>NT_166518.1:3594863-3625813 GCF_000002855.4 Aspergillus niger | reverse complement strand
GATCCCCTTTTCCTCGATACTTGGCCTGCTTTGGATAGGCACAAATTGGGCGTTGCCGGGTAATTGCATCCATGGTAGAAAAGTTGGCGTAGGCTGTTCCAATAATAGCATCCGGGGCAGTTCCATTCTCCACCCAGTCCATAAGAGCAAAAAGTACGTCGTGTTTCGCATCCTGGTAGTGGGGGACTGAATGTTGCCCATTGTTCGTCATACTGATACCGGCAATATAGTAAGGAGCATTCACATAATTCGCAGTATCAACACAATGCCTGATCATCATTAGTTGACCGCCTGCCCTGCGATTGCAGAGATGATAGTGGAAAACAGCTTACCCCATGCCAGGAATCGGAAAGAAACGATAGAAATCATTCACGTCTATACCTTGGGGAGTGAGGGCTCGATCAATCTGGTCGTACAGATAGTAACTAGCTCCCGTTGCAATACCACCGTCGCTCAAGCCATGGTAATGGATCAGTTTTCTTCCCCCTTCATAGAACTCCCTCAAATCGTAGTATGACGCATCAGCCTGTCCGGGATTCAGCCTTTCGGATAATTGTACAATATCCGCGTCGAAAGATTCCCACTTCCAATCAGGACCTAAGCCCAACATATATTGAATGTATCCTAGACCTATGATATTCGGAGCCCCTCCATCAATGTTGAGATTCCAGAAGTGTTCCGAGCCGCGAAGCCAGGCAGGGAAAACCAGTGTCGAGTTTGTTTCCAGAAAATCCCGAGTAAGAATATCAAAAGTCTGCAATTGCTCTGCCGTCAGACATTCCGCATTAGTAGTATCAGTCACGTCTGAGGAACAAAGAAGCATTTCGGGATTGAAGTTGCAACCAAGAGGATCAGAGATGATTGTCTAAGTGTTGCTCAGTGGCACGCTCAAGCAATATCTTGGCTTGTATCGGAAAGACTCACATCAACGAGACCATCTTGACCATCACACTGCCGCAATACTTCTTTTCCGATGACATCAAACTTGCTAGTCGGAATCATGGTGAGGTTCGAGATGTAGTTCACATATCCCACCCAGAATTGCCATATTTGCTGATGGGACTATTCAACTGTCAAAATCTAAGATGAGAAATCACGTCAGGGTCTGAACAAACCGTCCACCACGCGGGAGCGCCTGCAATTATGCCATCGAAATCACTAGGGAATGCCTCCGCCTCTTTAAACCCTTGACGGCCACCTGTACTACATCCCTGATAATAGTTGAACGAGGGCTTGATCCCGTAGAAAGCCTCGGTGATCAGCTTGCTGTAGATTACTGTTTCGTGTAAGGCCCTCCATCCCCAATTGACCTGGGATTCAATGGTCTGGTAGGACCAACTTGCATCCGTTGCAGTACTATTGTGGCCAGTGTCAGTGGAAAAGACAGCGTGGCCATATTTGACACCCGTGCCCTGTTTCGGAAGGTTATTGGTTAGGATACGGCTGGACTGTGCAGGGCGGCCGTGTCGTACCATGTCCACCCAGTTCACCCCCCCAGCCAAGCCTCCATTACCAACAGTCCTGCATGAAGAGCGCCTTAAGTCAGATGGTGCATAAGAGGGTCATTAGCTTAGATTTGGTGCACTCACAGCGTGCGACCGTTCCATTTGGTGGGAAGGAAAAGCCCAAAGCCAAAGCTAGAGTTGGCTGTCTCTCCTAATACCATAGCACCAATCGCGCATAGGCTGGGGAGATTGATTGGGTCGGTCGGCCAACCCGTATCTTCCCTGGGCACCGTGAAGGTTCCATTCTCTGGGATAGCCGTCACAAAAGAGAGGCTGACATTCTGTGGTAGGATGGCATTCACGGCAACCCAGTCACAGTCCAGAACAGCATGAACTGTTCGGCTACCCATAATCAAGGGGAAAAGCGCTCGAATACTTAGTCTCATTGTAATCAAAGATGGTTCTCCCTTCTTGATTCATGAAGCACAGCAATACATTGGTCAAGCTCGGCTATTTATAATCCCAGCTGTGGACTCTGAAGACAAGTCCCAGCCATTTCCTGGCTTAATCCGCCGCCCGAATACCCACATCGTAAACAGTGCGAATTGAACTTGGAAGAGCCGAGAAATCAGGAGATACAACGGGCTGTTATCCCGCAAGCTGCGCTACGCTATGCCGCTTAAACACTAAATTCCCACGCGACCCCGCACTCCGGACACCGCGCTTTTACCCCAAGGCAGGTCTCTCTTCCTTGCTGGGATCGCAAAGGGCCTGACTCAAATAAATTACCCGCCATAGCCATTCTGTGTGCGAGCTGGATAGTGCACCAATCCTTTCACGCAGCTGGGAGTGGCACGGTCCTTGTTATTAACATGCATCCTGCTCCGCTAACCCCGCTCCACGTCATCCATGCAGTGTCTGTGTTAATGTAGTTGGACCAGAAAAAGATTTCATTCGGCGACTGGGCAGGTAGTTCGGGGGTGGGACAAGGCAGACTGTGTGTACCCGACTCCTCTTGCAGGTAGTGCTTACAATTTTGTGGTCACTTCCCGGGAGGCCGGTGGACTAAGAGAATGGAGAGAAACTTTTGATAACATGGGGAAATAAGAGTCCAGATGGTATGATTTCCTTGATCTTACCCCAGTCTTCTTTTGCCCGCAGTTTTCTGCTGTTCCTGGTCTTCCCTTGTCTAGTCTCCTATTGTCCACAGCTTTTTATTGTCTGTAAATTCTATTATGACTGGGTAGTTTGATTGGAATCAAAATCAGGTTGTATAATCAGGATCCGTGTAATTGCTTGTTTTATATCTATATATCTGCTAAAATGAGGGCTTAGCCCTTCTCACATATAGATTCTGGGATATCTGCATTCCTAATACTCCTTTAATAATAACTTTGCTAATGAGCTCAGTGTTCTGCTTAGCTAAATTCTATCTCTTTTACATGACATTATGACTTCTTCAAGAGGCCAGATCAGTATCTCTTGAAGTCTAGAAAGACTGGGTTCTTTCTTGTACTGAAATATAATTATCAGCAGACTAAAGTATTCTAATCAGATAAATCGAAATGTATCTTCACTATGATAGTTTGAAAGAATTAAATTATCTATTGTCAGCACGAAGGGTCAAAGAGATGAATTTGATCTATCTGATCTCAAGAGTGTGGGTGGTTGTTGGTTGGAAGATGTGGTGGTCGTAGACCGCGCAGGAAGAGGAGGCAAAGGCTCAGCTGGCCCTGGTTGGAGTGAAGTCTCAAGGATTTTTTCAACTGATAGAGACTTGGCAAATTACCATAGCCCGTCTAGATATATAAACCTAATAGATTAATTTCATTTTTTGGATAAAAACAGTCTACTTAGATTCTTCAGATTTACCGAGACTTTCGTAGGCAGAAGACTAGATTATTGTACTAGACTTTTATAATTATCGGTTATAAATTTATTCGGACTATCGGAGTCTCAAGAACTGAATAATTGTTCAGGGTAATAAAATGTTGGTATTTCAGATTAATCTATTTAGACCTGACTATGTAGTCTAGTCAAATTACTGCTGGTTATTGTAAGCTTACTGCCAAGCCACTAGTGCTTGCTGATGACTTTTGAAACATACCCCCGTACCAGTACACGATCACCTACTCCATTCAATCATGTTACTGGCGTGCTGACCCAGGGTGAGCACACAGCACGGGTGATCAGGGTTCATAATAACCTACCTAAGTGCTGGTTAAATTGAATGGATAAGTATAATTGACCATTAATTCGTCATAAGATGCCATTGTGTTGAATGATTTATAATCGATCCTTTCGACTTGAGCGAGGCGATGGATTACCGGATTAGTCAACTCCCGCGGCCACACAGTTAACGCGACTCATGTAACCCCGGTACGTCAGGTCCTTGACTCAGGGACCCTAGCAGTGCACACCGGACCCCTTTGCACTAGGTGAACTTGATTAAGACTTTGGTCTCCAAATGATCAGAAAATCGTCGATAAGCATTTGGTGCGTCATCGATATTGATGGTGCTGGAGAAAACGAAGCCTGGTTTAGCTCTGCCAACTCTCACAAGTTCCAGCAGTGGTCCAACATATAATTTGCTATCAACTATGCCACCTCGAATGGTCATGTTGTTTCCCCAGAAGGACGTCAGGGGAAAGGTTATAGATGGTGAGATGGTGTTTCCTCGTTGCACCCCCTTGGAACTCGCTTCAGCAAGGTATACCCCAATAACTGCCAAGCCACCATCCATGCTGGTGCACTTTGTCGCCTGTGTGATAACAAAGGACTGGTCGGGCTTCAATTCCTCATTGAGACATTCCTCCCCAACACAGTCTATAGTGCGCTGTACGCCGTTTGGTTCCCGGGCGAGAATCTGCGCCGACGGTTCACCCTTCGTGAAGTCGATCGGAATGGCTCCAATGGAGGCCGCAAGTTCCAGTCGGTCTCTAACAGAATCAACAGAGTACACACGAGAGGCCCCACGGAGGATTGCTGAATACGCCGCAAGTAATCCCACTGGTCCGGCCCCAAAGATAGCGACCCTGTCTCCGGCCTCAAAGCCCGACCAGGTCACTCCCGCCCAGGCAGTAGGGAAAATATCTGAAAGAACAACGAGATCCTTATCGGAGATCTTATCGAATTCTTTGTCAAGAACAATCAAGAACTTTTCCGCAAGAGGGACCCGCACAAACTCAGCTGTTGACAATCGCGTGGCTAATTAGATATAGGTCTTCTACTAATCACTCGAGCTTTTATTTCTCGCGTGATAGTAAAGCATGACTCTGCAGCGGCCCAACATACCTTGACAACCTCCTAAATTACCAAATTGAGGGCCTTCTCCGAACACTGCTATGGATTTCGTATCCAACCCGATGCCATCGAGAATGTCTGGGATAATAACCCGGTCCCCGACCTTCACAGAACTAACTTCTGCTCCGGCTTCCTCGACGATACCCATGGCCTCGTGTCCAATCGGATAAGGCACCTGATCACTGCCAGAGACGCCGTGGTAATTGTGCAGGTCGGAGCCACAGATAGCTGCTGAGGTGACCCGAACCACGGCGTCGGTTTGTCTGGTGATATGTGCCTTTGGGACATCGCGGACATTAACATTAAGCGGCTGGCCATCAAAGATGACAGACCGCATTGTTCCATGCTTGCTATGAGCCTCCGCCATGGTGCGTGAAGAGGTATTACGCCAATAAAGCGTTGTGAACGTGGGATTACCTTGGGTAGCCCAAGTAAAGCACGGAAGGATTTGCTAATAGATTTAAACTATCTAAGATTCATACTTGTTGGGACTGGAAAGTTGTTTTATTTTATATGATGGCGACCTGTACGGTCCCGTTAGTTCAGTACAAGGCCTACGTATGTACACTAACTGTTGTCATCTTTCAAAAATTTAACGTTTCATGACACGTCAGTCCTAGAAAATGCACAGGAAGTCCCAGACAATTCCAGTTGGGCTTCACTTCCAGTGATCATCTGGGAGGACCACAAACCCACCGGAAACGGCTGATATTTCTAGAGCATAACCTAAGTGTGACGTAGAATAAGATAAATAAAGATAAGCTTTATATGTAAGGAGCTCTAGAACAATCTGTTCGGAGTCTGCCGTCGCAGGTCGATTGGCTACCAAACCCCTTCATAGAAACTGGCGCATGTTTCCCCAAGGGACATCCCCCGAAAGGTGTACCGCGAGCATACCTATTAAACCCACTATCCTTCGTGCAATTTAGATATTCTGCAACCGGCTACATCCTCTTCCTTGCCGATTCCCGTTTCTCCTAATGCGGCCTCTAAATCGGCGGATTAGGTATGACCACTCCCAGAGCAGCCCAGACCGCTGCCACACTCAGCCCTTTTGCCTTTGACCAAACGATACGTGTTCCATGGTAGTCACAATAGCATAGGGCTGGCTAGCATTGTGGAGGAGGTCTATGTAATATATTCTATTCTATATGAGCTAGCAAACTGTCCTTTTACTAATACAAGACTGTAATACTAAGAACTAAATTCAAAACTAAATTACTCTCTAAATTCTCATATCTCTATATAGATTTGTAAAAGCCTACCCTATAAGACTATTCGGATAAAGATGACGGAATAATGGATCTTCGAGTCCCGAATTTGGGCCAGTATAGGGATTCTATCCAAATATTGAGTGATTAGATCAGATTAAGTTATATAACTTAGCATCCTTACTAACCTACTGGACTAGAATTACAGGGTTTTAGGTCATTTTTAATTGGTCCATTTACACCATCCAATTAAATATAGATGGATGATATGAGATATTGAAGATAAGTTGTTGCGGCACCAACGTCAGTCACTCAATATTATAGTATATGGGCACATTTCCAACTTAAGACAGAATATCATATAAAACTTACATAGTCGGAGTAAAAGAAACAAGTACTGAGCGTTTAGAAATTCACTAAGATATAATACTTTGAAGCTGGAATTAAGCTTTCGCAAGCCGTGGGCCCTAAAACTATAGTTTTTGAGGTAGTTTATCGCAAAAATGCGGCCTTGGTTATAGTTTTCTGATAGTTCTCTGACAAACAATTTGTGGTAGGTGGGCAAATCATGATTTACCAGTTTGATATTAAACTTAGCCAGCTTAATTCTGAGTCATTTTAATTAGATAGCCAATAACGCGTTCCTATAAGCGTTAAACTACCTCCCTTTACGTATTGATCACTCCTCAAAACCATACCGGAAAAAGCTTATGATTAATAATAAACTCGCATAGCTATCATGAACGGGAAAAGCGGTTTAAACCTTAAAGCTCAAGGTTTAATACCATCATGGGAAAAGTTGGGATTATGTTCCTTGGACATGGTTAAAGAGCCAAGTAGTATGCGGACATCTCCACCTGCTTATCAACTAGATCGCCAATCAGACAAGTGACTAAGATGAAGCAGAGCCCAGTCACAAAGACGGCTGTACCAAACTAGTTTTGTCCTTGAAAATGGGTTAGCGTAGCCGGCTGAGCTTGCTGAGGAAAGGATGATGAGTGGATCATGATGACATACATGAGGCTTGTCAGTCTCCGTACACGCGGAATGGGGTTACCTTCCCATCACTTATTCTGAATATCAGACAAACAACAGCAACTGACCAAGACCCAATCTCTCCGACATGAGCTCTCTGAAATTGAGTTTCGGTGCTGCTCTGTTCAGTATGAGTTTCCTAAATCCACAGGAAGTTCAAGGAGTCCTCAACTCTCTCAAAGAGAGCCATACTACACACCCTGATACCGCTGGAGATATCCCCCGACTTCTCCCGGGCGCTCCGGGGAGTTTATCAGAGAGACTAAAGCCTCAAGGCAAGGGTTTACGATTGACACTAAGATTCTTATGCAGGCTGTCAACCAAGGGGGCCATATGGAGAGCAGCGCGGTGGTACGATTGGTTGAAACTAGCCTGCGGCGTATGGGTGTCGATCAGGTGCGCTGTCTGTGTATGTCGGAAGGAACGTAATGGTAAGAGGACAGGTCACCATTATGCATATCCACTGTCCGGATCTCGACACTCCGTTGGAAAAGCAGGCCAGAACTATGAATGATTTATACCAAGCAGGGAAATTGAAACGCGTTCGTACATTGGCTCTCCCTTAAGTTTAGCCTAATGCAAGTTCTGTTGTTCGGCATTTCCAACTTCCAGCCTGACCTGCTTCAGAAATTCCTCGCTATTTGTGACGCCAACGGTTACGTTAAGCCTAGCATCTACCAAGGCGACTATATTGCGGTAAACCACGGAATGGGAAAGAAGCTGCTTCCAATTGTAAGAAAGTACGAAATCGCTTACAATGCGTGCCGGTGAGTGAACATCCCATAGTCGGGCACGGAGTAGGCTAACAGTCTACTAGTGTTCTTGCTTCCGGATCCCTTTCTGGCAAATACACCCATCGGACAGAGGAAGGGACACGACTTAGCGCCCATAACCCCCTAGGAGGGTTCATGCGACCGTTGTACGATCAAGATGTATTAGACGCGGCACTTAAAAGACTGGAGGAAGCTATGGAGGCCTTTGGAGTTACTACCATCGACGCAGCACTGCGATGGGCTTATTATTGCTGAGCACTGACAGAGAATGACGGGACAATATTAGGCGCCAGCTAGATCGCGCAGATCGAATCCAATTTAGAAGGCGTCGGGCGAGGCCCGCTGCCGGAAGAACTTCTACGTATAGTAGTTGTATATGCAAGGGATTGGAGCCAAGGAGGGAAATATGATTTGATATATACTGATTTACAAGATAGAATCGATCTACTGGGCTAGTAAGCATACTCTGGGGATAAGCGATAAATATGGTAAATAACGCTGGAGAAGAAGAGCTTATAGCCTTATGTAATATCCATAGCAGACAAGTGTGCGTTGTCTATTGACCCCTAGTATCTAAAGGTGTGTCTCCATTGAGTGGGAGCCCGAACTGATAAGCTTTGATGGGCGCAATCCGAGTAAAACCTGAGCATGCTACCATGTCTGAACAGGTGAATTATTGCCACCAAGAGAACCAAGTCTGACGGGTACGAATAAGGACCAAGTATCATTGAACGGCCGCATGTCCAGACGGCCTAAGGAGCTAATTGGCCGTTGCCGAGGTCCAGCACGCTAGTCGATGAGATGAACCCCCGGGGATGATTGACATCATCTTACTTTGCGAAAAGAGACTAGAATTTGATTACACCATATCCATCATTATATAGCACCCCCACATGCTGTAAATCGCACCACTGCTGATGTAAAACTGGCAATATTACCCCCGTGCACGATTTGTAGCGCTTGCATATGCTGTTATTGTAGGAGAATCAGACATAGGTCACGTTTATTCGACTGCTCAAAATAGGTTGGTATTTCACTACAAGGTAGTCCAGCCCCGGAACTTTCTAAGCAAACGGTCCCAAGAATACGAGCTAATGGTCACTGTTCTAAAGAAAGGAAAATAAGAAGATAGTACGAGCATAACGGAATATCGATTACGGCAATTATAGGAATTTACTTTTAACAATAACCGACATCGGTGCCAGAACTCCAATGGATGAGCAATGCACCCATGGTTTAGGGAGAAGTGACCGAGCCTGTTCCTTACGTCTTTTCAGTCTCTCCTGCTCCACCTGAGTTCGTCTTATTGAACCCCTTGGCGAGTACTCCCAATTCTTCGATGAACATTCTCAAAGTCGCATTTAATTAAATCAGCAGGAGTGGAGAAAAACAGCAGGACTGATCCCGTTGTATATGACAGATTATCAATGTTAAACATGCACAGCATAAAGCACACAATCGATGGTTATACTTCGTCCTTATCCAGATCCAACGACCATGTTAACAGTAAAGGTTTTGAATTCCAGGTAGCTTTTAACAGCCGCATTGCTGCCCTCACGACCTTCACTCCCGCTTCTTGGAAACAGTGATTGCCGGGAAATAACTATAATTGATGGCCAGAGCTCCAGACTCAAGACAGTCTGACACTTTCAATGCACGCGCAATATCACTTGTGTAGACACAGGCAGATAAGCCATAGTTGGTATTGTTTGCAAGTCGAATAGCTTCACCTTCAGATCTGAAGGTTTTAGTTCCTAACGCTGGATCGAAGATCTCTCCCTTCCAAACAGCATATTCAAGCGGGGGGTTTTTCTTTATTGTTGGTTCGACGAAATTATCATTGCTTTCCCCACCCGTGATGAACTTGACCCCATCTTCCCTACCCTGCTCGGAAAACGCCCGGATGCGCTCTGTTTGTACCTTATCAACCAACGGCCTAAGGAATGTCGCTTTCGCCAAAGGGTTGCCCATGTTGTTCTTGAACATCTCGAAGCGCGCCTTTAGCCCTGTCGCGAACTTTTCGGCGATATCCTCTTGAATGATGACCCTGGTCGCAGCAAAGCAGATCTGGCGGAATTGAGCTGAAGGTTCTGTGAGACATTCTCAAGCGCATTATTGAGGTCTGCATCAGAAACGATGATTCAGAGTGATTGACCCCCAAGTTCGAAGATAACGCCTTCAAGGTTACTGTTTGCCGCAGAGGCCTGGACAACATTACTTCAAACAAGACAGGGATACATGGTGCTCTGACGCACAGATCGATATTAAAAAAGTATGCATCATGTATCTGTCGTTTGATGATTTCCGAACCGGCTGCTGTGAGGCCGAAATTGAATTTGATGAACGGCTGCAGTTCTAACCGCTATATGGCTACACAGAACGATTTTGGGGACATCATGCACCTCATGCATCTCCGCAGACGAAGCAGCAGGCCTGGAATATCTTCAGCACGAATCCTTCATACATGCCGCCAGCCAAGCTATGCTGGTTACCAAAAAGCACCCGTGGATCTCCGATTTCAACAATAGATTGCCAAGCACGATGACCGGATTACATCTCACAGCGTACTTTGGGTTGATGGAACAATTGGTGGCTTTGCTTGAGAGGAAATATATCCCAGATGTAAAGGATGCGAACGGCTGGACGCCGCTGTCTTGGGCAGCACGTAATGAGCATGATACGGTTCCAAAGCTGCTTCTTAAGAAAGACGGCGTCAATCCGGACTCTCTAGACAGCAATGATCGGACACCGGTGGCGTTGTTTGTAATACATAAACATGAGGCAGTAGTAAGCCTGCTTCTGGACAAAAGAGATGTCAAGCCAGACTCCAAAAATAAGGAAGGCTGGACTCCACTGTCATGGGCCGCACGCAACGGGCATGAGAAGGTAGTGAAGGAACTGATGCAGAATGTCAAAGCCTAGAGGAAGGTTGAGGGTACTTCAATTGCCCGGAAACGACTATCACGGGCTGCATGATATGGCCATGACAAGGTGGTCCACCTGCTGTTTAAGGTACTAGGTGTTGAATGGGGCCATCAAGACAAATGCGGTTGGACACCGGTAACGCTTGCCGTGGCAGGTGGGCACAAGGCCATAGTCCAAGCATTATTTTCTGGCCCATATGTCCATACCATCGACATAAACTCTAAAGATGGTAATAGTCAAACTCCACTTTTGACGGCCGTACGGCGCGGGAACAAAGCTATGGTGGAGCATCCGCTCATGGACGAGAGAATTCAATCAGGCCGTCAAGACAACTATGGACGCATAGAACCGTCATAGGCCTTTGACGAGCATGATTCTGAATATTATTCATGTGCTATGTGAGAAATACACAAGTGAGGGATTATACTTCGTAATGATTTGGTTCTTCATCCAGCGATTGACCTTAAGACCTCATCGCCTGCAAATTCTGTGGGTCAAAGATTCCAGATGCTGACACTGACTGCCATTGCGGAATCTCTCAAGCGGAGATTTTGATATTTGTCAAGCGTGTATGTCTCCGTCGACCTTCTGTGATCAGCACTCCCATAGGCTGCTCAAACGTGCTATCAATAATGGCATTCCGGTGGAAATCCCTGACTAGCGTGCACATTATTCTACTATCGTATAATTTATTCATATAAAGTGTGACTGTATTATTAGAATTTCTCGTAAGTGAAGATCTAGTTTGAAGCGCAGATTATTTCAAAACTTTACTAATTTTACTTAAAGCTTTTTGAATATATCCCCAACTACTGTTGTTCTCACTTCTCAGTTAGATATATCATGTGACCGTCATACAAAAGTCACGTGAGGATGCGTGAGAGAGCCGAGGGCTTCGTAGATAGGTTAGGCCTTGTAGTTACCATATGGATTGACGTGATGGAGCATGGGAGTACTAGAGTGAAACATGTCATGTGATTACCATATAAGATCAACGTCATGAGGCATGGGAGGCGGTGACCTCACCCCTAGGATCTCATACTAAACACGTAGATGGAGAAGTGGTAAAAGCATAAAGCAAATTCAATGCTGTGTTCGTTATGTCAAAAGTCAATTTTAGAGTATGTGAGAGATCATATAGAAAGGCATACAAGCCTGAGGCCTCACACTTCCTCCCTTTTTATTACATTCCGGACCAACTTCCCCTCCATAAGACATAAACAGCCAACAAGCGGTGACAGCCAGCCATAGATATTACCAGCCAGCCACAACGTGGATCTTTGTGTATGCAGGAGATCGAGGTTTTCAACTACCCACATCAATTACTTTTCGCAATACTACCCCCCCACAGTTTTGACCGGCCCCTTGCATGCCTACCCGTCATCAGCAGGTGCCCACTTGAAATGTGGGAACCACTGGGAGGCCATTAGACTCAGCTGCTCTGTTGGGAGGTGAAGGTGAGCTGCAAGGAAACCTCAGCTCACGAAGTTCAGAACAGGAAAATATCGGTCAAAGCGTGTTGGGCAATGGCTCCTGTCATTATGAGCAATCCGTTATAATCGGACGTTGCGATGCGATGGTACTTCACCAATATTGCCCGCAACAATGGAGCCCTCCGGAAGTGCCTCGGTTTGTTCTCCCATTTGTATTGGACTAACTGACCACCACACTCACACCTCTCTTCCTCTAGAGTCCCGCGTCGCTTCAATTTTCTACTCATGATCCAGCTTGCGATCACTGTCGGTGGAAGAAAATCCGGTGTGACCGGGCCCGGCCGCGTTGCGGAGCCTGCCGCCGGGCATGTGTCGCCTGCGAATACACCTCCAGAGACCGAAAGGTCGTTGCCCCTGGCTCGATCAACTCTGCTGACGAGGGGGGCATCAGCCCTTTCGGCAATCGACTGGCCCAGTTAGAGAGTTCCGTGGAGCGCTTGACGCAGATAATCGAGCACCGGTTGGTGAACGAGCCGCACTGCTACCAGGAAGATCGACCCGCGCCCCGTCGAACGTCCACGGCTCCCTTGGTAGAAAATGATCCTCAAGGTCGTGTTCTCTTCACACTTGGGGATGGGCAACAGGTTCTTTACGGACCCTACTCAAATGTGGCTCATTGCCTGGGTATTCTGCGAATATTGAGGTCCGGACGACATGGCCAGACGGCTGATGCCGACCCCTTGCTGAAGCAGGTATCGGAGTTGTGCAACCTGCTTGGACCTCAAATCTTCAAGACTTCCTCCGCCGTGGAACCCCTTCGACTCCCGCACCTGTCACAGCAGGCCGTGATGCAAGCAACCGAGCGGTACTTGGCCCAGGGTGGCTATCTACAACACTTGTTTCATCCGAGCATCCTGCGTTCACGAATTCAAATGTACTTCCTTGGCAACCTGGGGGTGTCCGAAAGTGGTATGGAGCTGTGCCTGCAGTACCTGCTGCTACAAACCACCACTGAAAGTAAAGGAAATGGGTCTGACTGCCGTGACCACGGCCTACCACAGACGAACTCTGATCCCTTCTGTGCCACCGCCAGGGCGGCGTTGGTGCAGGGTCAGCTGCAAGCAAACACGGTCGTCAATATTCAAGCTTTGGCATGCATTGTGAGTGACTTCCGTCCGGGGAATGGCAGCCTGAAGCCTAAAGAACAGGTGATCGGGCCTGGCCGTGGGAATTTGTAATATACTAACAGGAGCGGGTAGACGATCGTCGCTTTACAGGCAGAAGACCTTCTGCTGGCCGATGAGGCCTTTCATAAATGTTGTGCCATCACTCAAAGGATGGGTCTGCATCGAGAACGCCAGTCAAACGATGAGCATGTCGAACAAGCCGAGGAACGAAGGTTGCTCTTCTGGACCATCTTCATCCTAGACAAAGCTTTCGCTTTCACCCTGGGCCGAGCATACATGCTTCCAAGCTTTGATTGCAACACTCCAACTCCGGATATGTCTCTCCATAGTGTACCCGTGGAAGGCTTGTCGGCAAGGATTGGTGTGGCACTCATTCAAGAACGCGCGTATCAAATGCTGTTAGCCTCGGGGAACACCCACAATAATCGGACTCGTCAGGAAGCCATTGTTGACGTGGTGGACCGATTAGAAGGTTGGATGGAAACCCATTTTGCGTCCTCCGACCTTTCCGGTGGCTTTGTCCCGGGGGCTTTGGACTCTACAACCCAGCGGGCGCTATTATACGAATACCACACAACGCGTTCCATTGTTCTCGCGCATAACATGTTGCCCGACGCGCCCAACGAAGTCCTGGCCAGCGCTCGAAACGCTCTGTCCCAACTCTGCCCACCCTCCGCTCAGGGGAGTACTCTATTCTCAGATACTCGGTGCAGTTGGTAAGAATTCTCTGTCCCCCATTCCCGTCCTTGCTGGATTGATGACATGTCTAGGCCGAAAGGGAGTTATAGTCTATTTCCTTTTTTCATCGTCGCCAAACACATTCTGCTGGCGACACAGGATGCACCGGACCGTAGGGACTGGATCAGTTTTCTCCACAACACCATCTCCTGCTGGGAGTCCAGTCACAGCCTTCGTATTAGCATCGCACTGTTAAAGCTTGTGGTACCCCCGTCCGACGTGGCTGGGTATCAGAGGGCTCAGAGGTCGATGGGAAGTCCGTTTTGGAACTGCCCCGAAAAATCACCTCGATTAGACTCTGGCCAACATTGGGCTTCCTCACTGCCGTTGCCAGGTGTCACAAACGAGCAGAGGGACCAGCAACAGCCAGTTATGGAACTATCGCTCGACGCCATTCTATCTGCAACGAGTGATCCATTGTGTCCGGGCATCATATGTCAAGATAGCGGCGACCCGTTTTCATTCGTTGGCATTGCCAGCCATCCCGAGACGATCGATTCCAACCTGGATGCTATTGACTCTTGTTTAGCGGCGTCCACCCCACATGATACGTTGCGACTACCGGGACTAACCCGGTGATTTCTGTACCTATGTTGTATCAGAATTGCTCAAAAGCGAAGTAGATTTGTATTTTCTCAAGCCCGGCTATATGGAATGAAGGGCTAATGGCATGAATGTTCACCTTGTCTATTACATCATATCTAAATATAAAAAATGAGAACAAAATAAAAGCATGGTTATTGTGTGACATGCTGACCATGTGTGACCGTGATTATGCTCTGTACTGAACTGCATGCCAAGTCTAAAAGGCATCGTTTGCGAGCTTGTGTTTAGACAGAGCTGAAGTTGGCTAGACGTGTCTTGTGGCCGTGTTCGTGGTCCGACGCGGCCGCGGTCCAGAGGTCAGCAGGACCAAGGGATGATGCCACTTAGCACTGCACTCATGTCATGACTGGCTAGCTGATTTGTTTCAAAAGCCCATTAAGAACAGTTTCCGCTCCGGGATTCAGGCGGTAGCAAACCTCATATTCGTTGGGCTCCTGCATCATCCCTACGGGGACTTGTCGCCCGCCCGCCCGCCCGCCGGCCTTCTGTTCTCTGGCCACCATGCCAGTGACCAGTTCGTAGGCCAGGTTTGCCGCCTGCATAGTGACAGTCAGTTAGCCATGGAGATTCATTCCTTGACCCTTGAAATAACGGCTTCCGCATTCATCGAGTGAACTTACCAGATACGCAGTTTCACCCCCCGGGGTGTCGTAGGCCGGGGCCACCTCGACGATATCAGCTCCAACAATGTTGAGATCCATGACGCCCCGCAAAATCTTGATCATCTCGCGCGTGGTCCAGCCACCCGGTTCGGGGGCTCCCGTCCCTATGTACGTAACGCGAATCAACAATCAACGGTCTTGCACCCTCGGGACAGAAGGAGAGGGACAGCAAATGTAAACATACCTGGGGCAAACGCGGGATCCAGTACATCGATGTCGATGCTCATGTACACTGGCTGATCTTTGGGAATATGCTGATGAATGCGATCGATGATGCCGGCCGCGCCAATGGAGTCAACCTCGTCGGCAGCAATGCGCAAGAATCCCTGCTTGTCGTCGTCATCTAAGTCCTGGAAGGAGTTCCCACTTAGGCGAGTGTTGATGCCAGCATGCAGTGACGACGAATTGGAGATGAGTCCTTCCTTCATGGCATTCCAGAAAACGGAGCCGTGATTGAACTGGGATTGCATCGAAGTCCAGGCGGAGGGGTACCGATCGGGATGCAACGAGTCGAGATGGGAATCGAAGTGCAAGAGTGCCATGGGCTCGCCGTACGATTCGCGGAGAGCTCGGAGGGCGGGCAGTGCCACGAGATGATCTCCTCCGAGCGTGATAAGCTTGGGCTTGCCCGTCCCGGTGGTCGTCCTTCGAGAGCCCAGCTCTCGGTAGGCCTCGGTCATTTGATGGATGGCCACCGCATTGTCAAAGGGGGTGACGGGGATGTCTCCACAGTCCAGAACCTTCGCCCATGACTGATACGGGTTAATTTGGGCTGCAGCGTGAAACGCGCGAGATGGGATATGACGGGCAGAAGCGGTGCGAATGGCACGAGGGCCCATGCGCGCACCTATTAATGTGGTAAAGAATGGTATCAGACAGGTTTCATAAATAGTCCAATCCAATAGGGGCAGAATATACCAGGTCGGTAGCTCACGGCCGTATCGAAAGGCGTGCCAATGATCCCTATGTCAAACGGCGTGTCGGGATTTGTGAGACAATGGACATGCTCCAAGTGGCCGAAAGTGGTAATGCCCGAAAATGCCCACTAAGAAATCAAATTAATCCAAATGTTACGCTCATCTCTGTCGATCGCTCTTTCATGGGGCAGTGGCTCTATGGCGGACTCCAACTTACATCCTCACCCCAGCGTTCCTTGAGCTCCTGCACGTGGGCCGGCGAAGCTTGAGTGGCGGAGGACCCTCCAATAAGACCAAAAATGGACCACCACAGAGAGTAACGCATGATTTGGAGACCAAGTGTTTGGTGTGTCAGCAATTATGTGTAGGGTGGTAATTGGAGAACCGGTGGGGAGGGAGGGACGCGTAGGGTTTGGGTGGTTTGGCCAATCGATTTATAGCGACATACCTCGCCCTCCCCGAATGCGTCTTCAGCCTTGGGTGCCCCCATACTCGGCCCGCCCGATGACGCCCTTGCATGCACGGGGCCGTCATAGATCGCCCAACGACCAATTAATGGTCGGAGGCCCCCGGGGTGTGCAGCTTACTCCTGCACCTTCCGGAGACACTAGGAGGCTCCCGTTTACAAATCCAAAACCCACGAACCCCCCTTGCTTGCTGGTCCTCGTGAATGCCGCTCTCCTCCTCTCGCCGCTTTCCCTTCGTTCCTCTTCCCCCCAATATCCAGTTTCTATGGTTCTTTGCCTTTCTTTCGATGCTTCGCACATAGTCAGAAAGTCTCTTTGGTGACTGTGGCTGTACAACCTGCCCTATTCCCTATTGTTACGTCTTCACGGGATACCTCCCGTACCACCTAACTAGGATGGGCGACATGTACTCGGAAGCCGAGTTGGAGCGACTTGGTCGCATGAGGCCGACTATCTTCCCTAATTTGCTATCGGAACTGGGATTTTGCTTTTCGCTCGTGCTCTCGCAGATTATGGCAGTAAGTTTCAGCAGGGTTTCTTCTGTTCACCGGTATAGACATCCGTCTTGGGGGACCTATGCGCTGACCTGCATCAGGAATACTTCATTTCCGGCTTCAATGTTCTCCTCCCCTCTTTAGCTGAGGGACTGGACATCCCAGAAGCCTCGTCCAGCTGGCCATCGAGTGCCTTTGCCCTGACGGCGGGTGGTTCGTTGCTCTTCTTCGGCCGTCTGGCGGATCGCTATGGAGGGTTTGTCGTCTTCGCAGGAGGGTTGGCCTGGCATCTTGTCTGGTCGCTCGTTGCCGGTTTCGCCAAGAATGCCCTCATGATGTATTTTTGTCGGGCGTTGCAGGGTTTTGGCCCGGCTGCTTTTCTTTCGGCTGGAATCATGCTCTTGGGCACTACCTATCGTCCGGGATGGCGCAAGAACTTGGTGTTCAGTATCTACGGCGCCTGCGCGCCCATCGGATTTGTCGCCGGAATCTTTGTCTCCGGCATGACTGGACAGTTTCTCGACTGGCGCTGGTATTTTTGGATCGGGACGATGTTGCTCTTCCTGGCTCTCATCGCAGCTGTCCTCTCCGTCCCAGCCAGTATTCGCCGCAAGCCTCCGCACCCTGACATGTCCATAGATTGGGCTGGCGCCGGTCTCTTCTTTTGCAGTCTGGTGCTGATATTTTTCGCCATCAACGATTGCGGCCATGCACCCGACGGCTGGCGAACACCTTACGTGTATATCACGTTGATTGTGGGCTTTTTTGTGCTGCTAGCTGCGATCTACGTCGAAGGTTGGGTGGCCAAGGAGCCACTTCTTCCTCTTAGTCTCTTCCGCATCCCCCAACTATCGTCCCTACTCCTCGGACTGTTCTGCTTCTACGGCGTGTTTGGCATCTGGCTGCTGTACTGTGTGGAGTACATGGAGAATATCATGCACGCCTCGCCCCTGCTCGTGGTAGCATACTTTGTCCCCTTCGCATTAGGTGGCATCTTCTTTAGCCTGATTGGAGGCTTATTCCTGCATGTTCTTCCCGGCACGGTTCTTCTTGTGATCTCGGGCATTGGATGGCTGATGGCACCACTGCTATTTGCTATCATGCCGCTCGGAGCCAGCTACTGGCCCTACGTATTTCCGGCCATGATCTGCGGCACCCTGGGCATGGATGTCACGTACAATGTGACCAACATCTTCGTTACTACCTCTCTTCCCGAGCGACAACAAGGGCTCGCCGCTGCGGTCGCCAACAGCGTTTTGTTCTTGGGCATTAGTTTTTGGCTGGGGTGGGGTGACTTCACCTCGGCGCAGGTGAAGGGAGACTTGCGCTCGAGATACCAGGCTCCACTCTGGATGGCGGTGGGGTTGGCCGGGCTGGGACTGATCATCATGGTGCTCTTTGTGAAGATTAAGCCCGCCAAGAGTGAGGTGACAGTGGATGAGAAGGAATGTAACTCAGGAGACACGGAGATGGTGCCCAAGCAGGAGACAGACATTGCAGTGAATGGACGGGATGGGGATGTCCTGCAATAACTGGGACAGGATTCGTTCATTCTCACTATCACCCCCGGGGTTGATATGAAATTGTCAATCACCGCTTACGCTCTGAACGCTTCCTTTCAAATACTACATTCCGGTGGAAAGGGTCTCGTATTGCGAGAAATAAACCTTTCCTAGAGTATTCGTATAGATATTGACAACCCCCCCCCCCTTTTTTTTGGAAGGTGTTCACTCGAGTACGGATTTGCATGGATTCTTGTACACTGGGTGTAACCTAAAGCTACTACAACATCATAAAGTGCAGAAGGCTCTGTATGTGTCAAATTATTCTACTATTTCTAGAAGATCAATATATCTTTAATAAAAACGGTTGTTGAGTTGAGATATTTATGTATTGCAATATTCTATGCATTCGGTATGTGACGACGAATAATTCTGTAGAACATGTAGGTTATCTATCATTTTCTCCTTATCCTGTATTATGTATCTTTTCTTATAGGTTCACATACAAAGATATTTTGTATATTTGTTCCTTCGCTATCCCTGACTTCGAAATTCTTGTTGGATGATGCCAACAAGTTATCATATTGTATTATATATACATATATAATTTCAAACACCGAAAATATTGTTTTCCCTTGTAGATGACATTGTATATAATAATATATATAGCTGCATATCTTACTATAATACTAGTAGCTAACCTATATATTCTAACAGGTACTACACAATCAAAATGAGCAAGACTAATCTAGATCTTTCACCTTTGTACATAATTCAATGATTAGTAGTCTAAGATGACTGAAAGGGAACATATGGAGCTAATATTCCAATTTACAGATGTATGATGATAGGTAACTACCCTATTACATAGGAAAGCTTAGATTAGAGATGATATTATGATTTTATTTGTGATTGATAAATTAAAAAAGGGTAGGAGAGATCGAAGGGCAACTTCGGCATGATTGAGATTCCATAAACATAACAAAATCAGAACATGAAGCACCTATCCAGCAAGATATACTTTGGAAGGTGAATCCAAGTTTTTAAAGACAAAAATTATCTACATATATATATCTTGTACTAACACATCTACATTATTATCTGAAAGTACAATAATAGGCGGCTGTAGGATTCCGACTGAAACTTTCGACTTAAATTATAACATGTTGAATTGCTGACGCTATTACTAGAATCTAGATAATAATCATGATCTTCTTGAAATAAGCATCTTACGCCTTGTTTAATGACCCAGTATAGCCCGTGAATGGGTTTTGATTTGTAGACTAATAGATATTATATTGGATGGGTTATTGCTATGTGAGGAACTACAATCTCTAGAACAGATTCCCCAGCAGAACTTGAATCATTATAGGATTATACCACCTCAGAACCTCTTACTATTACCAAATGCTATTATTTCTATTATTAACAGATACTACCAATGTTGCGGCTAACATTCCGGTTCTCGGCAAGGGACTGTCCTGACAAAGAGACACGGTGAAGAATGCTGTCCGTGCTGCACATTTCGGTGAGACGCGGATGGGGAAGATCTCCGCAATGAATTGCTTAGCATCTGCAGGGCTCGGGGTGGGGCCGAAGATGAACACACTGCTGATCCTCCAATCAACCACTGCAAGGGAGTTTAGGAAAGGAGTTCGGTGTTGTCCGTAGGAAGAGCAGCATAGACCACGAAGGTACCGAACAACACTTATAAAGTGTTGTCTGAAATGTATCATCATCTCAACACAATCCCCTCCCAAGCAAACAACCTCCATTCATCCATCCCTTGCAAATCCACCACCACAATGACCAACACTCAGTTTGGCGAAGAATGCGACATTGTCGCTGTCCTGACCCCTAAGCCTGGCAAATTGGATCGAGTGGGTTACCCTCCACGGTGGCCGCAGGGACCTATTCTGCTACACTGTGCCTCTCAAACTTACTGACTTAATCATGTCTGTAGGTTGCTGAGCTTCTCACCAAGCTTACCGCATGTGTCAAGAAGAATGAACCCGGTGTTTTGAGTTTCCACTTGTACAAAGACTTCGATCGTGAGACCGGTCAAGAGGAGCTGGTTTTGGTTGAGAAGTAGGCTTCTGACCTTTTTCCTTATTTTTATTTTTTCTTTTCCGTTCATTTATTGACTCGCCCGGTCGCACGCATGCTGACTCTACTAGATACGTCAACAAAGAGGCATATGATCTTCACGCCGAACTGCCCGACTTCCAAGCCATGCATGCTACTTTCCGCTCCGAGGAACTCATGGCCAAACCCATCCTGATCAAGAGTGTGAAGCCATTGGTGGGGTTTGAGCGGAGCTAGACTAGTGGTTGCCTATTATGCATGATTCGGAGGGTTTCTCCGGCAGAGTAGAGGAGTAGATAGATATAAATACTATATCCTACTTCGCAAAATCGCTTTCGATTTGTCGTAGAATAAGCCCCCAGTGCTAGCTACTTTCTATAATCGTTCTACATTCCTCCTTCCATATTCCAACTTCAATACCGAACCACCAGCGAAGAGCATAGTCGCAACCATGAACATCCGCACAACCGTTGAAGCATTTTGTGCCGACTTCGCTAACGGAACCCACCCGACCACCATCCTTGACTCGCGCTTCACTAGCAACCCTGAAATCTACGAGTACGGTCCCAGCTGGGCACGATCCCGACTTCCCTACCTGGGACGGTCCTGGACTGGACGACGGTCTTCACCTGCGTCGTCATCCGAGGAGGACACCACTTGTGATGCCTACTTCGACGTCCTCGGACAAACGCTCTTCTTCGAGCCGGACAATCGGGAGCCGACCTCTCCGCCTGATCAGTTCTTGGTCTCGACGTCGAATGGGAGTGACGATGCTGTCATGGTCAAACTGACTTCGACAGTTGGAAGCAATGCGACGGGGAAGAAGTGGGTGGAGACATTTGTGTTTTTGTTTGGAAAGTTTGATGCCCAGGGTAGGATTGGCAAGTTGGAAATTTGGTCGGATTCGTTAAGTGCTTGGGTGAATTCTGAGTAGCTGATTTCGTTGTGCACTACTTGACATTCTGGAATTGTCACTGTCTTCAATGGGCTAAATGGGCTTAATGTACGCAGCTACTAGGTATTAACATCTACTCTGGAGACACAACACATATAAGCCGGACGGATGGAGAAATTAAGATTGTCAACTATTCAGGGGTACACTGTTCAATCGACTGTTATGCTCTCGAATCTAACCGTCAACTGGTTCCCCTTTGGTCCTGAGATAAAGCCGTCCTCCTGCTCAATTCCCTCGTCATTTACAATATGTGTCCGGAAGTTGGCGTAGATGGCTGCCACCACATACTTCAACACTAAAGAGAAGGAGAGTTAGCCAAGACAACAGCGGCAGCAACAACAACACTTACAGTACAATGCCAAATTACTCCCAATACACATGCGCGACCCGCTCGAAAATGCCCAGAACCAGCGCTCCTTTTTGTCGGCGCCCTCCAGGTTTTCCGATAGCCAACGCTCTGGATGCCATTCATCTGGGCGCGGGAATACCGCAGGATTGCGGTGCAGGCTCCACGCAGCTGCGCTTACGCGTACTCCCCCCGGGATATTTTCATACTGACCCAGCGTGGTCTTGCTATTCTCCGGGGTAATCCGCGGCTGACTACCAGCCACTGGGGCGTGAAGTCGCAGTGTCTCCATAATGATTGCATTCAAGTAAGGCAACTCGTCCACGTCCTTTGCCTTGGGCAGCGTATCCTCCTCCTTCGATGCCGACCATGCAAAAGCTTCGGGACCCAGCTTGCTGCGCAGTTCTTCTTGAAGACGAGCCAATGCTGCCGAATTCTGCGACAGCTGCCACGTCATATAAAGTAGTGTCGTGGCAACGGTTCCATTGTTAGCAATAAGTTGATCTAGCAACTCACTGGTAACCTGCAATTGTTGTGGGGACCTTGGCTTCCGGAGAGTATATGCTACATTTCCACCAATGCTGTCGGAGACGTCGTCATTGATTACCGGATTCTGGGTGATGCTGGGTGTGGTAGACATGCCCTCTTTTTCGGTGCTCTGACGGAGTCTCTCATAGACTACTGGCAAGTGTCCCGGCGGCAAGGAAGACCCCACTGCCTTTTTGGCTAGCATCTTTTCCGCGCCATCGCTCATATTGAGACACCACGCAGCGATTTGATCGTGTGCAAGGTGACGTGCCTGAGGGACAACGGAGATCCCAAGTTTGGCCAGCCACGCAGTGAGATCGGGCAACTCCTGCAACCAAAACAGCGACACCGGGTGTTGGTCGTCCAGATACAGCTCCTGCCAACGGGCGGCAGCTGCCGGGTCGATCACGAACTGGGTGCCGGCTGATAATCCGAAGAAATACGATGTAGTCAAATCCATGGCAGTCGCTTTGTAAATAGGATAAATATCCAGTGGCTGCTTGGATTTGGCATGGCTGGCGAATTGCGAAAGTAGTCGTCGTTGCACTACCTCCTGAATTATGGCCGCCGCGTCGGGTGAGGATTGTAAGAATGATTTGGAATAGATGTTCGAGATGCGCTTCTTCCGCATCGCATGCTCAGGGGAGTGTAAGGAGGAGAACATATTCAACGCTCTGTGCATAAGAACGGTCAGCAGCGTGACAATACCAAGGCACGAACCCTACAAACCCGTAGTTCACGAAGACAGAGTAGAATGGCGGTTTCTCGAATCCCTTCCCGTACACTGTCTTAATGCCATCGTTCACGCAGTTGATGCTAACTTCATTTGGCGCCAATCGGACGACCTCGCCGTGTTGTTGATGCGCGCGGAGAACCGTGTTATTCTCACGAATCCGATACCTTGCCCACAGGATCCACAGGGACGTATATGGAGCCAATGGATGAGCATTAGGGATCTTCGCCAGTGGAGAAAGGAAGCTAGGATAGATAATGAAATGGTACAAGAAAAAGGCCACCAGCGCGACGCCTGCACACGCAGGCACGCTGGGCAGAATACTGGCTTCCATGGGTATGATTGTGCTCACAGTTGTAGGATGTAGGGGAGAACTAGCTAGTTATGGTGAAAGTGTGCAGCCATATGCTGTGATCAGGAATAAAAGGCAAATTAGAAAAGCCAATATGCAGACGAGATCACGCAAGTCGCTGGACATCGATATTATAGCGGCAGTACCTTTCGGAGGCCTCCGAGAGGTGCATATTCATACAATAATCGTTGTACAACGTAATTCCGACTATATGCAGCACGTGAGCATTCTGCGGCTGGCTGATTCAATGTTAAGCGCTCGCTGATCATTTGGTTACCCCCAACTTACGGGGCGAGGAGGTGGCTGTGTCGTGACATTTGCCTGTGATCAGGAGGAGATCCTTCGATCAGCCCTAGGGAATTAAACAAGTAAGTCAGCCCTAATGAAGTCGGCGTTGCGCGTCCAACGAACCAGGAAAGGAAAACCAAATGTCTATCCTGCCTTCCTACATTCCAGCAAGAAAAACAACGCATGTCGGAAGCTTCCGCGGTATGCAGAACCACTACGACAGCTACGTACACCATGGTGCTGAGTGTATGGAGATCTTGGATGTCATAGTCGATGTGTCTATTCAGTTACACAGACGATGCTTAAAATGCCCGGCCTGGTGAGCCAAGTTCCAGTCTTCGAGGACATGCTCAGATTAAATCATCTCTATTTCTCCAGACCTTCAACACCAACCATTAACTCACCGTAGTCATGGCTGCCGGAACTGTTGTGACGTTGGACATGGGAAAGTTTTTCCTTGGGAGTGAGGAAGAACGAGCCCAGTTTGCCCGCGACTTATTGCAATGCTTTGCGTCCCAGGGGTTTGTCAAGCTGGTCAACCACGGCGTCCCTGATCTTGCAATCGACAAGGCATTTGAATGGGTAAGACAGTCCTGCCAGTGGCCCGCGTTGCTCGCTACAAGAATTAAACTAATAGCTTTTTGTGTGAAAAAGAACCGAACCTTTTTTGAATTGCCAGAGGACATTAAGAAGAAGTATCCTCATCCACCCTGTGCCAACCCCAATCGTGGATGGGTAAGCCTCGGACAAGAGAAAAGCTCAGCGATCAAAGACTTCGAGAAAGGAGTTTGCAAGGAGCACAAAGAGGTGTTTGATGTCAAGGTAGGCATTCCAGTCATCCATCCATAGACCATCAACCGCCCTTGTGTGCTCACCCGCTGATTCGATAAAAGGAGTCGTTTGATATCGGAAACCCTGATGACCCATTGTACGGCAACATATGGCCGGATGAGAGTGAAGTCCCAGGCTTCCGCTCATTCATGGAAATTTTCTATGAGCTTCTTCACGTGGCTCATTTGAACATTTTGAAGGCTCTGGAGATGGCCCTGAGCACGAAAGACCAGCCATTCGAGGTGATCAAGCATTGCATGCCCAATGTCAGCGAGATGCGGTTAAACTATTATCCCAAGGTAGATATCCGCGACCTGCGATCAGGCCACATGAGCCGGATTTCCGAGCATACGGACTTTGGGACCGTCACCTTGCTCTTCCAGGACTCCGTCGGAGGACTGGAAGTTGAGGACCAGTCGAACTTGGGCACCTATTTCCCTGTGACGTGCGAGAACAAGCATGTCATGCTGGTCAATATCGGGGATAGCCTGCAGCGGCTAACGAACGATTACCTCACATCGGTCAGTCATCGCGTGACGCTGCCCATCTCCGCGCGGGAGCGAGAGGAAGGACAGTTGAAGGAACGCATGTCTGTCACGTACTTTGCCAAGGTGGCTCGCGATAACTCCATCTACCCGTTTGGGCAATTTGTGACGGAGACCAATCCGGCCAAGTATCCCCATATGACGGCCTATGAGTGGAACCAGATCAAGTTGGAGAAGATCTACGGAGCTTGCTAGATGGCCAAGATGGCCATGACCTTTGCGGGGCATCATGAAAAAAGAATGAGCGAACAGAAAGACACCCAGATGGAAGGAGGCATGGCCCTAAATTAAGGAATAATAGATTGTGCAGGTCATTGATGCGATTCACGTTATGGCAGTGTTTGTTTTAAGATGCGGGCGAAAGTTCAAAAGTCCTAGGCCAGAGTATATAATTCATCAGTACCCAGTCCTAGCAGCATCTTCGTCAACATTTATGACCATATTCCTAATATTGAGCCAATTATTATGACACATGTCCTGACAATGTCATCTACCTGATTGTATTCATATAAAGGAAGTTCTCAGGGAGGCTTAGAAACACAATAGACTTGTCAATGCAACTACCGTAGTTTCCGCCTGATTCGGCCACCCATGTAATGCCATGCTCAATGTCCTGTTTTGAGGTATATCTATTGCAGTAATGGTCATAATTACTGGTCTGTAACTGAGTATAAAGTCGTACCAGATACTATTGTGTATATTATTCATTTTTTCGACTTTTTCTACTTCTTAGTAACACTAATATAATAACGTAATAGCCTTAGAATTATATATTTTATTCCCACCATATAGAGTACACTTTCGAATGCCAAAACCGCAGAAAGTGAACATACGCAATAATATCATCTACTATCTTCATAATTAGTATGCCTTATTATAACCACCGCTGACCTCTGGTAATCGATATATCCTATTCTCAAAAAGGCGTATTTTGTATGGCATCACAAGTGTGGCCAAGTCGGTGGGGCGGAACTAGTTCGTTAGTAATCTATGCAGAGCAGTATTAGTAAGAGGACATAACGTAAGCGGCAAGCGAGTCGGCCACGTAAGCGAGTCGGCCACCCCATCGAAACTCGTCCACGCCTCCGAAAGCGATGCTATCCAAACAGCCATTACACCACCAAAAATGCCTAAATCATCAAAAGAGTTGGTGGAACAAGAGGGCAGGCTCTGTTTAGCAGTTGAATCTATTCAGAAAGGTCATACAAAATCTATTCGTGAAGTTGCACGCGTTTTTCAAGTTCCCCGATCAACACTTCAAGATCGCCTAAATGGACTCAAATTTCGCAAGGATACTAGAGCCAACTCACATAAATTAACCTCTATAGAGGAAGAATCACTTGAAAAATGGATTATATCGCTAGATCAACGTGGTGCACCACCAAAGCACTCTCAAGTCCGTGAAATGGCGAATCTACTACTTCAAAAGCGTGGTCAAAATACAACTATCTCTGTCGGACAAAAATGGGTTACCAACTACATCTCAAGGCATGATTCCTTGAAAAGTCGATATAGCCGTCAAATCAACTACAAACGAGCGAAGTATGAAGAACCTAAAGCTATTCAGATGTGGTTTAAACGCGTACAAACTGCTATATCAACATACGGCATTGTCAACAAAAATATCTATAACTTCGATGAAACTGGCTTTGCTATGGGTATCCTAGGTACTACTAAAGTAGTAACACGCTCAACATATCAAGGAAGACCCTTTCTTATACAGCCAGGGAATCGCGAATAGATAACTTCAATTAAGTGTATCAACGCTGCTGGATGGGTGCTACCAGCATATTTAGTATTAAAAGCAAAAACACATATTCAAGCTTGGTACGAAGGAAGTCTACCATCTTCCTGGAGGATTACTATATCCTCAAATGGATGGACTACACGAGAGATTGGGAAAGCATGGCTCAAAAATCACTTCATTCCATATATCAAAACACGAAGAACAGGTTAATATAGCCTTCTCGTACTTGACGGGCATGATTCGCATCTAACACCTCAATTTAATAACATATATTATCAAAATCAGATTATACCTGTCTATATGCCTGCTAATTCCTCACATCTATGTCAGCCTCTAGATGTTGCATGCTTTTCGCCTTTGAAGAAGGCCTACAAAGATCAAGTTCAACAGCTTATCCGTACGGAATATCATCATATCGAGAAGGTTGATTTTCTTGACATGTATCCAAAAGCCCATGCTCAAGCGTTTACTAAAGCAAATATACAAAGCGCTTTTAGAGCTTCAGGTCTTGTTCCTCTAAATCCCAGCAAGATACTAGAGAATATGATTTTCAAGAAGACCAGCCGTCCGAGCAGTCAAAGCACCTCCTCTTCTTCGATCTTTACAAAAACACCAAGAAATTCGAGGCAATTCAAGAAGTACGAGTCTACACTATCTCAATTACTTCAACAACAAGATACTCCAGCTACACCAATACAGTCAGCCTTATCGTACATCTTCAAAGGCGCGGAGGTTGCTTTGAATCATACAGTACTACTTGAGCATGAAAATCGCCAACTACGTGAAGCTCTTGACAAACGAAACACCAAGCAGAAACGCAATCAACATCAAATGGATGATTTGAATGGCCTCACTGTACAAGAAGCGCTTGAGGCTTTCAACCATGCTAGAATATTGGAAGAACAGGCTGGGGATGCAGGCCCTAGGGAGGATCAACCACGCCGTCGGGCGCCTCCTAGGTGTAGCGCGTGCCATATTGTAGGGCATATACGTACTAGATGTCCTAATCGAGCAGTATCTTGAGATAGAGCGCTTTTAAGCGTTGAATTAGGTGTTCAAAAAGCATCATTTTGTATGTAAATCAGAATGATGATATACTACTAGCGGAGGTGGCCGACTCGCTTACGTGGCCGACTCGCTTGCCGCTTACGTTAACTACTAACTAGTTGTTCACTAATTCTACCGTGGCTTGGCCCACTGATCAGGATTCTTGAGTTGAGCATCAGCCTTGGCAATAAATCCTTAGTCGGAAGAAGGCTTTCATCAACTACCACATCATCGGCGCCTCCTCCAATGTCCGCGCCTCGACGTGCGAGCATCTCTGCAGATAAAGGTATGTATATATAAATCCCCCATATAGCTTGATCTTCCTCCCTTCATTCTTGCCCAATCCTACAGGTTATTAATCAGAAAGAAGACTGTCCCAAGTGCCGAACCCGTCGCATCAAATGCGACAGGTCGGTCCCAGTATGCCGGAAATGCACCACACGAGGTTTCTCATGTCCAGGATACGGCCTTATTCTCCGATGGAACCAAGGAGTTGCCAGCAGAGGTAGACTGGCAGGCCGGCAGCTACCTATACCATCCACCCCGACTATTGACCACTACCCGGATGCGGTGACATCCGAACTCATGCATCACTACCATCGGATCGTCTCTGCCAAGCTGGCCTGGGTGGATGGTCCGACGAACCCCTGGAGACAGGTTATCGTCCCACTGGCTGGGGCATCGTCGACGGTCCTCCATGCGGTGCTCGCACTTTCGTCGGAAGACCTTGCGGTACGATTCCCGATCGGGCATCCGCGCCGCCAGCAGCTGCAGCTCGTCTCAATGTGCCGCCGGAATCAGGCCTTATCGTCGGTTGCTCGTCTGCTGTGCCACATGAGGCAGGAGGGCTCCTCCACCAGCCAGGCCCAATGTGCGCTGGCCGCCACGCTCATCCTATATAACGTCGAGCTCCTCGGCGCCGCGTCGGCTAAGTGGCGAATGCACCTGGAGGCCGCGCGTGTGATCCGTCAATGGAAAGATCATACACTTACGGACGCCGGACGCGAGGATGAGATCGATGCTTTTTTGATCTACGAGCAGTACTACGCAAGTGTCTTTGCTGGCCTCACAACATTCGATGCCCTGGAGGAGTACGAAGCCGTTCCACTAACTGATGCAAATGCCATTTTTGGCGATTTCATCATCATTATCAGTCGTGCGACACATGTGGAACGCTTGCAATATAGTCATGGCCATCCGATCGATTCTTCATTGCTTCGCACTATGACAGGGGACTTGGAAGCCGCCAAGGCCCGCATGCTTCAGCTTAGTCTCATACTTCGCTGGCAAACAGACCAGGCGTGTAGCAGTTTCCAGCACCTGGTGTGGATTTTTTATTACGCTAGCCTAATCTATGTCTACCACGTCCTCGCCCGGGATGGTTCTTTAGACACGACACGCCAGTCCTGGAGAGATTCCATCTTTGCTCATCTAGCCCTTCTCGTTGACAAGCGCTCATTCGCTCATGACCTTGTTTGGCCGCTATTCATTGCAGGCACCGAGTGCCGCGGGTGTCCGCAGAAGCAGGAGGTGGTAGCGCACGAGATCGAACTGGTGATGGAGATAAGCGGCACATTGGACCGACGCAACGTCTTGGCGTTTCTGCAGCGGTTCTGGTCTCTGCCGGACAGTGGCCTTACGTGGATCCAATACATGAGACTGGCACCCGAACGGCGGATGCTTATCCTTTAATACCACCTATCACGCGGGATTAGACATTTGGAGAATATCCTCGACACTTCTACCCGAATGTTTGGCTTCTTTCCGGGCCTCCCGGAATCGGATGCGCCATATGATGTGGCTGAGGTAGATTCCCAGCTCGAGTACCACGCTATTTATGGGTTAGACACGCAGCATGTACGGCGAGGCAAGGATTGGACTCACACAACAATATACATAACCCCGCCAAGGATATCAAACGACCCTTGTGCCACTGTTGGAGTCCGTTAGCATGTCGTACGGGGAGGGATGTAACGGCCATACCAAGCGCAAAGATTGAGAACAGTCCTCCCAGCGTGTCGATGCACAAGAAGACCCAATCTATGTCGATGAGAATTCGCTCTCTTGCCCACGAGAAACAGGAACAACACGTACTGATTCCAATTACTCGGCCTTGTCTTTTCCCCAATTCAAAATAAATGGGTAACATGCCGCCGGCGAGAAGCACTGTTGCTATCGCACCAACCAAGATATCCGGCCAGGTGATGCCTTTATTGTTCGGTATCTGCGACCAGGGCCGAGTTAGTACGCAAGATTGTAATGAACGGGTAGAACGGTCATCATGCCCTCAAAGTTAAGATGAGTAGGGCTTCGAGCCCACCCATAACTGCTAATAACCCAACACACGCCAATGTGGCCTTCCGAGTGGTATAATTGCTGTCACGCTTGTTAGTATATCGACATCGATACATCTTGAGCAAAGATATTTCCAGGACTGGGGAACAAAAAGAGTAGGTCTAACTGATCATAATGTAAAATCTGAGCCCAAATGATGGCCGAAAATGTCCCGAATATCTGCGGCTGGATTTGCATAGGGAGATTGACTTCCTGGCATTCATGACAGTAAGCACCTCGACTTTCCGAGTCATGACCAGAACCTGACGGACAAACTGAAGGATGGCATTTACCTGTAGGATCAAATACACACCCATGGGCACAGCACCTGATAGGATTTCATTCAATATTACTAACTGTGGCACTCCTGTCTTTGGCACGGTACCAATCGCAGATATTACTAGTACACTGGTGCTATATAAACATCACCATCACCGGGGAGGGGAAGGGGGGAGGGGGGG
>NT_166518.1:3552783-3594763 GCF_000002855.4 Aspergillus niger | reverse complement strand
GGGGGGGGGGGGGGGTGTAGGGAGGTAATTAGTCCATACAAACAGCCCACAAGAACCCCATTGCAGGAGGTAATCCTTCTGTCTTTTTCCGTCGCCAGTTATACCATATCTGGGGGACAAGCTGGATACACCAGAATACGGTGCCGATGGTGCCAAGAACATTGGACGCCGGAGTGGCGTCAGTTGGTGCGGACATGGGCAAAATGATGGATAACAAACTAGTCGCTGTAGGAGGGAGGGCGAACTTGGGATAGCTGAACAGTCACTTGAAAGAGCGTGTTGACAAGGCCAGAATTGGTGTCCACCATCCTTTTCTACTCATCGCACGCAGAGTCCATGTCCCCAGGGTAAATTATCTAGTTTATGCCACCAAACTCTGGAGATCCGAAAAGTGGGGCGCGCGATAACCAAAACAGGCAAGTCGGGTGAGAAAAAGATCTAGAACCACCATCACCGCAAAATCTATAACATATCGAAGATTGAGAGGTAGCCTTTATCCTTCCAGGAGACAGTGCATGGGGGCTTCAGTATGGAAATCAACCCGTACCTGACCACGTAGAATCCTATCCGCGGACACATGCCCCTGGAATCCCCATTATCCAGATATCGTAAACTTTGTGCTGTTATTGACGGTGTACTGAATTGGCTCCCTCATCGATCTGCGTGATACAGCAAGTCTCTAGCCATGGGCTATTCCCCATCTGCACTTCATATTTGTCTTGTTAGAAGAGTCATCGATCGAAGTGCAGGGTCATTATGACAAGGACCTCGCGTGCTCTTCAGAACCGGAAGGTTGATACACCTAATTCCTTGGCTGCAGGAGCCTTGATGTATTGCCAGTTATCCCTGGCCTAGCGCCTATTGCATTGTCATTTTCTCATTGTTAACTCCACTTACTGATAGGCTGGCATTTGCAATGTATAACAGTTATACTGCCCAAGCCCCAAACAACGCAGTTCCGTTCCGAATCCGTTCCCTCTGTTTTCTGTCATCTTCAACTGACTTGGGGAATTCTCCTGCTAAATGAGACAGTGGGCTGCGATGGCTGTCTTCTTCTGAGATAGATGGACCTCAAACTCATAGCCCCAAATCATACCGGCTTCTATCAACGTCAAATCCGAGAATGTACCGCTCAGAGATACTACTGAATCATACCCAGACATGGTCCAGCTTGATATTGTTTACGAGGGCGGCAGTATGAATGAATATATGCTTGGAACTTTCGCGTCTTCACCTGTGAGATATATAAGATATAGGTCTACGCATTGAAAATCATGGGCTGCTTATCTGACAGCATTCTGCACCCTATTGTTCCCCCGGGGTAATATATTATTTATATTGACTTTGGAACTAGACCAGCATATTACCTGTGCATAAATGTTCAACATCTTGGCTTCCTATGGCCGTCTTCAGCTGACACCAAATCGATTTACTGCAATCAAATCTCTCGCTTACTCGGACGGAGGCTATGTTTGTTTTGATGAGGCACAGGAAATGAAAAGGCCGGGTATTAATCGTTCAGTAAGAAGATATTCTAACGTTACCTGGATTCTCTGGACTGTATATGGACATTGCAAAAGCGTCGTTCAACGAAAGTGAGACTTATACTTTCCCACACACGCTAGGAAGGGCGTGTTGTTTTGGCATCTTTCGACATGCAACAACTCGATCCGCTCGCGTTTCCCGCCGACAAGGCGGCATGCTCTCTGTCTTTACGTCCTCATCACCTAGGCTAGACATCTTCTACCCGTGAAGGCCGTTGAGTAACGTCCCACAGTGAGAGGCCATCTTTCTGTTCCGAGCCCTCATGACCCATCGGTTCGTTTCAAAGCTCTACAGAACTGTGAAACGCAGTTGTACTTTGGTAGGCCAGTTCTATGCTGCTCCTCTGATGGACTGCCCTGCCGAATACCTCCATGCAGGGCTGGTGAGAATGGTCCTTATGAAAAAATCTACTTTGCTCATGAGAAGCAACTAAGCAATGGGCGGATGTGTGATGATTTTACTCACAGTCTCATTAACTTGCACATTTTGAGATGAGAACTTGACAGAGAAGTATCAGCGCGAATATCAAGTACCTAACATAAAGCCGGCGGGCCTCGGCATCGTGATTAGATGTATCACGTCCTGGGGTCCGCACGCGTACAAGGCTGAAAGCCGTCAGAAGCACCGACAACTAGCTGCTTGTCATACAGATCGGTCGTCCCAAGCATATCGCCAGGAAACAACAGGCATCGGAATTGATGAGCGCTGAGCCAAGCGGCTGGACAGTAGAACATAGAGCTATTGAAATACTATCGGGGTTTGCTGTGATCCGCGGGTTCAGCCGCACGCCGGCCACAGTAGTAGGGCCATAGCTCGTCAGCACTAGCCACGCATATTTGCCTCGGTGAACCCGTTAGTGCCGAATCACAGCGGGAGTAAAGCGAAAAAGAAATTAATCATGATTTCTGCCACGCAGCTAAAGAGGGCTGAACTCACCGATCTGCGAGTTCATTTCTGAATCCCCAACTTAGTCGTCTCTCACTCTTGGAGACGGGCCAGTGGCGGTGCCTTTTGAGTCTCAAAGTTGCGATGCTTCTAAATTCGCACTAGGTGCTGCTGAAAATTGAACCAATGGATACTTCATGGCATGCAAGGTTGCATGAGCCAGCTGAAAAGAATTCAACTGATTCCAAATTGTACGACTCACACGCGCCCAGAGCTCCTCTATAGCCAAAGGCCCTAGTTACCACGAGACTGAAGTGTGCGACCGTCGGCCTATATATAGTTGGAAGGCTCTCCTCGGGGGCTGTCTTTTCTTTCAACCATCATCGGCCTGTCCTGCCATAACGCATATTTCCAGACAGACTATAAACCTTTTCCTGGCGACGGCTGTTTCATTTACCATCATGCATTTTCTGCTCCTCTTGTTCTTGGGGTTGTTACAGTTGGTGTCTGCAGCCAGGTCCGGCACCTATTATGCCGGTTGGCCTGTTGGTGACAGCACATGGAAGGCTACCGATTCAGTCTTTCAGCGAGAGACCGGCATCGCCAGGTACCGCTTGTTCCAGGCCGACGGAATTATTTACAAGTATCAGCTCGATTTTGACGTGACCGAGAGACAAGGCGAGTACGCCAGTACCTATGTGTTTTACGACTCGGAAGGAGACGAGTACTACAAGGTGGTCTTTGCCACCGGCACCCATACCCTCAACTATAATAGTGGAGACCCCTATATTCAGCAGGTCAAGGTTGTCGAGGATTAGTGAGTGCATGCTCCGCTAGTAGATGCCCCTTGATATTGTGGCTGATATGGATCAGAATAACCTCCTTGTCGTTTAAGACTGGCGGCGGCCATACTATGCTTGAATTGGGCACCCTACAATCCTGGCACATGTCATCAGGAGGATATGCATTAGTGCTTGGTAATAGTTGGGTTTAGTAAGATGAAAGGGTGCTTTTGGGTGGGGATTTGAGGCGCAATATTGGCTATAGTGAAAGATGGGCTCGGAAGTGATGGAAATTGAGGGATGGAGCGCAGTTGAGGGGATGGGTAGTGAGGGCGATTATAGCAACGCAGCGGAAAGTCACCTGTTCTCAGATTGTGGTATTGTAACTCCAATGAGAATTTCAGTATCGGCAGATAAAAGACACCTTATCTCGTACAATCTTGGTCTTGCAACCATCAGCCCACCCGGATAGACTGAAAACAATATAGGACTACTGCACTAGGAACGGTTCTGGTTTGGAAGACACTAAGACATGAACCTGCTATGCTAGAGCGAATGGCAGCTACGTATGCAAGAAATCCTGAAATCACATAAAAAGCGGTGCCTATGCCCCGAGACCGGCCGTACTGACCATTCAATTCAATACTTTTCTCATCTCGACTACACACTCCCCATTGGGTGGATATGCCTCAAAGGTAATTTCCAAGCCCGCAAAGGCCGCCAGATCCCTCCACTCGGCGCTAGTCCTTTCCCGCCCAGCATGCATCAAGATCATCGCGGCGTGAGTGGTCGAACTAGCTGCATTCTTCGTGAACTCCTGAATGAGCAAACGTGAAGACGGAGCCATGACCCTGGAGACCTTATTTAACAGCTTGATGGACTCGATATCGGACAGATTGTGGAGGACGTGGGCCATTGAGTACAGTAGCGCCCCCTTGACGGGCTGTTCGCTGGCATCCTCCTTATAATTCCAGCCCATCTCTGTCACCTCGGGAACGACACCGATGTCGGCATTGTACTCCTGCAGAATGAGGTTTTCCTTCTTGAGTAAGTGTGGGTATGTCGCTTGCATCTCCAAGAGCAGCTCGCCTCGGCCACCGCCGATATCGACTACCCGGATCCTTTCGGGAGCTGTGGACTGAAGCAAGCCGTCCAGATCATACCCGAGTTTGCGGACGCGATCGGGCATGGTGCCCCAGCGACCAAACTTGCCCGTCATGAAGGTGTTGAAGCTGTCAAGACGGCCTGTTTCATGCATCACTGAATACACATGTTCCCGGGCAAGATGATCATTGCCCATGAGTTTGTGGGCATACTGAAATGGGGTGTCACACTCCTGGAACGGATACTCGAACTTGGTATCCATCAGGCGCCGCATGAGAAAAGCTGATGCCAACAGCCCTTCGGATGTGCTGGGTAAAGGGAGTGCCCTTCGGTCAGCCACCAACATTACAGCTCGAAGGCATGTTTAGGAAGGGTCCCTACAAATGCATGGCCCCATGCTGGGCCGATGGTGTATCCACCAAAAATCGGGTGACGGCGTTGGCCTGGTATACATCGTCTGGAAGAAGGTCCAGGAAGCCAAGCCCTCCCATGAGGAAAAGCGTGTCATCTGAAGTGCGGTTAACCTTTGCGAACATTGATTTGTTATGTAAGAACGTGATAGAAACTACATACTGGCCAGAGGCACCGCTTCATGGAAATAGATCGCACTGTCAGCTAGGGTTGCCTTTCACAAGGACGCCATCTCACGACATACACAGGTCGGTATCGCCATATTTTGTGTGATGGAAATTGCAGACATCTTGTGCGGTGGCTGGTTTACCGATCTCTTGCAGACAGCCGAAGAGATCAAAGTGGACAGCAATGGGAACAAACCCCAGAGCAGGAGCCTAGCAGAAGCAGGACGTGAGGTGAGCATGACCATGAGAAAAGACAACCACCAAGGGTAACATCACCCTCAGTGAGGGGCATGGAATCAGCCTACCAGAGTGACAGTGCTCATGACCTTCTTCCCAGCTTCGGGGATGGGGGCATTCTGCGGAGCGGCCATGCTTGTAGAGATGATGGGACTCGGAAAAGGCGGCGTGTGGCTCAAGGTACCGAGTCTTGGAAGCAGAGCGTCCCAGGATGAACCCTCTAGATATAGGGAATCCCAGCTCACCTACTGAGATAACTCGGGGTTCCACAGGTAGTCGTGGCTTTTCCGCAGAGATCTAAGTTACTTACGCCGTGGACGGTCAACTACGGTGATACCCAGAGCGGGTGCATAGCGTCAGGCTTATCGGACGATGGCCCCCAAATTAACCAATATAGGGAGGCCGCCTGGCGTATGCACACCCGAACTGCACATACCAAGCCAGCCACAAATATGTCTTCAGCCCCCTGGCAGGGACTGTTGATAAGAGCTATTTAGACCCAGACTGGCTATGCCAGAATACCAACTAACAGTCTGCGTGCGCGGGAGATAATGAATCTGTATGTTCCATTCCGCCGCACGGGGGAAATGCATGGCACCACCATTGGCAGCAAGGATGGTGACACCCGAAATTACGGCCTGACTCGCACACTTACTTAGTAGTCAGCTTACAGCGGGGGCAGCAGGGTCTTCGGCATTCGGCCGCCAGCCAGAAACACGATGGCCGATGGAGGTAAACGACAGGCCTTATCTCGTACAAGAGTGTGGTGACACAACCAACACATATGCGGAATGGCACTTCGTAAGTCGCCCGCCTCGGCTGTTTCCTCTGCTGCACGAGCCAATGCTTTTAGACTTTCCTTATCAATCGCGGTGGGGTAAATTTTTACTTTGCGACACCTCGTTCGCGAGAGAAATGCATGTCTTGTCCCAAATACCACCCCGTGTCATGTTTAAATGGACCAGAAGAATTGTTTTAATTAAATTACAAGATTGAGACGGTCTAAACAGTCTCTATGACCAACAAGGACAGGATGCTGCCCGGATCTCTATAGACGTGTTGGATTCGTAAATTATCACTCACCCGACTCACAATGGCCTGCCAATCCTCGAGCGTTCGCTCCAGCGTGTTGGTAAATTGGTGAAGCAACAGGTCATTGCACCGCATCACTTGTTCCTCGGTAGCTGGAATGGAGCCCGCTTCCGGTAGAACAATGTCTGCGATGAATATTTTGCTGCTTGGTCCCAGAGCGGGCACGATGCTGCGAAGAATCTGAACAGCTTCGCGGTCCGGCCAATCATGGAGGATTTGGCGCAGGAGATAGACGGCGGCACCCTTGACTGGCTGCATGTGGAGCAGCGAATGACCCTGGAACTGGATACGGGTGGTTACCGACAGGGGCAGCTGGCGCTCTTCCAGTTGCCTGATGCTGTTGGAAACTACGTCCGGGAGATCTTGCACCACAAAGCGCAGGCTCGGAAAGCTCTCTGCGAGAGCAATACTGACATGGCCCGTAGAGCCGCCCATCTAGAAGTCGTGGTAAGATAATGTGAACAAGAGGAATATAGAGTATATGGACTTACATCAACTACAACCCCGTCGCCGAGTGACGACCAGTCAAAGCTCTTACACAAATGGCAGGTGTCAAACAAGCTGGTGGTGGATACTGCTTTCATGGAGTTGGCAAACTCCACTGTGCGGGCAGGATCCTGCGAGACGTAGTCGAAGAAGGAGCCATGGTGGTTGAAGGCGAGGTTATGCGCCGTTTCATTGAGCGCCTTGCTACCTGGCCAAGCCGCAGTAGCATTCACGTTCTTCGTCGCAGTCGGAAAGACGGAATTCGCAAAGTACTGACCCCAAGAGACTAAGCTTGGGTCACTGGCTAGTTGGCGCGATACGGGGCTATGAGCAACCATCCCTATCGGCCCGGACTCCTGAAACAAGTGACAGGTCATAGCGAGTCGAATGTGACTACGCAGGAGATTCTCGGGCACGTTGGCCACGCTGGAGAGCTCGTGATACGAAATGCTGCCCTCCAGCGGCACCAAGGAGAAAATCTCGAAGTGGAGCAACCATCGCACAGCACTGATCACTTGGAGCTGCCATATGAAAATACACACAAACGTTATCATCAGCTTTTCATGTGCACCAAATGATGTAAGGGCAGAGTGGGAGGCCCTGGGAAGCCATGGGATATGCGAACATCGACCGTTAACTGGGTCAGGACGTTACCTGGATCCCGAGTAAAATGCAGCAGCTGAAATGCGGCTTCCGCCAGCCGTAGTTGTGCCGTGCCGACTGCCGTGGGTACGCTGGTCTGGCTGGGCAGCGTCGATGGTTCGTCTTTGAGTGACTTAAGGTGACGAATGATGAGGGTGGCGCTCGCAGTCACCTGGCTGGCATAGTGTTCAAGTTGGGAGGAGAGACGATCGTCCATCACGGCGCTTAATCCAACTGGTATGGTTATCCGTTGCGTTGAGGGCGAGGAAGAAAATGCATGTACCATGTAGCGACCGATATTGATAGCAGGATTAAAAGAGAGCCTCTCCATTTGTAGGCAAGCAAGGGGGATTAAAGGGGCAGGGAGCTTGGCCACTGACCCCATCCGTCTGTGTCTCAGTCCAATTCTCGATCGCTCCATCAAGGATTGTGACACTGCCGAGTTACATGCAGGTGGCTGGACCTGGCTGCTCCCGTCTGGCCACACAAGGAGTCAGCTGCAATCATTCTAAGCCACCGGGTGACCCCATCAAGACGATTGTTTGCATTGGTAAGCAATTTCGCGCAACATTCCTACGGCCCGCAAACAAAGGGTCATGTTCGCGCCCTCATACGATGCTGTACTTTCGTACACTTCGATTGGTGGCGTACAGTGTCCTCGACTCTGCGTATTCAGTTCGCTACAGCCGTTCACTGCTTTTCCAATATACCAGCGCTGTTATTCTGGCTACTCACCTGCAGGCTCTACTCACTCCGTTGGGGGCCCTGTCCCAATGTCTGACACCGCGCGGATCTCAGGCGGTTCATTCACGTCTCCTCCAGGCAGAGACGTGGAATTAAATAGCTTCAAGGAAGCCTCTCAGACACGTTTGTACCCCTACAGTTCCAGGAAGGAGGAAGAGGGACGGGAGGATGAGCAACAACGGCCTGAGCGGGAAGAGGACACCGGCGCTCTAACAGGCTACAAGCTGGTATTGGTTACCGTCGGGCTCTGCTTCTGCATATTCTGTACCTCGCTCGACAATACCATCGTCGCCACTGCGGTTCCGAGAATCACCCAGCAGTTCCACTCTCTGGATGATGTGGGGTGGTATGCCAGTGCCTACCTGCTCACAACTTGCGCCGTGACCCTCCCCTTCGGGCGCCTCTACACCTTCTTCCCCATTAAATGGGTCTATCTCAGTGCCTTGTTTGTCTTTGAACTTGGTTCCTTCATCTGCGGCATCACCCCTTCCTCGCTGGGTCTCATCTTGGGCCGCGCTGTGGCCGGCCTGGGGGGAGGGGGGCTGTTCTCAGGTTCGCTCCTCATCATTACTCAATGCGTGCCTTTGCGGCGAAGGCCGGCTTTCTCCGGGTTCATCATGAGCATCTTCGCGGTGGCGAGCGTGATTGCACCTCTGTAAGCCTGTGGTCCTAAATGTACATGCGGTTGCAAGACCGACATGAGCTCTTTATACCCGTGAGCTAACCTCTTGGCTTGCCGTTTCTTAGGATGGGCGGAGCATTCACAGACCACATCTCGTGGCGCTGGTGTTTTTATATCAATCTTCCGTTCGGCCTCGTCAGTGCTGTTGTCATCTTCTTCACGTTCCAGACCACCAAGCCAGTGGTACAGGCAAGCCTGCGAGAAAAGGCGGCTGGCCTTGATCCCCTGGGGACGGCCACCTTCCTGCCAGCCATTGTGTGCCTCCTGCTAGCGACTCAATGGGGTGGTGCCCAATACCCCTGGGGCGATGGCCGCATAATCGCGCTGTTTACTCTCTTCGGGGTCCTACTTGCGTGCTTTGTAGGGCTACAGCTTTGGGCCCGCGAGCGAGCCACCCTCCCACCGCGCCTTCTACGGGGCCGCAACATCTGGGGTTCTGCGTTGTACGGCTTCTGTCTCAATGGTGCCATGTTTACCTTTGTCTACTACCTCCCCATATGGTTCCAAGCTGTTCAGGGGACCTCTGCCACGGAGTCGGGCATACGGAACCTGCCGCTCGTCATATCCAACGTGATATTCGCCATCATCTCTGGCGTGCTGGTGAGCGCGACCGGTTACTTTGGCCCTTTCATGCTCCTGAGCGCGGCTATGGCTAGTATCGCCGCTGGGCTGCTCTCGATGTTGCATCCAAGTTCCGGGGCAGGTGAATGGATCGGATACCAGGTGCTTCTGGGATCGAGCATCGGCATGGGCTTCCAGCTGCCTGTATTCGTCGTTCAGACCACCCTGGCCTCCACTGATATCCCCACCGCCACCGCTCTGATGACTTTCATTCAGCTCCTTGGCGGTGCTATCTTCGTCTCTGTCGCGCAGAATGTGTTTCGCAATCAGTTAGCTGCCGACATCCGCGCGGCCTTGCCGATGCTGGACCCTAAGGCAGTGATTAATGCCGGTCCTACCAGTCTGAGGGCAATGTACTCGGGGGAGACTCTTACAACTCTAGTTGCTATGTATAATGATGCCGTAGTGCACACCTTCTACCTTGCCATTGGCTTAGCTGCTGCCTCCTTCCTCGCCGCAACGGTCATCCAGTGGCGGCCCTCGCCGAAATCAATCAGCCACCCCGACTCTTCCTGAGGCGGAAGATCGACTTGTATGCGCCTCACTAGGCGGGAGACCTTGGACCCCTACGAGGCCCAACATTTAACCTTCATTTTCTTCCCGCATTAGGCTTTCGATTTCACCAGGATACCTGGGCATCGTTAGGGACAATGACCCCAATGAATTTCTACATGTCGACTGTCTTATTTTACACATGCTCCTCGGTCTATGAACTAGCCCTTTATTATTCCCTTGCCCAATATCTCCCATTCCTCATATGATCTCGTAACACCTGCGCACCCAGAAAGAGATTTCAGCGTCCATGTACAACTCCACTGAAAGTATTGTTGATTGTGGTATCCAGATCGCTAGAGGGGTGCAATATGGCCCGAGTAAATACTGTTTACGGAGTAAGTACCTGTGGCAGTGCCCTAAATTTGAGATGCCGGATGGGAGGGGCGCGTACGACAACAATGGTGTGATGATGCACCCGGAGTCAGCTTTTCCGTCGGTAGTGTGGATAGGTAAGCAGACATGGCACCACATTCTTATCGGGCTGAATACCTTCCTCGGACTCTTTGTGGGCTTGGTCAACACCCTGGTATGCCGTCACTTGTAGTACTCGAGGCGCCTTCAATGCCAAATGATGACTCCGCCGCCTAAGCCAAACATGTTGTTTTCTGTAATAACTCTCCATCAGCCTTTGCCATCTGTTGGTTAGAATCTAGGTCTGCAAATCAATTTTGATTTCTCATCTTGCATACTATTTCGGCGCAGCGCACAAGGATTATTGGCGGTATCTATTGGTGCACTTGTGGGGAAAATGCCACATGCACCACCGCTTCCTCGCAGAGTCATTATATGAGTAAATGAGCAACCGGAGCCAATGGATATCAGTGGCTCGGCATTTAGAGGTCCATTGAAACACTAGAAATCTAATCACAGGCCGCCAAAGTAGACAAGAGCTGCGCTTCGTGATCTGACCAGGGCTGCCTCAATGACGCAAGGGACAGTCCCTTACCAGTCAGGCAGGCAAGGAGGCTTACGGTTTCGGCTCATTGATGGTCTGGACAAACCCTTGCTGCAGCCAACTACGACTGCAAAGGATACTACCACATAAATGAATAGCACATGGTGGGACCAAGGCTGGTGTCACCTCATTCCAATCTCCTTCCCACATGGAGGCTTAAACCAAAAAAAATAAATAAATAAATAAAATAAAATAAAATGGCTGGGTTCTGAACCCGGATATCCGAAGCAGGCTACTGAGAAAATGTCAACGGACGAGTGTAGTATTAAAGCCACTCCCAGGCCTAGGATTATGACCAACGACCCTTCTGAGCATTTTTTCGTTCAAGCACAGCTTCTACCTCTGAGCCTAGGAGTACACAATGCTGATCCTCTATCTAGTATGTGCCATGCAACAAATGGTTCTCCGAGCCTTGTGCAGCTTGCATCCACAACTAACCCAGACTTTTCGGCATGTAGTTGGCGGTCGCCATGGTGGGCTGGCTCATCTATCGACTCCATCTAGACCCTTTGTCGCGTATTCCAGGTCCCTTGCTGGCCAAATTTGTTCCGGTGCGACGATTATTCGCGCCGCCGGCCCGCGGTCCTGCTCAGCTAGCTAACTGATTATGCCAGATCTGCAACATTCGGATGGTCCTCACCGGCCGAATGATGTTCACTTTCAAAGAACTGCATGACACTTACGGTGAGCCCTAATCTTTTTGCTTACCCCTCGTCCCTCCACAAGCCGTCTCCAGAAGGCTTACCACCGGCCCTTCTTTCAGGTCCAGTAGTTCGCATCGGACCTAGCGAGCTATCATTTGCAACGCACAGCGCATTTGATACCATCTATGGCCCCTATGGTGATAAAAACTTCTCGCTCTACGGCAGCCGGAAGGGGCTGTTGGGAAGCCTGGGTGGCATGGCCGAATCCTTGGGTAACTCAACAGACAAGGAGAATCGCCGGAAACTACGTCCCCTGGTGGCTACATCGTTGAATGAGCTGCTGGCCGCCAAAGGCGAGGAGTACTGTCACCTGGCAATGGATGAGCAATTGGCATCCCATCATGTAGGCCAGACAGAAGCAACGCCCGTCTCCCTGTCCACGTTGAATAATCGATACTTGTGGCAATTCGCGAGCATGGCGGCCAATGGAAACTGCGGCGACGAAACAGATCGAGGTACTAGCTTCACCAATATTTTCATGGGATTGAGCTTTATGGCACTAACCCAAGTCATAGTAAGCTTTGATCCTCACGTCGACTGGTTGGATCGCTTCATGTGCTTCCTCGAAACACTATTTATCTTTTTCTCTCGAGCCACCATCCACAGACATCTGGGTATTGCTCTACACCTCTGGCAGGCCATTTGCTTCATCTTCCGACAGCCCGTCCATCCAGGCGAAGTCAACTACGACAGAGATGAATCTCCCTTCCCGGATAACCTACATAGCCGGCTGCAGCAAGCGGCTTCCAGGACCAGCCTACACGTGCCTGAATACCTGCTGCAGATCAATTGCTTTGTTCTCCGGTGAGTGTCGGCTCAAAGGCTGTAGGGAGTGTTACAAGGCTTAGACTAAACCACCGACGCAGATTCAGCATATACGGGACCGCAGACAATATGCTGAACGCGTTGTTCTATTTTCTGCTGCGAAACCCACAATGCTTAAAGAGACTGGAAGAGGAGGTTTCATGTGTGGGTGCCACCGTGAATGAGCTATCGGACGATCGTCTAGCGAAATTGCCTTATCTCAACGCCTGCATTAACGAAACCTTCCGCATCGCACCAGCCTTCAACGGGGGCATATTACAGCGAGTGTCATGCGGCGCCACTGTTGATGGGGTCTACGTCCCACCGGGGGTAAGCTCTAACCTCTTCAACCTTTTGGACTGGATTGTCAGGGGCACTTCACTGATATGAGGCACTTGGCAGGTTGCGGTGTCGGTCGACCATTATACGCTGGGCCATGATCCTCAATACTGGGTGAAGCCTGATGTCTTCAATCCGGAACGGTGGATCGATCCAGATTGCAAGGATAACTTCAAGGCATCGCGTCCCTTCCTTATCGGCGCACGCCAGTGTCCGGGGCGACAGATGGCGTATCAGATGTTCCGGGTGTGTGTCGCTAAATTGGTGTACCTGTACACCTTTGAATTGTTGAACAAGGACTTTGACATTGAGCGGGATACCTTCTCCTCATATCATTGGACTGGTGTCAAGCTTGATGTTACCATGAAACCGCGCACCCCGGGTGTCCTCGGTTACTGATCCTACTGGGCCTTACTTTTAGTTTCGGAATCACTGCCATATCTTCCCCCTTCGAACTAACCGTCTTCAATAAAGGTGACTCTCATTACCTGTTGAGACTTTCCCAAGTTTTTTCTTGGAGCAACGTGATATGATCACCTTTGCTAGGAGCACATCAAGTGACTTTAAAAGGCAGTGCATATTGCAGTGATGCAATGGTTCTCGACTTTTGGGTGCCCCATTCCAAATCACATTGCCAGCCCACTCCACTCCACGCGAGATCCGTAAACCTAAAGGGGCCCGTCATACGGCGTCAGATATCAAATACATACAATATTATAATTCTTGTCAGTCCCATGAGAATCCGCGCTGCAAAATACAGGGCCGTTTACATATCTGAGTATACACCACTGAAGTGCTAAGCATTAATTCCACACTACTCCTAACACCCTCCGTACTCGATGTACTACCGAAAACTTGTAGACAGCAGTCCAGTCACGTAGTGTGATGTGGCCACTAATTAACTTAGAACGAGTATGGGGCCCTAAGGTATAATACACATCACCGCAACCTACTCTACATGTAGACCCCAAGACCGGTCCATGTGATGCTGTAGGCAGACCGGAATGAAATAGTAATGGCCCTCGTGGCAGGCTGAGAATTCTGAAATCCATCACATCCAATAGAATTTCTAGTCTGACATGCCATGGCGCTTGTGAGTCAGATTCGCGATTTCTCATTGATGACTCGATCCAATCTCATGATTGGCCTCTCTGCATACCAACCGGCATTCTTCAGTGGAAGCCTGCTCCTGGCTCCACCTGACATTTTTCACCAATCAGTACTTAACAGCGCTGCCAGGGCAAAGGTTAGGGACGATTATTCTTGAAGATCTAACGCATCAACAAAATGTCTATCTTCTTCAGCATACGTTTCTGGCCGGCTGCTATTTCGGCTGCGATATTGTGGCTTCCCCAGGTGCTGGGGAGGTCCAACGGGACTGCACCCAATTATACCGTTGAGGAGCTATGGAAGCTGGAAACTACCTTCTGGGACAACTTCTTATATCCTGCCAATGTTGAGCAGATGGAGGCAATTAATTCGACGTTGTTTACTCAGGATGTATGTTGGTGCAGGGTAGTTGTTCTGCCCTTCAGTCGCTGACACCCCCCGGCAGGTACAAGGTCGAGTAGACATCACCCGCGTGTTTAACGGGAGCGAATTGAACACGGAGTATATTTTCGGACTGTTTTCCGACCCTGACCATGTTAGCCTCGTCGGGGTGCCCGTTGACTATAGCATCACGCAGTTCATTGCCCAGGGAAATATCGCATCCGCGACCACCGTTGTCACCTTCAATGCCACCTCGTTCGGCAATCTGCTGGTACCAGTCACCATTGACACATGGATCATGTGGGATGCGGACGGACGCATTATGCAATATGATGCCACCTTCCGCTGGTTCGGGTTCCTGCTGGATACTTTGGTGGAGGCGCTGGCTGAATCCATCAACGGCACCACCAGCCAGGCTACGGCATCACTGACCCAGCTGCTCGCCACAACCATCTGCGCTACACATGATCAATACTGCACGGGATCGAACCAGCAATACGATAACAATACGGCTTGTCTTGACTTCCTAACCTCGGCAATCCCGCTCGGCAAAGACTACGAGCTGGGCCGCAACACCCTGTTATGTCGAGAGGTTCATGAACATATGGTGCAGTATGATCCTGCGCTGCACTGTCCCCATATCGGGCCAACTGGTGGGGATTACTGCGTGGATGATCAGACCTATGCACAAAAGGTCCTCCAGAAGTACTTCAACCAGTCGTGGATTGTGGGCGTGCCCTCGACCGGAGATATCTGGCTGGGGGATTGATGGTGGAGAACTGCTTGCTGGGCTGTTGTTTTGTATTCAAATTAACTTCACTTGATTATGGATATAGGACCAATAAAGAATGATAGAATGGAGAAGCTTCCTTTTCAAGAACGACGAGCCAGGGCATTCTGGGATTTGCATAATCGCACTAACTGTAAGAACAAGCCTTCCTTCAATGCTCCGCAAATCTGCTTCACCGATTCATCCGCTCCAACCAGATCCGTCTCTGTCACTCTGTTTTGGCCTATTCCTCATCCGAAAACGGCGACAGCAGGGGCTGGTCTGGCCAGAGAGACTCGTACAGATTGCGGGCCAACTTCCATTCCATCTCATCCCAGTATCCATCGGAGCTGACGCATATCAGCATGGGGTATCGTACCAGCTGGGAAGTGCATCACCCTACCTTAGACGAAATTGTTTCGGGGCTAACACGTGCGCCCGCAGCAGGATGCAGCCGACCACCGTATCATATGGCTTGCGGGCTGTTTTCACGAATTCAAAATTCTTGGTATCCCGAAGGTGGATTATTAACGGCTCATGTGAATTCCTTGCAACACCGTTGATGTCAATCCCTTCGACCTCATTGACCAGGGGCGGCGTGACATGGTCGTCTCGGGGGTCGTCGGTTGGACCGGACAAAGGGATGTCAGTTGCATTGACCACCCGCTGAGCATCCTGGACGAGCTGGGGCCATGCAGATACCCATTCTGTGCTGTGGTTGTCACGGACGCCGTAGTAGTGGGTGTAACTGCCCAATGTGAGACTCGGGATGGGCTGAGTCGGTATGGTGGACTTACCTCATCGTGAATTCCGTTTTAGGTTGTTATTGATGTAGGATTGAGTGTGGTTGAAGGTGATGACCACAAGTCAGAAGTAGGCCTATGGATGGGAAATGGCAGGAATTTATTACAGAGTGTGCGCGGAGAACATGAGGTAGGCAGCCATGACAGAAGCATGTGAGGCAGCAGCCCCTGATAATTGCGATGAATTCACTGGAATCTAGCGTGGTCTAGGTTCCTTCCACAGTGCTACTACCATGGATTCAGCGTCTTGGCCCTTAGAGGGACTTGGATCCGCGCATCTTATACTCTGGCAAGGGACTGCGTCCTCCGCGATACCATAACCCTGTGTTCTTCACGTCCCTGTTGGTCAACGTCTCCGTTGCGCGTAAACCAAAAGCTACATCTTTTCCAGGGTCCTCCTCCACCCACTGACACCGGCTGAAGGCCGTCTTCAGCTCCTGGTAAGTGAATTCTCCCCGTCCGTGGTAGTGCTGGCCCAGCAGGGGAACAATCGCCTTACTGGCTACAGGCCCGTAATAATGCGGGATGCGCGAGAATAAATGGTGAGTGACGTGGTCGGTCGAGATATGATGGAAGAAATGCGTCCCAATGATGCCGAAGTCGCGGTCCATGGTTGCGGTCGCGCCACGCAAGAAGCTCCACGATTCCGGTGTGTATTTAGGCACTGATGGATGGGTATGATGCAGATAAGTGATCATTACTAGGTACTCAGTCAGATCCTGTTAGACAACTTCATTCGCCGGAGGAAAGGGAAGAGTTGCACATACCGATCCAGTGGTTCACCCATGTCCACGGCACAATATAAACCCAAAAAAGCGTCTCGAAGGAGCCAAACTGCAGATAAAGCTGATAAAGCCCAGTGATCACAGCAAAGCAGCCCAGATCCGACAGCACAATGGACAGCCACTCGGAGGGATAGAACAATGCACCTTGGGGATCGAAATGACTGTGGCGCCACATTGACATACCTTTCTTGGGAACCGCTGTCGGAGGGCAGGTGATGTTGGTCAGGATATACCAGTTCCAGCCGATGGTCTGCTGCAGCAAGATGCGGAGGAAGAGGACGAAGGGCGCATCCTGCCCGATATCCTCGAGCGTCTCGACCGCCTAGCCGATGCTATCGGCATAGGACTGGCGCAGCGGCGGCACATAGTTCAGATCCTTTTCAATGTGATTGGCATAGATATGGTGTCGCCGATGAGTTGACTTCCACGAGAAATACGGGGCAAGGAGGGAAGAGTGCAGTACAAATCCGACGCTGTCATTGAGCACACTCCAGCGCGAGAAGGCGCTGTGGCCACAGTCGTGTGCAATCACCCAGAGGCCCGTCCAGACAATGCCTTGACAGACTCCATACACGTTGACGGTGAGATAGTAGAGCAGTGATGAGTTCCGCACTGCGCTGGTTTGTAGCAGCTGATACAGCGCGATCAGCAGAATAGCCGAGTATACCAGGTCCCGAAACAGGTAGAAGCAGGACCAGAACAGGGACGGCGTGAAGCAGTACTCGGGCACTGCGCGACGAAGGTCGTCCACCGTCACCTTCTGATTTAGATCCTGCATCCCCGCAGGCATACATTAGTCGTTGCAGATATACACAATAGACGGATGAGTATCCCTACCCCTCCTTCTACTAGACGTGTTGGATGCGGTTCTGCGACCGTGCGAAACCCGGTCTTTCCTGACTCCATGATGCAGGGGCAGATTCTTTGGGGACGATTACCGACAATGGGCTTCAGCTGTCTCCCAAACACAACTAGTCAATAACCAGAGTGATGGTTGACCAGGGACAAGCCTTCATCCTTACGATAGGGTGCTTTGATTATTATAATCATCCGCCTCTACCAGCAGGCTAGGATTGCTCAAATAGACTTTCACCAACGATTCAGGCATCCCACGCCGAGCTGAGGGTCAGCCCATAAGATTCATTGCAAATAAGCAAAAGATGGGAGTGTCTGAGTAATGACGTGCAGGAGAGCCCTTCAGGGTCCCACTTGCAGAGACGAGGCTGGGAGGATCCAATCCTGCGTTATCGAAAGCCGTGAAGAACCCGCGGGGTTCCGCGAATCATAGCGATCAATCCAGGGTCTTGGTCGCCTTAGTATCCGCGCGCATCATGTTAAGTGGACCTCGCACTTCGTTCCATTTCGCGCCTGATCAGCAGTGGCGTGCCTCGCCTGGGTGGTAATGCAGGCGAACTAGCTGCCTTAATACTACCTAATACCTCCGTCTACACCCAAAGTAAGACCAGCTTACTAGATTGGTCAGGCTTGACGTCGACCAATCACGCTTTACATTTGCCTTTCAAAACAGTCTTACGGTCCAGAATACCGAGCAAGATGTCTGGATGGTCTTTTCGTGGGAATGTGATGACGAGGGAAATAAATATTGCAGATCCAAGCGCGACAGGGAAAATGTGCTGATAAGAATTGTGAGAATAATGGCGGGAGACAGTCCCGTCGGTAATTGAACTACCATCTATTAGTCCAACGATATGCCACCAAGCCAGGCCCTAGCTAACCCAATTGCCCGACACAAACAAGGACTATCAATGGACTTCAAATATACCCACTATTATGGATGTATCAGACTCTGGCTCGTGTCAATTTGATCTCGGATCCTTCAGACGCAAAGCACCCTGCATGTCCAACACCCTGGATACGAGGGGGCCAGAAGATAAGACATGATTCATGATCTTCAGTAGGATACACTTTTTCTACGAACGCCTGAGGGCAAAACTCGGTATCCTTTGCTGATGTGTATCCAGTCACTTTCTATTGCAATCTATCATGATCATAATATCCGGTCATTATTATATACAATGGTTCTATCGACACCTACGCATCCGTGCCCAGAGCAAACACGTCAGCGATTTCGGTGATATTCTTTCCCTGGGATAGCAGCAATCCCAACAGAATGCGGGACTTCTGCGGGTTTAGGTATCCACTGGCGATGTGGGTGGCGGTGTCGCTGCTCACGTCTGACAGTGGCACTTCCCCATTGACTGTGCGCATACTCTGCACGACAGGGATCTCCAAACGGTTGATGACATCCTCGATAGCCTCATTGAAGGAGGTTGTGACGCCTCCAGCACCAGCCCCGGCAATCTATTCTCATCAGCGTCCATTCCAAGTTTTATAGAGAGAGATCAAGGAAATCACACTCACCACAATTCCCTGGGCACCACTGGAGATGGCGTTGTAGAGGGTGTCGTTGTGCATGTCCTCATAAGAAAACAGAATGTCCACACGGGGGATCTCAGTCACGTTGGTGATGTCAAAGGCCACCTTACCGGTTGGCTTGACGGGCGGGTAGAAGAAGAAAGGGGTGTTGGAGATCATCTCGCCAAGGTAGCCCATCTCCATGGCCTTGAAGGTGTCCATAGTGTTGGCATTGGTCTTGGTCACATAGTAGGCCGAGGCAATGCGATCGTTCATGACCACCATGGCACCGCGATCGCGCGCCGACGTGGAGGCAGCCACCGTCACGGCTTCGAGCAGATTGAAGGGCCCGTCAGCTGAGATGGCCGTGGATGGGCGCATGGCACCCACGATGACAATTGGCTTGCCACAGTTGACAGTGGCGTCCAGGAAGAAGGCAGTCTCCTCGAGGGTGTCGGTGCCGTGGGTGATGACAGCACCGGCCATGGTCGGGTCCTCACATACAACGCGGTTCAGCTTCTTGGACATGGAAATCAGGATGTCAGAGGTGATATCCTCGCTTCCCACGTTGGCCACCTGGACGCCGGCAACATTGGCCACATCCAGCATGGATGGCACCGCATCGATGAGGGACAGGACCCCGACTGCTCCGGAGGTGTAGCCGGTCGTGGCGGTTGAGCTGGAATCGGAGCCCGCGATGGTACCACCTGTGAGTTGCGGTTAACTATCGGTCGCACTACCTGAGGTATACTCGGTCCACCTACCCGTTGCGAAAATGGTCACGTTCGGCAGGGTGGTGTTCATCTGGGTGAAGTTGAGGCCATTGGCATTGGTGAAGACGAAGGTTTCATTGGTGGTCCGCGAGTAGAGCAGCGGAGAGGCCGAGGCGAGACTGGCCAGGGCAGACAGGAGAATCGGCTTGAGAGGCATGATGAAGACGGATGCGATGGTCTCTGCTGGCTTCTCTTCCAATTCATCTTGCCTGGTTTCAGCATTTTATACCCCATGTGCTTGCCAGGCGGCGGGTGTATTCGGAATCCAACCGTGATTGCAGGTGGAGATGATATTGTTTCTGTGGAGGCTTGCTATCTCCTCCTCCACATGGTCTTATCAGGGTTTCTCCACATGGAGTCGACATGATAGACTAGTACTAGTCTCTGTGGCTAGAAGGGAATCAGGGTCCATAGGCTATCTTGTGGGTGGAAACTGATAGGATGATGATTGATAAAGGGCTTGGCCCACCGATATCGGGGGTGACTCTTCCACGATAAGCCCCAACAGCCGGGAAGGTCCACCCGAGGGTGATATTATCCCATGCGATGAGGCAATCCTCAAGAATCCTTCTCGAAGCATCTAGTTATCACCCATGACAGCAATATTTCATCTTATCTCGTTGTCTCGTGGAGATCTCCAGATGTCAATTGGCATGAGCTGGATTCAACATTCGCCCCCAAATTACTAGAGTAGTACTAGCATCTACTAGTTAATTGGCTACTGCTATCAAAACTCTCGGAGCCCAAAATATATCTCCATGTCAGCAAGACGGCGATGCGTAGTACAAGCAGGATGTTTATTCATCGGCAAGTAGTAGTAGTAGTAGTAACTAGTATGATGCTCTCAGATGCAAGTTCCCCCCACTATACCTTGCCCATTTGAAATTGGTGCGAGGTGTGCCCTGTCACCACGCCGGCCGTGTTTCGGATCTCGGGTTTATGAAATGCGGCCAACGACTGCAGCTGCACGGGAGAGCCGATCTGGAGTCGGCGCAGGATCTCAACCACAGCGGCATAGAGTATCTCCCGATTGCCATCCTCAATCTTAACCGCAATCCCCAGAGCCCCGCTGCTACCCAGCCGCTGCGTGTAATCTGAAGCACGCACCCCAATGGCGTAACAGCCGTCCGCTCCCACCTTGCCGATCAGAGCTCCCTCAAATGCCTGCATCAGCGCGGTACAGAACCGACCATCTCCTCCCACCAGTTCCGGATGGCCCGCCATCGCTCGAAAGATGCGACCTAGGGCCTGCGTTCGAGGAGACAGATGATCCGAGGGGACCGCATCAGCCGCATTGGCAATGCGGGCGTAGATAGCGGCCAGATGCTGAAGGGGCAGCGCGGGGGCCGGCAGGTTACAGCCGTCGATGGCCCATTGGACACGATCTGAAGGTAAGCCCGCCAACTCCTCGACGGCGTGGGCAACCTGCTGCTGAAGGGGGTGGGTGGGGCAGTGGTACTCTGCAGTAGTGGCACCCAGGGCTTTGGCACCTGCCAGCATACCGGCATGTTTGCCCGAGCAGTTGTTGGCGATGGCCGTCGGTATCCAGTCTTGCTTGATCCAGGCTCGATTGACAGCCTCCGACAGGGCCGCATGACCCCCACACCGTAAGTCCTCTTCCTGCATATTGGCCTTGCTCAACATGGCGCGAGCACGGGCAAGATGGCGATCTTCACTGCTGTGGGAGGCGCACATCAACGCTAGATCCGCCTCGTTGAAGTCAAACTTTTCGAGAGCGCCGGTTTCCACCACCGCCAGGGCTTGGGCAGGTTTCGCGGCCGAGCGGGCCAGGGTGACGCGCGTGGGATCGCCCACGGCATATAAGATGCGGCCCGTGGCATCGGTGACGGCGGCGTGCACTTGGTGTCGGTTTTCCACGACGCTGCCGCGATGGGTCACTACATAACCGGTAGCGGAGTCGCTCAGAGATGGGTTGGGAGGTACGGTCATGGTGGATGATAGCACACGGGCGACGCAAGATCGAGAAATAACTTGGTCATCATTATTTCTTGTGGGTAAGCAAGAGTCTTATAGGGGGTCCTGCTGTGGTCTGCGACATCTGGTGGATGTGGATGGACGATGATGAAGATGGGGGAACTATTCCCAATGCGGTGCGCGGGTGCGATGGAATGGACAGGAAGAGAATTTTTCATCTCAGGATTGGGGAAATGGTTGAACTCGACCGGTGTGTGTGTGCCGTTGAAGCAGCTGGAGTGTTATCTGTAGTATCTACGGTCTATGCGCATCATCTTCAACAGATCCGACCAGAGTGTGAAAGATGCCATCGAAGAAAGAAAAATAACTAAACCCGGTCGGGACTGCTATCGACAGCCTGAGGCAGTAAGGCAGTGAGGCAGTGAGGCAGTGAGGCAGTGAGGCAGTCAGGTGATGATCAGGCATCCAATCATCTCTGCCTCGCCGCCTTGCCGCCTGGGGTGTCAAGGCGAAGGACCAGCTCGTCATCCGATCGAGATCCATCCCGAATAATGTCCAGGCTGTTCGCAGTGCCTGGTGCTAGTTGTAGATATATGGGTTATGATATCTCACTGTTCTCTACCATCCTTCCTGTTCCTGGCTCTCTGCTGTGGTGTGTATCCGAGCGGGCCGGAAGCTACCGATCGCCGGATTGTTCCGGCCCTTTTCTTATTCCATGGGCTGTGCCCTTACTCTGCCTCTCTTTCTATCTTTCTCTCTCTCTCTCTCTCTCTGATTCGTTCCCAATGGAGAATTCAGGTACAAAGTAATTCCCTCTGGCATGACTGCTTGACATGTCGCCATTCAACATCATGAAGTACTAAGTAGTAGTAGACCAACTACTCTGGACGGCTGATAGCAGCCAATCACGGGAAAGTGGCCACGCACGGGGGCTGTCGATCCCCGATGATCGTGCATTGGCAGAGCCATGAAGAAAGACGGTAGGACAAGCCTCGACCAGTCTCTGCTACAGTGTATCCCCTCCCAGATATGGGGTAAACCCTCAAATACCGTCCGACCCGGTCCCTCGTGCCCCTGCAGATCGATGCCATTGGAGTTGCATCCGGCCTTCGCGTCTCCACCGATGGAGAAGGGAGGGTGAATAATGGCGTCCATGCAAATGGCTCGCTTGACTCACAAGATGTAGTACTTGTTTAATGAAAATAGATGGTGTCTCGACCACTTGACACCACCACGTGCAGACCCTGCAAGGGGAGAGATGAGGAGAAAAGCTGTCCGAGTGACAGCTCCAACTCCACCCTGACCATGGTATAAGAAGGCTCCCCCTCGACCATCTTGTCAATGGCTATTCTCACCAGGGTATCGCATTCTGCCTCCTCCATCTGTACTACAAATTACAACAGAGCTCACCATGCATCCCAGTGCGCTGGTCGGTCTGCTGGCCTTTGCTGCCGCTGCCTCGGCCATCCCCGCCAACCCCAGCCATAAGGCTCACTCCGACTCGGCCGTCCAGAATCTCAAGTCGAAGATCAAGAATGTCGTCGTCCTGGTCATGGAGAATCGTTCCGTGGACAACCTGTTGGGAGGTCAGACGATCAAGGGCTTGGAGAACCCCATCAACAACGGCCCCTACTGCAACCCCTACAACATCACCGACCTCTCCCAGGGCACCGTCTGCAGTGCGGCCAGAGACTACGACTCGGTCACCGATGATCCCGATCACGCCGTCTATGGCAATAACATCGAGTTCTACGGCACCTTCACCCCCGACAATGCGGCCATCGCCCAGGGCAAGCTGACCCCCTCCCAGCAGGGGTTCGTCACGGAACAGCTGCGCCTGTACAGCGCCGATGCCAACCGCACCGAGCTGTCCGTGCAGGTCATGAACTATTACACCGAGCAGCAGGTGCCCGTGCTCACCTCGCTCGTCCAAAACTATGTCGTTTTCAACCATTGGCACTCGGATGTGCCTGGTGTACGAACCCCCCCCTTCTTCCCCTTCCCCACCTTTCAGCTGGCAACTTGCTAACTCAGATTCAGCCCACCAACCCCAACCGGGCTGCCCTCACCTCTGGCACTTCGTATGGTCACGGAACCAACGATGAGGCCTTTGACAACCACGCCTTCCCCCAGCGTTCCATCTTCCAGCAGCTGACCGAGACCGGCCACTCCTGGATCAACTACTGGGACACGGCTGGTGGCACTGGCCCCGATGCCGAGTTCTACAACTGGACTTACACCTCCAACAACACCGACAAGGTCAAGGCCCTGGAACAGTTCTACACGGATGCCGCAGCCGGTGCCCTGCCTGAATTCAGCTACGTCAACCCCTCGTGCTGCGGTGTCGGCACCAACTCGATGCACCCCAGTGGTCTGATCTCCGACGGCGAGAAGCTGATCAAGAACGTCTACGACGCTCTGCGCGCCGGGCCCCAGTGGAACGAGACCCTCTTCATCCTGAGCTTCGACGAGACCGGTGGCTTCCACGACCATGTGCCCCCGCCCCTCGCTCCCCGGCCGGACAACCTCACTTACACGGCCACCACCCCAAGCGGCGAGGACTACACCTTCAACTTTAACCGTCTGGGTGGTCGTATCCCCACTCTGCTGATCTCCCCCTGGGTCGGCAAGGGATATGTCGAGCAAAAGGGCACCAGCGTCACCGGCGAAACCGTGTCTTACTCCGCCTCCTCGATCCTGCGCACCCTGGGCTACCTCTGGGACTTTGACCCTTTCACCCCGCGGGTCGAGTATGCGCCATCCTTTGAGCATCTGGTGCAGACGCGGGCCCGCGATAACACCCCGACTGCCTTGCCGAGTCCGGTGCCCTTTCGGAAGTAAATGGCAGATATTGAATGCGGTAGTGGAAACGTCTAATGCATAATGAACGGAGGGAAAGTAGATCTGAAAAGCTGAGCCGCGTCCGAGATACACATGTTTGGTCAGATATTTCCTGGGCTTAGCACGGTACAGAGGATGATAGGTCATGTATTATTCATGATAAAGCCAAAATAAATAGTATTTGTAATACATTGATGGCCATCGCTGGCTGTTGTTGGACATTCCTTATGATCTCTTCCACGACTATTACTGATTGGGGCCCAATAACAAGCTGCGGAAGAATATTCCAATCACAATTGACATGTCTTGCGGCAGTTTATAGAAATTCCGTAGATTTCAGGCTTTGCACTCCACCCTGTATACACATGACTTTTATAACGTTCTTCACGCAATCTATATACTGGTCTACATCAACCCATCCTGGCTCTCTGAAACATGGTTGAGCAGGAGCAGCTTGCACTCTGAGTCCTACTTTATTTTCAATCCATTCCTAAATACCGTGAGAAAGGCAGGGAACCTACCATTGGCCTTGCCCACCACCTTGTCGAAGAAGGTCTGGCTCGGTCGCTTCCTCAACCCACCGACGCCTCCTCCCGGTACCTCCAGGGTCGACTGGCCCGACCTTCTGCACAATAGATTGAATGCGTGTCAAGAAGCCCTCCGTCTCGAGCTGTTCCGGTGGCGTATTTCGCAGCACCTGCAGAGTGACCCCAGCGAGCAGCACTCCCTCGCGACTCCGTTCGTAATGTTCAAGCGACGCGAGCGCCATCCCGACAGGTCTATACATCCAAGCTCTGAAGCCGCGGATTACGAGCTTTCCCGAGATGCTTAAGGTGCTACAAGATGCATAGTTACGGTGGATAATTATAGGGGTCCTAGAGAGCAGCATTCGCAGAAGAGCAACACTATAGGGCCCCTTGGGCCATCTTTGAGACTACTACATCTGCACTGCCTTCGATTCCAGCTCATGGGTTGAGTTGCTTGCAATGCCCCACTGCACATCCCCATGACCATTAGCAGCCAGATAGTCCTTCCAAGCCTGATCCTCGTTGTCCAGCGCGTGGTCCACATCCTGGAACACAAACCAGGCCAGTAGCCCCCCTAAGACGGCGAACCCGGAGCCAATGAGAAACACGGCCTGCGTACCGCGAAATTCATCGTCTCCCCAGCTGGCGAGGATGGGCTTGAAGACCGCCGTGCCAATGGCCGCCCCCGCCTTGCTCCACGCCGCTGCAAATCCCACGGCGTGCCCGCGAATCGCGGTCGGAAAACTTTCACTGGCTGTCACGACAATCGTCGATCCGGGACCCACCTCTCCCAGCGTGAGGAAGATGCCATAGAGCACAATGAAGAGCGGCAGCGATTTCTCAAAAGGTCCCAGCGCGCCACCTAGGATGAAGCCCAGGGCCGCCTGGAGAAAGTACCCGAGCGCCATGGTCCGCCGCCGCCCAATCCGATCGGACAGGAAGCCCCCGATGAATGCCCCGGGAATGTAGAAACAGTTGATAAGAGTGCCCCAGGCCATTGTCAGCGCCAGAGAGGAGGTCGGGTTCACACGACCGACAATCGTAGATGAAAACAGCCCAAAGGGGTACGAAATGTAGTTATAACTAGCATTGATATTAGAGCCACAACAAGCAATAGCATATACTCAATCACTTACATGAACCAGGATCCGCAAGTGCCCAGCAACGGACGCCAATATCGCTTGAGTGCCAACCAGTAGGGCACTGCTTGCTTCTGCATCGCACTCTTGCGATAGGCCGAGCTGACTGCCATTCGATATCGGAACCAGAAGATTGAGAGCGGCGGAATCACCCCCAGCGCGAGGGATATCCGCCAGACGGCTTCATAATGATGGATCTGTTGGTGAAAGCACAGCAGCAGCAGCAGAGGGACCAGAGCACCAAAGGCGAACCCAAGCGAGGCCGACAGGTCGGCGATCATGGCAAATATAAACCCGCGTTTGTTTCGGACGCCCAGATCCTCGTCGGTGGCTTCTGCAGCTCCAGCCCCGGCGACCGGATACTCCCTGGGGAACGAGTGAGTAACAGATCCCTGATTGCTTGAGATGATAATAAGCGAACTCACCCACCCGCACCCACGCCAGCGATTCCTCTTGCGATGATCAGCATCCAAAACATCCCATCTCGATTCGTTCCGCTCGCACCAGCGCTCAAAGCGATCCCTAGCACTAGGATAACGGTGGTCAAGACTGCGCCAGTCTTCCGGCCCAACCTATCGGACAGGTATCCGAAGGATAACATGCCAATGATCATACCTACCATGAAGGCATTGGACAGACGAGATGCGACAGCCGTGGTGAGAGCCTTTGGGTAGATGACTTCCATGATCAATTCGAGGTTGCCGATGATGGATGCGTTAAAACCGTCGGAGCCAATGGCCAGACCGGAAAACACAATCATCAGCAAGACCGAAAGTTTGGAAGTCTTTCGACGGCTTTGATCTGGGGCCACATCTTCGGCGGCATCTGATGATATCTGCACCTGTGTCTGTTTGGCGGACTGAGCTGCTTCCGTCGTCTGTACCGAGTCTTGATCCTTTTTGCGATCCATCTCAGCGGTCAGCCTTGCGTCTTCCTCGATGGCCTAACAGTTATCTAAACCCGACTGGACCCCGCCATGATGAGGTGTACGTATTTATCTCTGCTGAGCCTTGCCTATCTGTCCCGTCTGTCGGCCGATCCGAGCCTCTTTTCTCCCGCAAGCGACTGCGCCAACATATCTGATAAGGCCAATGAAGCACGGCCTGTCCCCTCCTCGGCCTGAATGGCGGACCAACCGCGACATTCGCCGATAAGCTGCACGTCGCGAAGCGAATGGCCAGCGACTCCAATCAAGGGGAATCCAGCCGGGCGGGGAATCTCTAGCTGGCATCCTTCAGCGCATCTTCCCCTCTTTTCAAGGCCTGCAGGCGCTCGGATCTCCTCCGAACTCCTGCAGAAGCACGGCGATAAATCCATTGTCTGGAACTCTCAAAGTTACTTGTGCTTTCGTTCGGTCTCCGCAGCATCATGCTGGACAAACAGACTGAGTCTCTCCCGCTGGCGGAGGAGATACCGCTACTCCGTCAGCCACCGCATCAACACCGAAAGACTGTTCTGCGCTTTATAACTGGCGCTGGTCTACTATTGCTTACCATCTACACGCTCTTCCCGGTGAGTATGCTTCGCCATCAGGATCAACGGCTTGGATCTAACTCCAGGGCAGAGGCTATCGCCCTTTACCTCCATTAAGCAACCCTTATCCGTCTCGCCATATGAATCCTTCGAGAGATGTTCAATTGAGAATCTCCGACAGACGGGATACTATTTTCTGGATACTGCTACGCCCATCGCAGTTGAGGAGTTCGATGAGCGCCGCAACCGTCTCGCGAGGGCTCTGGTCGCCGATGGGGCGGACGCCTTTGTCGTGGAGCCGGGGTATACGTTTAAATACTATGCCAACGTGAGCCAGCCGGAATGGGAGGTGTGGGAGGTCAGCGCTCTTTCTCCCCAGAATGCCATATGTGTACTAATTCCGCTCAGCCGGAGGAACGCCCCTTTCTTATGGTGGTGCAGCCTTATCGTCACTCGTCGGGCCATGTTACCGCAAAGACAACCTTCCTAGCCCCATCCTTCGAGGCGGAGCGAGCCCGACTGCTGAACATGCCTTTTCTCGAACCGATCGAGATCATTCCATGGGAGGAACACTGGAACCCATACGACACGCTCAAAAATTCCGTCATCTTCTCGGCTCTGGATCGAGCACCTCGACTCATGGTGGACGAGGAAATGAGGGACTTTATCCAACGGGGTCTTGGTCACTCCGGGTTCGAAATCGTCGGGCTGATGGGAGAAGTGGAGCGAGTCCGGCAGATCAAATCCGGCACCGAAGTGGGAATCCTCCGCGCCGTGAACACGGGAACTGTGGAAGCCGTGCGGCAGATGCGGAAATGTTCGTGATCCCCGACTTGGTCGCACTGTGGACGGGCTGACCCTAAATAGGCCTGTACCCCGGTCTAACCGAAAGTGAGATCGCAAGTGCCCTGGACAATACCCTTCGCTCGGCTGGTTTGGAGCCATTTTTTGATATTGTCTTGTTTGGTATGTGTCCGACCGCTGCAAATGTGCGAGGCTGACCGTGGAGGTAGACGAAAATGCCGCCAACCCACATGGTGGTACCAATGGCTCGAAGGTTCTCGAGCCGGAAACCTTTGTTCTGATTGACGTAGGGTGAGCTTCATACGCAGGATCGCTTCCCGTCTCGCCGTTGTTGCTGCTGACCGATGCCAGCGCCCATCTCCTTGGGTACTCGTCGGATATTTGTCGAACATTCTTCCCGCCGTTCCTTGAGCCATCGAAACCGGATATACCCACCCCAGCACGTTTGCGAGAGAAGTTGGAGGTATACGTCATTCCTCACATGCGCAAGAGAGGTAGTTTTATTGACTTTTGTAGGTGTGGGACATTGTCTTTGAAGCTCAAACCCGATCCATAGGGCAGTTCCAGGTGAACGCCAGTGCTGCCAGCGTCGACATCGCTGCTCGGGAGGTGATCACGGACGGCGGGTATGGGGAAGCCTTCACCCATCGTGTTGGCCACGGAATTGGAATCAAAGGTGAGTTGCGACGGTCTGTGTGTGGGCATTGGAGGTGTGTCTGTGGGGTCGGACTCATGCTGATGTTTCGACGTAGCCCACGAAAGCCCCTATTTGAACCAGGGCAACCATGCCACTCTCCTCCAAGCCGGGATGACGTTCACCTCGGAACCTGGGGTGTATCTGGTGGATCGATTCGGGGTGCGGCACGAGGACATCTTTCTGGTGCGGGAGGGTGGGGAAGCCGAGCTGTTGACCGGTCGTCGAGCATATGGGCCTTGGGACCCATAGCTGTTCGCTGTAGGCGATACGTGCAATAGAGGGGATCGTGGGGAATGTTAAGAGAGTCCAATAGGAGAAGCTGCAGCAATGGAAGGAGAGGTGGTGGCGATGGTGAGTGATGCTGTGAATATTATTGTGTCGGGTGTTGCTCTCTGAAGGTGCTTGGAGGAAGCGGAGAGCAATGGAGATCCAAGCCTCAGGCACCAAGCACGGGACCCACGGCTCTCCCGGTCGGCAATTTCTCTTTCCCTCCACCATAGTCGTCTTACTTTACTGTAGTGCTGTGCTTTGCAGCAATTGACGATATTCATTACTGTTCTAAGGACGTTGAATTGCACTTCCAATAACCCTCTGGTATTGAGGTTGATTATTTGAACTGATCTAGAATGATAATGCTTCATAGTACACTAGTCACACGGACTTAAGTTCGATGTCCTGCTTGACTACCTTGAGAGATATATATACAATTTCGACCACACCTACTAACTTAGTACTAGCACTGGTAAGTACCAATGTCAAAATGATGCTACTACTTGCTCCATCTTCCTATTACTCCGGCCAGAGCCTCAGCAACTGCTCACTGCTAGGAGCACTGCCTCCAATACGTGCTTCCAACCATTGATCGAAATCCTACTTCGCAGAAATCTAAAGCGATAGCTATTCCTACACACTGTTCGGCTTGCATTGCTTGGGATGAGTCAGCACCGAGTCAGCTGAGGGCGCTGAGGGCGGAAATTGCCGGCGGATAAAGAAAACAAGCGGCGGATTTATTCTGAGACCGGATTTCCTCTCAGTCACAGTCAGTCCACCTATGGGATCCTACGAGCAAGCAGACGAGCTGTAGCAACCGACTGTCCGATTGAAAGGGCAGATGCGCGGGTTTCGGGGCGACTCCCTACTTACATCCGCCTGCTGAGCTGCGTGCGGAACTTCGCAACAGCAAGCGGAAAATGACGGCCAGCGAGGAAGCCTCCTCCCCCGCCACGCGCGCGCGAAAGATCCGAAAGGTGACCCGCGCCTGCGATGCTTGCAAGGCCAAAAAGAAGGCTTGTACGGGCAACATCCCCTGTGGTCCCTGCTCCCGCCGTCACTTGGCATGCACCTACGACTCCGCCTACAATCGAGGTGTGGCGCTCAGCCCTCCTCCCTCAACATTGCGTCCCAAGAACCATCGTCCACTGCGGGAGCCCGACAGGTCATGTAGCAATCCAGATCCGGCCTCAGATGTGATCCAGCCACTGCAGTCGCCCCCTGCACTTCGTTCAGCCATCGAGTATGTACGGCCAGGCTTGCAGATCAGCCCTGCATCGGGGCCAGGCATACTCCCCGAGTCTGCTATTGTCGATGCATCTGTTCGACGAGGCTCAGTAGACGGGACAGGTCAGTACTGGGGTCCAAGCTCAGCACATTCATTTCTGGGCAGGGTAGTGGAGGACTTGCATGCCACTCCCTCCAAATCCATTGCTCCTGCACCAGAGCCCGATGCCTCAGCAACGGTCTCCATCTTTTCCCACGGTGATCGTGTGGTCCCGGAGGTTCGGCTATCAGATTTTGTCTGGCCAGACCAAACCAAGGCCAAAAGTCTGATCCGCCGATATTTCGAGTTTGCAGCACCGACCTACCGCGTGCTCCATCAGCCTACGCTCCATGCCATGGTACAACGCCTGTACCAGGAGGGCTCGGAGGGCTATCGGATCGGTAGCCAGCTCGATGTAGCATCCCAGGCCGTCGTGCTCTTGCTTCTGAGTACTGCAGCCATGTTCCGAGTCGACGAAGACGGGCGCATGAGAGACGCCGACGACGATGGCTGGCGCAAGAGCGAGCTTTACTACGCACAAGCGGAGCATCTGCTGTCGCTCGAGACGGGTGCCCCTACTCTGGCATCGGTGCAAGCTCGTTTCCTGATGGTGCTGTATCTGCTGAGCTCCTCTCGAGCCCAGAAGGCGTGGTTCGTGTTTGGCACAACAGTCCAGCTGATGATGGCCCTTGGTTTGCACAATCGACGGGCGAGGAGGCTCCATGAAGAAGAAGAGGATCTGGTGCAGCAGGAGTGTCAACGGCGCCTTGTCTGGTGCTCTTACACCCTGGACAAGTATCTCAGCGTGATCCTTGGTCGACCACGATTGTGGCATGACGAAGACTTGGATGAAGATCTTCCCACACGCGTCAATGACGAGGACCTGACGATGCGGGAAAGGCGATTGACCAGACGTGATTGTGTGATGGACGCGCCGGTCTTTCATGCGGTATTGGCACAAATTCTCACCCAGGCAGCCAAAAAACCCTACGTTCTCGCGGGTCTCTCCGATCAGATGGAGATTGAGACCATCCGAGGCCTGTGTGGTGAGGTCGCGAAATGGCAAGCGGAACTGCCTCCTTTTCTTTCGGGGGTCATCCAGCCCAGTAGTTTGGTTCCGGTGTTTCGGCGCCAGCTGACTGTTTTGCAGCTGGCTCGTTATCATGCCTTGATGTTCATCACGCGACCTCTCTTATTGCGGGATTATGGGCAAATGTGGCCTGAGCACCGAAGCAGTTACCGATACCACCTGCATCTGTGTCTCACCGCAGCGCGAGAAGCAATCGAATCGATCCTTGGATTTGTGCGCGAGGATGAATTGTTTCCAGCATTTTGGTACTCACAGTACATCGCATTCAATGCTTTGTCCATCATCTATCTATACCTGATCCAGGTCAGACGCAACCGTCTGCCATCTGCGAGTCTCGACTTCGTCGCGAGCCCGGAATACGCCTTGCACACGGATTTGGACGAATCCATGTTGTATAGACTGTCTGAGACGGCAGTGACACACCTCGCCGACGCAACAGCTCGCAACGCTCCTTCTTGGAAATACAGTGTCATTTTGCAGGGTCTGCGACACGAGCTGGCCCGCCTTGGGCCCCCAATATTGGAAAATGACGACGCTCACGCTACAGAACCGATTGCGTTATCCCGTCCAGTTCCCGAATCGATTCCTCGTCCGACCGAACATGGAGGTGAGACGGGTCGCCATGAACAGCAGGCAGGGCCCGCCGCAGTCGGAGATTATAACCTTGATCCGAACGGGCTGCCGCCCATATTCGCGGGGCTGGACCCCGCTGTTGATCCAGGGTTGCTCGATCCGAGGACCCAGTCCCTCTTGGACACTTTCGTTATGGGCGAAAACGTGGTGCTTGACTTCTGGCCACAATTGGAAAGTCTACCTATCAGTAAGTCTTATCATGCCGGCGTCGATGAAGGCCATCAATAAGTGCTAATTGACCCAGCATATCCCGGTTGATATTGGATGTGATACAGGAGCCGAAGTGCGACTGGGCTCCGACACCGTCAACTACGGGACTTGTGTACACCTATCATAAGAATGTCCGGTTGCATCGTTGTACAAGGAAGCCGGACAGCATATCTATGCAAGAGCTACAAGAGGACCGCTTCACACAGTAAAAATGTTGGGTCTTGAAAGTTGGTATGTTGCCCTTTGATTACACCCTGACATTTGTCACATTCTCAACTGCCAATTACCAGATATATTTGTAACGGATCTGACCGTCCTCGTCCTCCGCTCTTTGTGCCTTCACGTTGAGCGTATGGAGATATAATGCCAACAGCCCCGTCAAGACAATACCGGCTGCAGCAAACGCCGAAAGGGTGATTCCACCGGGCCGGTACTGCGGCGAGTCGGATGTGGGAAAGAAATACGAGCCGTATATATTAGAGGAGTTACCGAACAGGTTGACCAATGCGTACACAATGGCCCGCTTGGTGCGCGTCCGGGGTATCGTACTGGCGATCCAGGCTTGAACGACGTTGAATGCAGAATATGAGCCAGCGCACATCAAGAACATTCCGATGTATCTGACCGCAGTGGCTCGTGACGAGATTACCATGACGTTACCCACGATGTCCACAATTAGAGGCCACGCGATAAGAACTGCGCGCTGGCTCGTTCGATTCGCAATGAAGGAGTTGCCTAGAGCAGTGATGAAGCCGAAGACGTAGACTGGCGCCGTGATCAACAGTGTGATGATGTTGCTGAATCCCAATGTTTTGACAATGGTCTAATGACACATTAGTATTAGAACGGGGATAGTGACAAACATGTTGTTTAATGCTCACAGGGAAGAAATAAGTCCAGCTTTGAGAGGTGAGCTGGCAGACTTGGATCAGGATCAACATCCATGCCTTGGGATCTAGGAAGGCATCACGCAAGCCCTCACGGATGGATCCATTCTCATCGACCTCATCATTTGCGGCGCGGGCGAGACGCCATTCGGCAAAGCGCTGCTCCTGTTCCGATAGCCACTTCCGCTGCCCGGAGCGAGGAAAGTCGGGGAGAAGCGCGACGGCGAGCAGGCCGGCCACCATTGTGCCAGCCCCTTCAATGATAAATAGCCATCTGTCCGCGCAACGTTTAGCTATACGCGGTCACACTAGGCCGGGAAATCACGAACCTCCAGCCTTCCAACCCGCCCTTGCCGTTCAATCCACTCATAACGCCTGCGGCAAACATGCTGCCAAACCCGTTGGCAATGGTGTTTCCACAGTACACGACGGCTACTCGCACCGCAATTTCGGACGGTTTGTACCATGAGCTTATCAGTAACCTGGTGGTACCACTCGTCAAAGTATGTTCAGAGATAAGGTCATTTGCTTTTCGTAAACTGTACTTACAAAGCCCCCGGGAAGAATGGTGACTCGGCGAACCCGAGGAATATACGCACACACATAATGCCAGCAAAATTATGTGCTGCAGCCATGCAGATTGAAATTCCTCCCCAGATAAAGATTGCTGCTGGGATGTAGCGGGAGGGTTTCAGACGTGTCAACAGAATGTTACTTGGCACCTGGCCTAGCAGGTAGCCGACAAACTTTGCATCGATCAAGATCAGCATTGTTTCACATCTAAAGATTTGTCTTTTGACATACCATAATGGCTACCGCAGTTTGATACTGCGTGTCCGAAAGGCCTAGGTCTTCCTGTAGCCCGCCCAGACGGGCATTGGCGATGTTGGAACGGTCCAGAATGTTGAAAATGAATAACAGGAACAGCGAAGAAATCAGGTGCAAATCGATCTTGCGCACCACTGTCTGCGGTCAGCATCGTACGATCACCCCAGTAGTATGGAACCAGCGTATAGTCTTACGGCGCTTCTCCAGGGCCCGTTCTTCCTCCGGGGTCAAGCCCTCGAACGATTCATCCACCACGTCCAATGGCTTCCCAGTGGACTCGACGTGACGAGATGATGCTTTAGTGTCAACCTCTGCCATGCTGCCGGACTATGTGGGTATGTCCTGCCGGGGCTACAACAGCCGATATCGGAACAGTATCAAAGGCCAAGGCCACAAGGGGTTGCGAAGGACGGATATTGAATTCGGCCTGTGAATGGGCAGATTTATACGAAAAGCAGAAGACGAGAAGGAAGGACTCGACCTCCTTCATATCTCAGAGCATCATGTCTCTTATATTGCTAGCAGCTGCAGTCGGGCTGTACCCCAGATGCCATGACACTATCTCCCATCGTTAGTGCGGGGTCCCCACGAGCGGGAAAAGAGCGGATATTCCCCCAGTCTGGGGTTGGCGACTGGCACTAGCTAGACCGAACTTGTTACGGGGTCCTCGTATCGACAGATCAGCATCAGGCCAGTGTTTATTCCACCCGAGGCTCGTGTGGTTGACTTGTCAGCTTCCCCAGATGGGGTCCGAATGCTTCGACTATGCTTAGATACTGTCTCCAATGCTTAGGCCATTGAGTGCCTGGAATGTATCAGTCTTCACATCATCTCTACTTCTTCAATCAACAGTGTCGCGTAGGCAAGTGCAAGGTAATCCTGATCTATAAATCAGTTGCCGGGCATTTAGCTGTTCTACCGTTGTATACCCTAGTGGTTGCATTTCGTGCTTCCGTTTCTACCCTAGCGGTCGGCAGCTTAACTCGCTTGCCACCCGACTGGGCCACGACATGGTATTTGAAAGTTTACCTGGCATTATTATCGCTCAATATTCCAAAGCTATCCGACATTTCCGTTGTATATCCGCTTCCTGCTGCTGTAACACCAGCTCGAGGTATGTAACTCTTTCCCGACAGGGTCAGATGAATGGCACGATTTTATGTCAGTAGCCTGTCCCATATCCTCTCTTTACGTCATGTGAGGATAAAGCTAAGATTCAACACGATGACTCGAATAGCTCATTCCGTAATAGGGCTTGGGCTGACCTGACTTGGCTGGCGCTGTATTGTGGCCGTTAGTTATGGCTAGGATATTGCAGATACCAATCGAAGACACCATGCAGGTATCACCATCGCTATAGGTTTAGGGTCGAATCCCTAGTCAGATGTTATTTCTACTGGACGCTTTCTATATTACACTTCCTCGGCACGTGTTCTTCTAGAGTCGTCTTCTCCCACGGTGTTCTTCATGTTCATCAATCTCCTATTGCCCCGGCCTGCATGATATCGCCAAGATTCCAGCATGCAAATCAGGATGATGGGTAGTCTAGGTTTGCAATGTTTTGGCCAGACCAGCTGGTCATATGGTTAATGCTCAGCGCTACAAGATGGCAACTCCATTTGGCGGGCTAGCCACTCCTCCGGGGACCTAGTTGGAGAGCAGGATATTAATGATTACGGATAAACAGATCACAATCGGCAATATAACGCACCTTTAATGGAACGCTGGTGAAGAAGAATGACCAGCGCTGCCTCTTGCGACACTCAACACTCAACTGCTCCAAATCGAACATCTCCCCGATCGGAAGCCCCCAGCCGGCCAGCAGCCACTCATGTAGCCAGTACTTGGAGTCCTGGCACGGCCAGGCCTCAAGGCTCGGGGTGTCACTAGCGACAGCGGCAAACTCCTTGTCCCAGAGCCACCGGAGGGTGGCCTCCGAGGACTCGAGTCCGATAGCTGGAGGTGTGGGGATCTCGGCCAGCGTAGAGATTTCGTCTTGAGATAGTTCTGCATATCCCCGTCCCCAGCCTGCTCGGATGAACAGGATATCACCAGGCCTCAATTCTGTACCCTGGGCCTGGGCGACTTCCTCAAGAACAGCGACTGTGATTGACTGGGTCGTGAAAGGCTTCACGGGGACATGGTTGGCCTCCGCCCAAGCGACATAATCTAACAGGACACCGCGTCCGATGATGCCACCGGTTTCCACCCATGCTGCACGAACCGTCAGAACAAACCTATCCGGGGATCATGATCTTCGGATGGAAATACGCACCGTGAATCCCATTGACTTTGGTGGTCAGAATGTCGTCGAGGGTACGGCCGTTGAAATACAGTCGCTGTTTCTGGTAGCCAAAATGCCGCAACCCGTCCCACTGCGAGCTGGCCTGGGTGTTGAAGTGCAGGATGTCATCGTTGACAGAGGTGGGGGCGATGTTGGAGATGGTCTGGGTGAACGGGATGCGATCGAAGGCGGGCGTGGAAATGCGATCCAACGGCCAGTCGGTGGAGATGCGAACCCCATCGCGGATTTCGCTCGCGGCGGCACAGGTTCGGTCGGGGGTGAGGAGATTCAACATGCCACACTGGTCGTTGGGTCCAAATAATCCCCATGCATTACCGGGTGGGCCCGTCTTATTGAGGGGCAGGTCATCGAAGGCGGGCTTGTTGTGGAACGGCATTGCGTTGCGGCGATGAGACTCGGGGGTGTTTGGCGGGGTAGAAGGAATAGTGAGTGGATCATGAGAATGATAATGAATGAATTGCATGCATCTGAGGGATCCAGCAATCATCTCCGAAAGTTCTTCCTTTATCCGCCGCTGGTCTGTCGGATATCCGACCCACTTGTTGTGCTGCTTTGACTATATCAATCATCACCACCATCAGACCCATCTGCTATATTCCTCTTGTTTAAAAATATAGAAAACATTGTCGTATATCATGTCTTTACCATCGCACTTCACCATCAACACCGGGGCCAAAATCCCTGCTGTGGGATTCGGCACCTGGCAAGCGAAGCCCCTTGAGGTAGAAAACGCCGTCGAAGTGGCCCTCAGGGAGGGTTACCGCCACATTGATTGCGCTGCCATCTATCGCAATGAGACCGAAGTCGGCAATGGTATTCGCAAGTCCGGGGTGCCCCGCGAAGAGATCTTCATCACTGGCAAGCTGTGGAACACCAAGCACGCCCCGGAGGACGTGGAGCCAGCCCTCGACAAGACCCTGCAAGATCTGGGCGTCGCCTACCTGGATCTCTATCTCATGCACTGGCCCTGGTAAGTGATTGTCTACTCATCATCCGGGATCGTCTGGTGGAGACTAAGCATTGACCCCTTGTACAGTGCCTTCAAGGGTGGCGACAAATGGTTTCCTCTCAACGACGATGGAGTGTTCGACTTGGCCAACATCGACTACATCACCACCTACCGCGCCATGGAGAAATTGCTAGCGACCGGCAAGGTACGCGCCATTGGCGTGTCCAACTTCAACATCCGCCGGTTGGAAGAGCTGCTCGGCCAAGTTTCCGTTGTGCCCGCCGTCAACCAGATTGAAGCCCATCCTTACCTGCAACAGCCGGACCTGCTGCAATTCTGCCAGAGCAAAGGCATTCTCATCGAGGCCTACTCGCCGCTCGGCAATAACCAGACTGGTGAGCCGCGCACCGTCGACGATCCACTCGTGCACCGCGTGGCGGGCGAGCTAAGCTTGGACCCCGGACCACTGTTGGCCAGCTGGGGGGTGCAGCGTGGCACTGTCGTGCTATCCAAGAGTGTTACCCCCGCTCGAATTGCAGCTAATTTGCGAGTCCGGGCATTGCCAGAGGGGGCTTTTGCGCAGTTGAACTCGCTGGAACGCCACAAACGCTTCAACTTCCCGGGGCATTGGGGCTATGACATCTTTGAGGAAGTCGGTGAGGAGGCGGTGCGCCAGACTGCACTGGCTGCAGGCCCCAGTAACAAGGTTAAGTTTACTGTATAGCCGATCGCAACGTACTTTAGAAATAGAATTCAGTGTTTTTTGATAAGTTTGCATAACCCGATGCAACTAGCCGGCCACCCACGCGTCAGCACCTTAAACAGCCGGCCAGATCCCTGGCAGTGGTAGGCTTTAGCACGCCCATCTAAAATGACTGGCTAACGGTTCCAACCCCAGCTTTCAGTCGCGCGGTGCATGAGGCTGGTTGGTCGCTCAGGCGGATGATCCGGGGTTCAACGTAGCACGATCCATGGAACATGTGTCAGGCGAGGTGAACGGATCCGAGTGCCGGAACATCTTCATCCCCCCCGACTTCGTTCCTATGTCGATCAGCACATGGCATATATCTCAGGGGGAAGTCGCTTCTTAAAATGTGCCTGGATGACGGTGTCGCTCCCCAGGGAAGATGGCCAATTACTCGGCCCCCGTTGAGGGCATCGCCGGGGGCTATACGGGCAACAGCCTGGCTGTCCAGGCGGTGCTAGCCAGCTTGTTAGCTTGTGCGTTGTACAGCTCAATCGAACTTATTATCCTCGTCTTTCTCACGTTCCACGTCTATGGGGGACTGTACTTCTGGAGTCTACTTGTTTCAACCGGGCTTGGCATCATCCCGCAAGCCATCGGACTGCTGTTGAAGTACTTCCAGCTGGCGCCGCTATGGATTCCAGTGACGCTATCAACGTTTGGCTGGGCTGTCATGGTCACCGGACAGTCTGTCGTACTATATTCGCGACTTCATCTCATCTTGTCGAATCGAACTATTCTCCGCTTCGTCCTCTACATGATCATCTTTGACGCCATCATCCTGCAGATTCCGCAGATCATCTTGTCTTATGGTGCCGTCTACGGCGGGGTTCGATTCGCATATGTCTATAACATCTGGGCCAAGGTACAGCTCACGGGCTTCTTCGTGCAGGAGGTGATCATTTCGACGATCTTCATCCTGCAGACGTTTCGGCTGCTCTATCTCTACCCACACCGGAGCAAGCGGAGGACAAATATCATGGAGCAGCTGCTGGCTATCAACACAGCGATTATCTTGATGGACATCTCGCTGTTAACCTTGGAATATTTGGACTTGTTCATCTTGCAGACCTCGTTGAAGACCTTTTTCTATACCGTCAAGTTGAAGCTGGAGTTTGCGGTGTTGTCGCGGCTGGTTTCGTTTGTACATTATGATCCCGAGCTAGAATCATCGACTTTTACTGGCAGCAATTAGAATTGGATTTCTTAAACATCATTTCGTCTACTGCTGCTTTGAATGTTCTTCCTAGCCAATCTACCATGGCGTAGGTCCTACAGAGCAGAGACGGCTCGAGTCACAGCCGGTGATGTAATTGTCCACCCGTGACAAGCAGAGGGGTATTTTCGCCAGATATAATCCGACGTATCAAATGGTCAACAGAGAAAGCGAATAGATAGCGCAAATGCCATGAAGAGAATGGCTTCTGGCGCCTCCAGTTCTTCCCTTCCCCCGCACGAGACTTTTCCGCCGATGGAGAAAAGACGTGGCGGAAATGTCGGAAATACCGACGGAAATGCGGCATGGAGGGCATATCTGCATCATGTCCAATACATCTTCCAATCGGCATTCTGGTCAATGCCCGTAAAGTAATCCGAAGGATGCGGAGTCCGGACACACGAGCATGCTGGGGTAAGTCTTCCCTGTGGCCGGCATCTCATAAACTTCAAGGAAACCCCCCCTATGGGTTTCTCCTCACTAGCGATCATCTCACTTTTCCTTCCTCCCGTACGCCACTGTGCATTGCAAGATGGCATCCGTGGCAGTTTCTCCCATTCCTTCGTCGCTCTCTTCCCCTAATGGACTGAGTGCATCGTCACCCGCAACGTCCGTAGATGAGCTTGATTCGGAACCTGCAGAGGAAACCATTCACACGATCAACCACCTTATACAAGCTCGAGCCAAGGGACGTCATGGCAACGAGCCTATTGTCGCTTACCCATTGTCGGGTACTGAGTACACATACTACACCCCCAAACAGGTGAGAATACCTCCGTAACCATTCACTAAGGCAGGGAAAATACTAACTAATCCTGCCAACAGTTGGACACCCTGGTGGAAGCCGCGTCGGTCCACTATTCAAAGGTCATCCCACAGCGACAGTCTTCAGACGAGCCCGTACAGGTTGTAGGATTGCTAGGTCCCTCCGACTTTGAGTACATGATCACCTTGCTGGCCATTTCCCGTCTCGGTCACACCGTTCTTCTGCTATCGACGCGCATCGCCGAAGATGCCTATGTCAGCCTGATCGAAAACACCAAGGCTGCCTTTCTCATCACATATCCCAGCTTCCAGGCGGTAGGGGAGAGAGTGGCTTCACGGACAGCCATTGTACAGCAGCCGGTATTGGCGAGTGAGAACTACGATTTCCCCGGCGCAGACACCCTCTCCTTGCCGCCAGCCCAGATGGATGGCAGCGTAGACGCAAAGCACATCTGCTGGATTATCCACTCAAGCGGCTCCACCGGCCATCCGAAGCCCATCTATCAGACGCATGCCGGAGCCTTGAAGAACTATGCCAACAACTTCGGCCTCCGGGGGTTCATCACGCTACCGCTATTTCACGCGCACGGCATCAGCTGTCTCTTCCGAGCTATACACTCACAGAAGTTGATCTACCTTTACAATGCGAATCTGCCTCTGACAGCCCCGCATCTACTGGCAACTCTCAAGAACCACCAAGAGATTGAGATCCTGTATGCAGTCCCTTATGCCCTGAAGTTGTTGTCCGAATCCGACGAGGGCCTGCACATGATGGCCCGTCTGGAGCTGGTCATGTTTGGAGGCTCGTCCTGCCCGAAACCCATTGGAGATAAACTGGTGCAGAACGGAGTGCGTTTGGTCTCCCACTACGGAACCACCGAGACCGGTCAACTGATGACTTCCTTCCGCGAGCGGGATGATCTGGACTGGGACTATGTTCGCCCGGGTCCAACCTTGTTGCCATACTTGCGCTGGGAGGAACATATGTCGGGGATTTACGAGCTGTGCGTCTTGGAAGGCTGGCCCTCTAAGGTCGCCAGCAACCGGCCCGACAACTCATATGCAACTAAGGATCTCTTCGAGAAGCACCCGACTAAGCCCAACGCGTGGCGCTACTACGCCCGCTTGGACGATACCCTGGTTCTGGAGAACGGCGAGAAGGCAAATCCACTCATTATCGAGGGCGTGGCACGTAACGATCCCAACGTTGCCGAAGCGATTGCCTTTGGGGCCAACAAGCCTCGTCTCGGATTGTTTCTCATCCCAGCAACCAGTAGCCGGTGCCAGACAGATGACCAACTGATTGAGGCGGTCTTCCCGGCCATCGAGCGCTGCAATGCGGAATTGCCGGCTTATGCCTATATCTCCCGGGATATGATCCATGTTCTGCCCGCAGATGCGCCCTATCGAAAGACAGACAAAGGCACGGTCATTCGTGCCGCCTTTTATCGCGATTATCAAGACCAAATTGACCAGATCTACGAGGCCGAGGATGCGAGTGGTGACCAGGTACTGGAGGGGGCCGAGCTGGAAGCATTCCTCCGTGAGCAGCTACTGGAGGTCGCTCCCGGTATTGATGCCTCTACCTTGGGTGCAACCACCGACATCTTCAGTCTGGGCGTGGATAGTCTTCAGTCGATTCGATTG
>NT_166518.1:3455849-3552683 GCF_000002855.4 Aspergillus niger | reverse complement strand
GACAGCGGTGATGCATTGCGCTTGGTCCGTCAACTTAAACTGGGCGCTGGAAAGCTTCGAGTCCAGCTGCATTGCGGGCACTCGGCACCTTCTTGACCTCTGCTTGGACGTTCATGGACCCCAACCAGCACGGTTTGCCTTCTGCTCGTCGGTAAGCACCGTCGCCCGGACGCCAGGTAATTGGGTGCCGGAAGCGCTGCCAGACAGTCTGGCCTGCGCCCAGGGCATGGGATATGCGCAGTCCAAGCTTGTGACAGAGCACATTGTGAACCGCGCCGCTCATCAAGCAGGAATGACCGCTCGGGTGTTGCGCGTGGGTCAGATTATCGCCGACAGCGTTCATGGAATCTGGAATGCCACCGAGGCCATCCCCATGATGTTTCAGACGGCCGAAACCATCCACGCGCTGCCGCAGCTCGATGATATTCTCTCATGGACGCCCGTTGATGTTGTGGCGACCAGTGTGATTGACTTGACCATGGCTTCCGGAGCAGGCGAAGTGGTCAATTTGACCAACCCAATGCTGAACCACTGGACAAGAGACCTGCTCCCTCTCCTCAGACAAGCTGGATTGGAATTCGAGGAGCTCCCTCGGTGTGAATGGCTGCAACGGTTGCGCGAGTCTAACCAGGATCCCGATGTCAACCCGCCTATCAAGCTGCTCGAATTCTTCACCAGCAAATACGACCATGATCGGCCTAGTCGCGTACTCCTATACGACACCAAGCAGGCCGTAGCTGGGGCCCCTGCTCTACGTGAAGCTGGAGGACTCACCCCTGAGTTGGTCAGCCGGTTCATCCATCACTTCCGCACCCACTGCTGGTCCTCGTCTACGGGCGCAACCACCACCTCAGCGCCAGCACGCGAAGTCATCTTCCTCACTGGACCATGCGGATGCGGCAAAAGCACAGCTGCGCAGGCTCTGGCACAGCGCTTCGAAATCCCAGTAATCGAAGGCGACAACCTGCACTCGCCGGCCGCACGGGAGAAAATGGCCAAGGGAATTCCGCTGGAGGATCGCGACCGGTGGAACTGGTTGGCGCATATCCGAGGGGCAGTAATGGATCGACTACAGCAGACCACCGCACCGGCTATTGCTGTGACCTGCTCCGCGCTGCGCACTGTATACCGCGACGAGTTGCGGCGGCTGTCTCAGCTGCTGGACTTCCCCGTCACGGTCACCTTTCTGCTTTTGTCTGTCCACGATCGGGAGACATTGAAGAAGCGGATGGTTGAACGGTTGGCGAAGGAGGAGCACTACATGCGCTCGACGATGGTGGATTCCCAGCTGGATATCTTGGAGGAGCCGAAGTTGTCGGAGGGCGATGTCATCATTGTGAGCGCGGGCCAGGACAAGCCACAGATGCTGCAGCAGGTGGAGGAAACTGTACGGGGATTGTTGAAGGCATAGATTTTGATTTGATTATATTTCAAATTGGCACTAAAGCTGGTGCAATGTAAGTTGGCGTATTGGTTGGTTCTGTTCCTGGTTTTTTGAATGTTTTTCTATTATATGTATGCTTCTACACGGATCATCGCTAGACAGTTACTAGAGTGACAGAATAACATTCTGGCATGCATTTCAAAGCTGGAACTCCTTCACACATTCCTCTACCAACCGAACCGTCTCATCAATCCGATCAATGAACGGAGCACAGTGACTGGAATCAATCCCCTTGATAATCCACTCCTGCTCAGTCGCAGCCATCATGACATACTGTGCCTCCTTTGGAACCGCAGGATCGCCCGTGGTGACAATAAAGGCCAGCCGTCCTTGGAAGGCTTCCTCCGCCCATGCAGGAGCCGGCTGAGGAGAGGTGAACGCCAGCGTCGCATGAGGCTTGACATTTTCATTGAGGTCCTTGAGCAGCGCCGGATCAACATCTGCCGCAAAGTTGGCGACGGGGTCAGCCGGAACGTTAAGGTTGGCAGTGGGCTGTATGAACGTTAATCGTGTGTCTTCCCCGACAGGATTATTACTGGGAGAACTTACCTTATCCAGCAAAATCCACGCAGGAAGATTCCCGCCCTGCAATCCTGCACAGCTTACACCCTCTGGTACCAGGAAGGCTGCGATGAAGATCATCCCAATTACGCCACCACGCTTGCCCTGCTGGGTTCGCTGCGACTTGGCCAACCCGAGGGCGGCAGCTGCACCAGGCATTCCGGCATATGAATGCATCATCAGGAAGATGTCTTTGCCCTCCTCTTCGACCAATCTGTGTAGCGTTTTCCTGATAACGTCCGTATCGGTCTTGCAATCGGCTACAGTAGGATCCGCCGGATCAATGGATGGATAACCTGCATAGTGAACGGGGTAGCCAGCAACAGAGCAGGCATCGAGGAAGGGCTGGTACAGCTCGCGGGTGATCCAAGCCCCGGGGATGAAGACAAGGGTTGCCATTGGGAAAGGATAGGTTGTTTCAATGAAAACTAATGATTGAGGGATGAGTTGCTGTCAAAGTGAAAATGACTAGCCTTTTCAAATTGTTTATGTATGGCACAGATGTCAAAAACGGGATCGCTGGTGAATATCATCCGAGAAGCTTGTCGCTCAGCCTTGCGATAGCTAAAGGAAGTGGTTAGTGCTGACATACCCCAAAAATTTCCCTATTGGGATAAGCTTCCTGAATTGACCAGCTGGCGATTTTACCCCTCCGCTAACTTTCAATATTCCCTTTTGACTGGCTAGGTTGAGGTCTTGAAATTTATGAGACTGACTGGTTTTCTTATTGGGTTCTAGCGCAATGTCTGACCAGTGAATCCCGCGCATTAGTAAATCCCAACAACGCGCAGATAACACGCTGATGAGCCAGGTGCGAGGTAGCCAATATGTCAGAAGCGTGACTACATATTGAAGCAATAATAAGGATACTACTGGTAGTAGGTAGGTTTATTTGCTGCACACTGCTGGCACCCACCATCTCTTTCCTGCCACACCTTCCAGAAGTATTCAGGTCGGACATTTCACGTATAAGTTCCTTTTACATTGTTGCGGGTGCTATATAGGAATAAATCCCAAGAGCTCTTAATGCAATTCTGTAATTATAAATTGCATAACTTGATGCCAAAGAGAGTCTACCTACCTGGTCATGTAAATATGCTGCAGCTACCAAACCAGTCGTAACTAGGTTTACCAGTTAACTCAGTAATCTAACTTAGCTGAATAAATCAATTAAATTTAGACCTTCTTTAAATGTTCATGTCATACAACCCAGTTGCCAGTACCACACCTGATAACCGACAAAGGTAGAAAAGAGTTGCCGCGACATGGTGTGACTACCGACGAGATGTTACCCCCCTTAACCCGCATTTACAGCTGAAAACAGATCTCTTAAAAGGAAGACTACGTCTCTCCCATTATCTGATGCTGTAAGCTGATACAACGAATAATAATTTCTCTCCAGATACAACATTAATTGTACAAAATAACATTCGTCGTCTCTCATAATCGATGAGATAATCCTTAGCCTCTCAAGCCGCTCCTTATGACAAAGGCCAGCCAGGAAGGAGTCATCCGCATTATGTACACAGTCCCTATGATTTTATCATGACCTTGCTAGCATCCTATGCCTGCTGTTGCTGCTGGCGACCTGCCGTCGAAGCCGACCACGTCTTCTGCACTGGGTTCATCATGTTCATAGCGACTTCATGTTCGCGTTGCACCCTCTTCTGCCAGTACCGACCCAGGAAGAATGCAGCTGCACCTATCAGGGCAGCACCAGCTACTGTTCCCACCACGATTCCTGCAATGTCGCCTCCAGAAAGTCCATTCGAGCCTCCCGAGCTACTACTGCTGGAACTGCTAGTCGATGTGGTTGCCGAAGAGGACGACGATGAAGACGAGCTGCTCGTGTCTGCCTCCGAGACATTGAAGCATGGGATGTCGGTAGTGAATGAGCTATACGGGACGTAGGTGATATCGGCACAGGCGTAGTACGTCTCATTACCGTCATTGTCGAAGTCGGAGATATATTTCAATTGAAGAGTAGCGTTGGACCCGGAAGTGATGTTGGACGGTGGGTTGGGCACTGAATAACATTCATGACCGGGCTCGACGTCGGGAAAGCGGCTGCCAGCCACAACGGTAGTAAAGTCGGCATTCTTGGTGGGGTCTACTGTCTCTTAATAATTTTTGAAATGATGCGAACCCGGGAAACTGACCATTGTTAAAGGAGATAGCAAGGTTGACAGAATATGATTCGTCCTGAAGGACTATAGAAACGGCACCGTTTGCTGATGAAGAAGTGTGGTGTCAGTCAATATGCAATGGAGGCATACTAAGGCAGAACACTACTTACTGAGAGGAAATTCGGTACGGTTCGTAACACCTGCTGATGAACCGCAGGGGGCTGTGGTGTCCCAGGTGGCTCCCCAGGCTCTGTCGGGTGGCCACAGGAATGCCGCAGCACCCATGTCGGAGGCTTCGGCAGCATACACGCCTGAAGCCATCAGGCTAGCCGTTGCTAGCAAGCTAGTGAACATGTTCATGGAAGGCATTCTGTTCCCGAAAAGGCAGGTGAGTTGCAATAAAGCGAGTTTCCAGACACTGAGGTGGCTCCGTGGCTCCCTTCTGAAACTGAAGCTTGATCGGCGTGGAGTCAAAAGAGAAACTGGAAGGATGATCTGTTCCCTGCATCTTTTATATACCGGACCTCGCGCCCGAAAGCTCGCCGTTTTGTCGGTTCTATCACCATGCACCCGCACCAACCCATGACAGGCCCGGTCTCATGGATGTGGCCAACTCCAATGGGAATAAGTTCGGGAATACCAATGGCATGTGATGGACATCCACTCTTTTTTTTTTTTTTTTTTTTTTTTTTTTTTTTTTTTTTTGGAGCTGGTCACCATGCATTCGGTTCCAAATCAAGTCGGTAGGCGAGCTGGTCCGAGGGTCGGGCGTCCAAGGGCGGCAGTCCACTAACGGTGAGTTAGGTTATCAATCAGTAAGACTAGCCTGGTTCTGGAAAGGAAGGAATGGCACTAATCGCAAATTCCCCTCCTTTCTGGTCACAATGCATCTGAATCATCTGTGAAGTGACAGTCGGGAAGGGCAGCTCCCGGCATCGGATCATATCAGATTGATAAGGAAGGGGCTCCACCGCGGCCCAATCCGACTCTCCATTCGCTTGCGGCAGTTAACTTCTCGCTATGCTCTCTTGAAAACACAGTTGAACTACATTGAAAGTATTGCACTGGACCCTCACAGTCAACGACGGGCAACAGGTAGCGAGGGAACAGGGGGCTGTGGGCCCTTGAAAAGGGTACCCGGTGGGTCCCCAGCACTGGAGGGGGTTCTCAGATCGTGGAAAAATGCCCGTCTGCATCCTAATGGCAAAATCTGTCTGAACGCCGTTTCCTTGCTTGCCAAGCCGTTGGCCTGTTCTCTATGACACACGGAAATAATGGACCGGATTCCTCCCTTTGTACAATATCTCCGACCACCGATGCCAGCTATCGACGGATCCTTGGCGTTCCAAACTTTTCTTCCTGAGTGGGTATTCTGGGAACGGAATGACTGCAGCATGTGCTTTAGCTCACTTCTTGGTCACTACCTTCGGATCAGATAAGTATTTTCATCGGGATCCACGCCCATTAGGATGACAAGCTATGACCAGGGCCGTACTGGAAGAATTTATCCGGGCTGACCAGCTCCACCAGAAACTCCCTACCTTGACTGGCATACCGAGCCGAAAGCAGATCAACGTCCGAAATTCGGACCCTCGAATGCCCTGCTGGTAGACCCTATGATGTAACCTCGCGATATACTACTAAAAGCCCTGCACCATTCAGGCAGCTCAATGGTCCGAAATTCAGTGTACACTTGCGGGATTAATCTATTAGAGTCCAGACGGGCGCCACCCCTAGCTCCTCCTACATTGTGCTGCAGATTCCTTCTACGTCGCACTCAAGGCAGTCACCAGACCAGGAACCCGCCTGAGCCCGAAAAAAAATATCTACTAGTGTACAGAGATTGTGGAAAGGAGTGCCACGGATACCAGAAAGATGCGGCGGAACATGATCTGGTGGTCTGACAACTTTCCCATTGTTACCGGCGTCGGCGTAATAATGGAGCGAATTATGACTTGATGTACTGCCCTACAAGATTGAGGCCAGTGCATCACACGGACTCACTGAAGCATATAACCGTGCTGATCCCACCCAACACAGTCTATTCCACATAACAAGCTTATTGGACGTGAAGCATCTTACTTCTCTCTAACACGTTGCCAAATACAGACACGGCTGCAGATCTAGAGATGCAGTCACTTCTTTTCATTCTCACTGCTGTTGCAGCCCTTGTCGCTCCTGGCCTTTCATGGAGCTTCCCTGGCACTTTCCCTATAGTGAGGAGGGAATCGATAGAGCCTGGCAGTCCCTTGTATGAATGCCACGCCAATTGCGGTACGTGTGGTGCAACACCAATTTATATGGATTTCCTGGAACGGCTCCACTACCCTCACGATCCCTTTTCTCCCTTGCTAGATCCCTTCCCAGTCCTGTCCCTTCATGCAGCTAATCGACAATTGTCGCAGGCGGCGTCATCCTCATCTCCCAAGACAGCGACGATTACTGCTCCAATTCGACGTACAAGTCTGAGCTCAGTGCCTGTCTGAAATGTGCTCTGACATACAACATCTGGCAATACTACGGCGACGACGTGAAGTCTGCAGCCGAGGCTTGCGGGGACAGCGCCACTCCTAGTGCCTCTTCTGCTACTGGCGCTGCAGCAACGGCTACATCTGCTTCTAACCGGGTATGTTGTTCGTACAAGTGTCTTGTACTACGCCAAGAGGTAACTAATAGACCTTCATTGCAGTCTGCTACAAACACTGGGAATATGGCGACCATCACTTCCACGGCTACACGTAGTAGCTCTGCTTCGTCCGCAACGTCTACTTCCGGCGCTAATACTTCGCTCGGTTTCAATGCATTGGTGCTAATGTTAGCTGCTGCGGCCGGGGTAGGGGCTTTGATGTAGAAGTTCTGCTGGATGAGAGTAGATTTTAGTTCATGGAGGGAGGGGATCATGAGGATGCGGTATGGGAAGACGGAAGTAATATATAAGGATGACACAAAACGTGTCTGTGTAGTATAACTGTGTATAATGAGAATGAAACATGAAATAAATAGACGTACATCCATCTAGTATTAGGAGCGCGAATGCTCTGCGGCTACAATTGGGCCAGAAGGGACCTATACCCGAAAATTCGACAATAATCAACTTCTCATCAGTTAAATTTAGATTGAACTATGTCATTCGCTGAAATTTTTATGACTCTAGCTTGGATGATAGGATTTTCGCTGAATAATGTATTATGTCTATCACATGTGCATTCACAGATGCAGATGAGGAAGTCCAGTAGTAGAAGTGATATGCTCAACAAGAGAAATACTAATCGAGACAGGGCCAGAGGGGCCATCACCGTGAACCCTAAATATGCACATAGAAAGTGGCACTAACTAATATACATGAATCGCTATAACGATTATGCGTCAACTGTGCAATGCGCAGCCCTTGATCGGCTGCTTAGTAGAGGGGCACCTTGTAGGCGTCAAAGGTGTAGTCCCAGGTGTCAAGAGAGGCCTGGTCGTAGACGCAGTTGAACTTGGTACCGTTCTCGGTCCAGAGAGGCCGAAGGGGCCAGGAGCAAAGCTGGGCGTTCTGGCCCTCCCACTCACCCGCCAGGTGTGTGGCGTTGAGGGTATGGGGAACAACACCCTTCTCAACCCAGTTGATCATGACAGCCAGGTTAGTCTGGGGGAAGGGACCGTTTGCCTGGACATCGTTGGTGGCGCAGTGAGAGGCACCAGGAACAAGGAACAGGCGGTACCAGTCACCCATGGCAGCGACACTGGCGTTGTAAGACATATCAGGGTACATGATGCTGCGGACGGAGTTGTAGAAGTGCACCGAAGAGCCGGTAGGGATAGACTGGTCAGATTCACCGTGGAATGTAATGATCTTACCACCGGCCTTCTCAAACTCAGTCAGGTCAGGCCAGGTGGTTTGCATGACATCCTCGTAGCGCTTCCAGCCCAACTCCATCCAGTCACGGAGGGTGTCGTAGGTGACGTTGTCCAGGGTAGATAGGTTGTCGGCATCGCGGAGCTCCAGGAACTTGGCAACCCACTCACCACCGGTAGAGGCAATGCTCAGCTCATACTCGCCAGTCTCCGAGTTGTAGGAGGTCTCAGCGTCGCTGAAGGAGGCAGTGGGCTGGTAGGAGATGTAAGCACGACGGCCCTTGGAGTCATGCAGACCCTTCAGAATTTCAGCAGCCACGGCAGCACCCTCGGCAGAGACAGTGCCGTTGATGGCGGGGTCAGTGCCACGCTTGCCAAAACCAAGGCCAATGCTGCTGCTCGAGCTGGCGGCGCAGTGGTAGGGAAGGCCAATGGTGGAGTTGATGTTGAAGTGGAGCTGACAGAGGTCGGTACGGGCAACGACGCCGTCAACCAGGCCATCAAGAGAATCACAGGCGTCGATGGTGGCATTCACGATCTTCTCCAGCTCGCAGGGAGGGGGGTAGTATCCGAGGGTCTTCTCAACAACGTTGGAGTAAAGGTGGTTGGCCTGCTGCTGACCGTAGCGAATGGCAGGGGCACCAGGGATAACACCGTCATAGACGCCAGGGTACTTCTGGACCTGACTCCAGCCTTCACGACCTCCCTCGGAGCAACCCTGGTAGTAGGTGTACAGCTTCTCGTCACCCATGCTGTAGAAGTTCTTGGTGAACTCCTTGCCGACGATGGTCAGCTCACCGATACCGTGGTAGCCCATGGAGTAGAGGGCCTCGTAGTTGATCGTGCCATTGGCCAGGAGGAAAGCAGTGTCCAGTTCACCACCAAAACCACCGTCGGTGGTACCGGCAACAGCACCATACATGACACCACCGGGTAGATAGCTAGAGCCACCGCTGATCATGTAAGCCATACCACCTGTGGCCAGGAAGCGGTTCTCGAAGCTCTCAGGGGCGGGAAGCCAGTACTGCAATTTAACGGTGTCGCCGCGACCATTGTGGGTGTAGTTGAAGGTGACGCCGCAGTAGTCGTAGGTGGCATCGGGGAAGAAGACCTGACCGCTGGTAGAGGCGTTGTAGACGGGGGAAGCGGTAACAGAGGAAGGAATCATGGTGAGTCCGTACACAGAACTGGGCAAGGCAGCCTTGACATTGGCGGTGGTACAGACATCAGCCAGAGAAGCTGCTTGAGCGGTGGTGGCGGTCAAGCCCGCCATCATCGCAGCACGACGCATGATGGACTTGGAGAACCGAGGTGCAGAAGTAAAGTGAAAAGAGTGTTAAAGAAGATACAAAGTTAAGGCAAGTCTTTAAGAGAGGAGAAAGGAGTGGATGAAGGGTTGATGTCTTCTGGAGATGTGATATGGCCGGAAGGAACTCGAGACTTATATAGCCAGCATCTGACCATGACAAGCTCTTTTCTGATCTACTGTGCAAGGGAGATCATCATTGTGGCGGAATCAGGCGAACAGCTGGTCAAGAGACGGTGCCAGTGGATGCGGGTGAAGGTGGAGTCCAAACGCCTCCCTCTCCCCTGCCCCGAGTAGTGGTTGAGCCAAGAACGCGTGTCGTACGGGGCACCGAACAAATTACGCTGGTAGCTTCAATGATATCTGTCTAACAGATAGACCGATCGGTTGAAAGCTCCGAAATGGAACAGGCTAGAACGCACCTTGGCAAATTTGTCACAACTGGATGCTGGGTGGGCCCAGGGCATCATTATCTGCAGATGCACCTGGAATGATGCCGGGAGCATTTCGAGCACCAGTTGTTGATATCTTGTGCCTTACTTCCACATTATTGTCGTCATTACTTCTGTTCAGGCGTCCTATGTAGAGTGTGACGATAATTCCGCAGAGTGGAGCGAATCTGCTAGCTCTGGTATATTTCCACAGCGGCCAATAATGACCTCGTAGCGAGGCGTTTAGCTTAACCTTAAAATAAGGAAAGGAAAAAGGAAGAAAAGGAGGCCTGCTTCAGGGTCTTCTCGGCTCCCTTACCACAAGCAATAATCACTGGGCCTTTCATTCACAATCTGCAGCATCCTTTGTACAAGGATCATCTTAATTGGTTTTCTACATGCTCGTTCATAATGTGGGATCTTTGCTCATGCCGGCAGTTGGAGTTCAGGCACTACTTTCAGGGTCCAACAGGCAGGGTTCGTTATCGCCCCGTGCCGTCAAAAACTTTATCCGCCCTGTACGTAAAAGCTTGTCGGTCATGAAACCATCCACCACGCCCTCCAGTCTTGATATCATCAGGAGATTCCCTATTCGTACTCTCATTTGGCTGCCCCATCCTGCACAGTACATTCTCGTTCACGTTTAGGCACCAGCTTCTCTCGTGGCTGATGGATCAGCGCGTGAATGAGCAGGATTATGCTTAATTGAGGAGTGGGACCTCTTCACGGCCAATTTTCGGGGATTTATTCGTCAAGGAGGTCTTCATCGGTTTTCTGATATGGGCTCTTACGTGGCGACCCCGTATCCTGGTGGGACGCGGGGTATATCTTTATGCGGACCAGGCAAAAAAGCTAACGGGAATCAAAAACTCTATCGTATAATCCATAATCCACCTTTGCAGAGCAATTGGGGGTACTACTATCTATTGTACATGGTGCGTCCGCGCCACTGACGAACTTATGCAGGTACGCAAAGCTTGAAGATCGCTCTAGACGCTTACGGCACAGCTTTAGTAGTCGCTACCCAGGTTTCGATCATTGAGCCTATCCCGCGAAATCGTGGTTTTACTGGCTTCAACCTTGGTTGGTACCTAACGTGGGAGTATCGTTTTTATTTGCTACGTATAGCGGAAGAACTTTTTTCGTACAATAGATTATCTTAGCTGGGGTTTCATAGTAGAGGTCGTTATGTCGATATCAATAAAGGAGACACCAATTGTGACTACTAGTAGATGGCCCCATCCTTCGCAGTTCAGCTCATCTTCGACGAACGAGAAACTACTAGATACAACAGTCTATTCCGAATATGACTCCCGTTCCTGGCCGATCGCCAGGTCCTCTACCGCAGTTTCATTATTCTGCATGCCGGGTGGAGAGATCTAATCCGTATCAAACTCCTGAACTAAGTGCTCAGCCCCGCTGTTTCCTCTCCACATTGATTAGCTATAATCCCAGCTGCATGTTACTAAGCGGCATCTTTTTTGAATCGGACAAGGCTGAAACAGACGCGTGGCAAATCCCTAGGATTTAGTGGATACCCTGGGCCCATCACACAATCTTTCTCCTGTAAAATCATATATTACGCTTAATGAGACCACGGAATATTTTGATTGGTCAATATCGACGTTTGTCATCATGAGATGCCAGAGTCGATCGTAAAGCAATGCCCCGGGCTATAATATGCAAGATGGTAGTGTACGTCGGCACAACCATCCCTTAATGAGGTTGACGACAAGATAGATACTAATGGGTTCAGGCAGCAGGAATTTTACTAACAAATAAAGGCTTAACAGCACGGCAGTGGGACCCCGGGAAAGAGGGCACTAGGTTTCTCTGCAGTGATAACTTTATAAGATCCTCATGGCTCCGTCTGATGTTTACGTTTATGTTGTGGCGAAGTCGATAGGCAGCCATATCCACCTGGTGACAAAATAGCATAGCTGTGGGCTGGGAGATGAAGTTGGTATCTGATTGATTACCGGTGCGATACGACCTTTCTCAGCAAGACGGGATGTTCCACGAGAGCAGATTCTTGACTGCACAATGGGAGGGAATTTGCGTCGGACTAACCACTGATATGGGGCCATAGAGCCTTCCTGTTCATAATGATGCCTCAACTTGGCGGTTGCTCAGCCAGCAGGCTAGGCAGCCATTACATGGAATTACCTGACTGGGAGGAATATTTTAATAAAACCGCGCGTTCTTCACATCTGTCTTCGACGATATCCTCCCACACGGCAGATTATGGCTATTCTTTCACCCATAAGAGGGGCTAGTATTCTGTTCAGCCCTTCGAGGTAGAAGTAGACAGTCTCCTACTTTTCTTTCAGTTATTTTCTTACCTCGTTTTCTTCTACCGCTTAGTTTCCCTCCCTTCCCTGCTTTTCAACCTGAAAGGCAGGTCTACAAACCTCTATCAAGCCCTTCAGAGACCTTCACTTATGCAAATGATTTCATTGGTTATGGACACATAGCGCTGTATATGAAGAATCAGACGGCGCGTTGCCACACCCAGTTTTGTTACGGATAATAGACTCCTCATTTGTGTGCAATGTCCGTCATGCACTTGTACGCAGGGTCGACGGGTGTATGGTAGGCCAGACACTATCATGACGGGCTGGAGATGCGCACAAGACGATACAGTATATAGGAGACTATTATCACTGTGTTGTGAGTACATGACAAATAAAATGACCCTCATTTTTGTTTTCTCACCCCCTAGACCCAGGCCTAAATCAACTCCAGAGTCAACCATAAGCCTGTTCATTTGCTACGCCGATTATGCACTAGATCTTTTCTCCTTCTATAGCTCGGACCATTTGAGCATGTCTGCTTTGATGAACAGCAATGCTCTTCAGGGTGAGTTAGGGAGGAGTGGCCACTCTCAGTGCGAATTGTCAGCCGAAACGGGTTGCAGCTATTCGCAGCATCTGCCCCGGATATGTCTCTCGATATAGCCAGGATTCTTTAACTCCTCGCAGTCAGACCTGCGGTTACTCCAGCAACGAGTAAGGGTGGTTGCAAGCTAATCAGGATGCCCCGCACATTCAGGTTACCCCGCGGTTCCCGGAGCCCAAGTGTCCATTTACATTAACTTTCTCCCACCACACTACTATCGCCAGAAACCACTTCTCTTCTTTCAGTATACCCTGCTATAATGTCTGTTGCTGCAACAGAGAAGCGACCGGAGATCATCGAGATTGCGCGGGGTCTGAATCATGTTCCCATGTGCGAGGAATACGAGCGCATGATCTCCGGCATGCTGTAGGAGACCTTGATCAGTGGGCCATTCATGCATAACCTAACCATCTTCAGGTATAATCCCATCGTCCCCAGGTTGATGGAAGCCCGCCATCGGGCCCGCGGAGTCACTCAGGACTACAACAACCTCGATGCGAAGTCTGTGTCGTATGAGAAGATTGCCGACGTGCGCTACGAGCTGCTGCAAAAGGTGGTGGGTAAAGTCGGCTCGGGAACCTTTGTGGAACCCCCATTCAACCCCGACTATGGCTGTAACATTGTCATTGGCCGCGATTGCTTCATCAATTTCAAGTGAGTACATACATGCATGCAGCAGGGTTTTAACACTAAAAGAATCCAGCTTCACTGCCCTCGACACCAGCTTGATCATCATCGGCGACCGTGTGCAGTTTGGCCCCAACGTCAATCTCTTCACGGCTGGACATGACGTTAGTGTACTGTCGCGCCGCAAGTTCGTCGAATTTGGCCATCCTATTCGCATCGGCGATGATTGCTGGATCGGCGGCAACGTTGTCATCTTGCCTGGGGTGACCATTGGCGAGGGCTCAACTATCGGTGCGGGTTCCGTTGTCACCAAGGATATCCCTCCTTTCTCTGTGGCCGTAGGAAATCCCTGTCGCGTGCGCAAGACCATCCCGTCGGCAGAGGAGGAAGAGCAGGATCCAAACAATCCTTACCGGAATATGGTGCGCGAAGATAGACAATAGACTGATCCAGCTTAGGTGATTTGTGCGTTTTATTACAGTTTTAGTCAAGGCCAGTGTCCCAATAGAGCTGACTCTGAGATTCGCTTCATGTGACTCCATCACAGCAATTTGAATTATTATATACATAACACCTCATGTATCTACCCGCTCACCAGAACCCCGTGCTCAAATCAAAAGTCGATACAGATCTTTCCAACATGCTGTCCACTAGCTAGATAGCCATAGGCCTCGACCACCTGGTCACGACTGAACTTGAACGTCTTCTCGACCGGCACGGGAAGGTCCCGGTTTCCAATGAAGCGCACCGCTTCTTCTAGCAGCTGCTTGGATCCCGTCATGATACCACGAACCACGGCGCCCTTGCCGAGAGCCAGTGCAGCAACATCCGGCATTTCCTCCTGGGAAGCCTGAGCCAGGAAACCAATCACCGCAATACTGCCACCGTACGCGACGGCGTCGAGGGACTGCTTGATGGTGCCCGCTCCTCCATTCTCGAGAATGTAGTCCACGCCTTGGCCGTTCGTAATCTTCTGCACCTCGGCAGCCCAGTTGGGCGTTTTCTTGTAGTTGATAGTATGGTCCACGCCATACTTCTCCTTGACGTACTGGAGCTTCTCATCGGAGGACGACGTGATGATAGTAGTCGCGCCAGCCGCCTTGGCCAGGACGAGACCGGTGATGGACACTCCACCGGTTCCTAGACAGGTCAGATAATGCAATCACAAAGAAGAATGAATCATCGTGACATACCCAAGCAAAGCACCGACTGGCCCGGGCGCAGAGGCAAGTTGCCGTAGAGAGCATTCCATACCGTAACTCCGGTGCACACGACACCCGCCCACTGGGCATAGCTCAACTTGGAAGACTCCGGGATCTTAACCACAGCGTGTGCAGGCACCGAGAAGTATTCCCGCATGACACCATCAACAGGTCCACCCAAGCCCGCATGCCAGCTCTTCAAGGGGCCGTACGTAGTAGCAAGATCAAAGTTGACGATAACCTTGTCCCCCTGCTGCAGTCCGCAGACACCCTCGCCCACCTCGACGATGTCGCCCGCAGCATCAGAGCCTGGCACGACTTGGTCCTTGACGGGGAAGGGGTACTGGCCGGTGGAGATGGCAATGTCACGGAAGTTCAGGGCGACACTGCGGACTTTGATAAGGACTTCATGCTTGCCGGCAGAGGGGATGGCTTCTTGATGTTGGACCAGCTTGTCCCAGGAATCGCGGGCGGAGAGACGAAGAACTGTTTGGGACATGTTGGGATGTTCTGTTTGTAAAGTGTGACAAAGGTTGGTTCAATGGAGTTGTTCCGAATTATAGCGACGATAGTAATGTGATACCACAATCTTATTACTAGTGTTCTTATGATTTGACTTAATACTAGTCTGCAGTCGGCGGGTTTATATATGTATGTAGGCGCCACATTTCTGCCCCAACTAGAATCGCCATGACGGTCGTGATGCGATATAACATCATTATAAATCAAACAATGGTACAGAACTCAAAGGAAAAAAGCTAACTAATGTTTTTTTGGTGGCTGGCCCCGTAAAACATGGTTCTAAGAAAGGTTGTTATTGGGGTCAGAACTGTACCCTCCTTTGCAGCGGTTGGGGCAGAAATATGGTTATTTTTTGCCCCAAATAACATTTACAGAGGTTACATAATCGGACAACGAAGCGGCGCGACAACAAGCCGCCGCTCTGCCTACCAAAAATATGATAATCAATTAAATTTAAAGCATTTCGGTATTATATAGATAAATATATCTGAATAAACTAAAAGTTGCCTTTAATTATATATTCAAACTAATTTTAGCCTTTTTTATTGTAGTTACTGTAGTATAATAGCCAGTATCATGCTTGTCTTAATATCAAATACTGCAGTATATACTTTACTCATGGCAAATTGACCGCAACTAAAGACTTTACAGGTAAGTGCTAGTCTTCTATCTTAACAAATTCTCTCTATATATTTAAATAGCTTCAATTCTGACCGAATTTTGTAAGATTGAATATTATATGTCTCGGAGATATAAGGTGGTGAGGGTCACCGACGGCTCGTTGTCGCGACGCTTCGTTGTCCGGTTACGTTTTTCTTTTGCGAAACTTATGAAATCATTGAAGAACCGATAGCCAATGATTGCATCCAAATCCATGAAAGAGTGGGGGTTATCCGCCATGCTGACTCATATGTTACCCTCCAATTTTTGCACCTCAATTTCTGCCCCGAATTTCTGCCCCGAATTTCCGTCCCGAATTTCCGTCCCAACCTTCCCCATCATGGGTATTCAAGCATCATTTCCATCCCTTTCCGAATGGCTCCAGGAAGACCCAAACTCCATGTCCCCCCATGTACCTTCTGTGGGAGGATCTTCAGTCGGTCGCAACACCTGCGGCGACATGAGCTGATTCGTAAGTGTCCCTTCACCGGATCACCCTTGGCAATCAGGTGGACACTCACCTTGTCGTAGATACCCAGGAAAAGCCGTTCCAATGTCACTGCGGCCGTGCGTTTTCCAGACAGTAAGCCATTCCCATGCAACAGTTCCTTTAGTAATGTCTTGCTAATATATAGAAGGGACCTTCTGAGGCGCCATGACCGGGTATCCCACTCGTCCACTGGACTCCAATCGCCTCCAGAGAAATCCTCTTCCAACCCTACCAGATCTTTGAGCACTGGTCCGGCTCAATTTGATTTAAACAACTCGACCTTACCAGTCAGTGCAGGCTTGGAAAATGTCGTCTCGGCGCCGAATCTGTCCGCTCCGACAGCGCCATTCCAGAGTATAATCACTCCGCCGGCATGGGACGGACCATCCCAGACACTGCCTACTTTCTTTCAACCAACCCCGGCAAGCTTCCCCGACATGGAGTTGGGGCAGGACCCAATTTCCGATAACTTTGCCTTTGCATTTCCCAATTTCGTTCCCTCTCAATTCTTGGACACTGAGATCTCTCTCTCGGATCTACTCGAGCAGTTTCCTGCACAGGGGCAGGCGTCTCAGGGACCACGGTTGTCTTCAACGCCAGCTGGTCCTCCTGCTCCCTCTCTCGACGACACAGGCGACTATCCTAGTGACCTGCCCGATCCAAAGGACCAACCACAGCGCCGCCTGCCATCGCTAGATGACCAGCCGCACAAAAGTGGCTTGGAGGCGCAACTCGACGCGGCAGGATGTCCGTGGGCAATCTCTGCGGGCGCGTATAAGACGATCGTGGAAAAACTGACCGCAAAGCGGACTGCCTTAATTGATTTTTCACTGCCATCCAGATGTGCTCTCGTGCGATATTTGGAGGGCTACTTCCGAGGATTTCATGACCATCTTCCGTTTCTTCATATGCCGACCTTCCGTGCAGAGACCGTCGAGCCCGAGCTCCTCCTCGCAATGGCGGCTGTCGGCGCCTTGCATCGCTTCGAGCATCACAAGGGCCACCAGTTGTACGTCGCAGCGCGGTCCATGATTGACCAGAACACGCAGGATCGCCGTCGCAGACTGGTCGGGCAACTAGTCGGCCGCTCACCAGGATCTGCAGCATATGCCAGTCCTTTTTCAGACAGTCGCCGCGGTTCGAGCAATCCGGCCAGTGCAAACGAGACGGCTGAAGATACTACTGGCGAACTTCAGCGAGCACAAGCCTTGATCGTTCTGACAGCCATGAGCTCCTGGGGTGAGGAAGTCCTCGCGCAGGATAGTCTAGCGATGAGCAGCCAGCTGGCCGTGCTCGTGCGGACACTGGGGATTCAGGAAGCGGACAATGACGTAGATGCCGAACTCAGCTGGCTGGCATGGGTGGCACACCAACAGCGGCGACGTACCTTCTTAATCGCATACATTGTCTTTAACCTGCAGAGCATCATCTTCAATATTCCGCCGCAGATTCTTACCAGCGAGGTGGCCGTGTGTTTGCCATCCTGTGAAGCAGAATGGAGGGCTTCTTCACCCGCCGCGTGGGAGCGACATCGCGCCGTCTCCCGGCTTCATGAACGCGGATTCACTTCGACGCTCAACGAACTTCTCAACGGAAACGATATTACTGGTCATAGCCTCATCTCTCCGTTTTCCAACTATATTCTCATTCATGGCCTGGTACAGCGCATCTACTTTGAGCGACAAGCCGCTGGTGGCAGTTTGCGTACTCCGCTCGTAGAATCCCTCGAAACAGCACTGAAGCACTGGCAATCTAGCTGGGAGAGCACCTGGGAGTCGAGTCTGGACCCATACTGTCCCCAGGGACCGTTGGGGTTCAATGCGACCGCACTGCTACGACTCGCCTACATCCGTTTGAATTGTCGGACGGGTCTCTGTCATGAGCTCCTCTCCAGCGATACGACTCGAATCAAATCACTCATCTCTCCGACACCACCGCTAGATCATATTAGTCGTTCCCCGGCCCTCAATCGTGCTATCCTGCAGTGCATCCACGCCCTGAGCATCCCTGTGCGGGTGGGAATCCCCTACGTCGCGCGCACGCAGACCTTGAGCTGGAGCGTACAGCACTCCATCTGCCACCTAGAGTGCGCGGTGCTGTTGATACGGTGGATGCAGATGCTGGCTAGCGCCGTGGCAGCACACGGGATGGGGAGTCTGCGGGAGGATGAACGGAAGCTGCTCAGCATGGTGGAGTACTTGATTCAGGAGACAAATGCCGTGGAGGGAGATGAAGGCAAGCAGAGAGAGAGTGAAGCGGAGAAGATCCAGCGGCTGGCGGGCATGACGGCGCAGGTCTGGGCTGAGATCTCGAGCGGGATTCATGTCTTTGATCTGGTGCGGAGGATTGGGGAGGCGTTAAGGGGGATTGCGGACATGCTAGGAGGTGAAGGGGAAGGGGGTAGTGAGACATATTATCTCTCCTCCAGCTCTGGCAGTATAACCCGGTAAGGGAAACGAGTTGATTAACATCGGTGCATACTATCACCATTTCTATAAATAACACCACCATGTACTACTTCAACGCCGGCAGCGCCAACGCAAACACATTCTCCGGATCAAACCTCTGCTTCAACGTGCGCACCGCCTTTGCATTGGCCCCAAACGCCTTCTTGACTGCCTCTTCCGGCTTCAGGCTCGCGAATCTCATCAAAGACACATACGCTGTGGGCAAGACATTCCCCTCATCGGCCTGTGCAATCTCCTCTGCCAGTTTAACCGCCCACTCCTCAGATGCCGCCGCCTTTTGCTCATCTGTAGCACATCCCACAAACTCAAGCATATAATGCGGCTCCCTCGTCGCAAACACAGAATGCTCGAGCTTGTCTGCGTCTTCACCGGCCGACTGTCCCCGCAACTGATGGATTGTGGCCATCGTGCCCGGATCAGACGGCATGGATGCCACATTCCGTGCAATCACCTCCGCCACGGCGGGATTGATGCGCCGGACGTTATGAGTTTGGAGGGACCCATACACAGCTTCGGGTACCAGGGCACCATTGCCTGTGAACCACTCCGGGACGGTCGTGGGGGCGACGGTGCTCATGAGCAACGGGGCGAGGGAGGAGATTCTCTCCGCCCATCGTTGGCCCTCCTCTAGGTCGGGGTGGCTCCAAGTAAAGAGCACAGCGAATACGCGACCCTGAGGGCTGTTGAAGGCGACTTGCTGCAGGGTCAGTGGAGGAGGGAGGCCCTCTGTGTCGAGGAGATTCTCATAGGCGGCGTTGAAAGTAATGATAGTTTGAGTGATGTCGGAGGAGTCGAAAATGATTGCGCCGGCGAGGAGCTGTACGCTTAATACACTTGCTGTTACTATCATTGGGGAAGTGGACGTACCTTTGGAAGGGAGTAGACCTTGATAGTAACGTCAACAATGATGCCGAAGATTCCCCCTGCACCACGGATACCCCTTAGGAGGGACTCATCAGCAACAACAACCTCCCCATCAGCATCCACCACCGTAGCACCCAGAATCTGATCAACACCCAGTCCCCAATGAGACGAAAAGGGCCCATAGCCGCCATACATGGCCCAGCCAACATATCCGACGCTGGGGATAGAACCGGTCGGAGTAACCAGCCCTTCCTCCCAGAGGATATTAGCCAGTTCACCCTGGAGAATACCTCCCTGGACGGTAGCGGACTGACGATCCGGGGCGACCGTAACGGCCGTCAGGGCGCGCAGGTCGATGAGAAGGGCGCCATTCACGACGGAGCGAGCCTCGAGATTGTGGCCGCCCGAGCGAACGGTAAAGGGTACAGAGTGGGTCTTGGCGAATTTAACGAGTGCTGCGACATCTGCGGGAGACTGGGGCTGCACGATGGCCAGTGGACGGGCGTTGATGCCGGCGATGAACACCCGGTTGGCTGTGGGCACATACTCGGCGGAGGTGGGCGGGATGTAGCCGATGCTGGGATGCGAAAGGAGAAAGGCCTCCAGGGCTGTAAGTTGGTTGGAACCGGTCATGGTAACAATCAGTATAAGTTTTTGGAGGAGAGATTGAGGGTCGAACGAGAGAAGTGTTCATGCTTGATTTATAACCAGCAAAAGAGGGGTCGCGTAAGGCTGTGCAGTTGCTGACAGCCAGGTGGTCATCAAATTTATCAGCTTATTTGGATAAGGTTGGCTCTGACGCGCGGTCCGTTGTTCCATAATCTCACCTCATCATCCCCAGTCTTCACCTTGAAGTACTGGTCGGGAGGAGCCCCGGCATTTCTGAAGCTGACTGCCAGACTATGCCCGCTAATGCGATTATTTGAATGCTCCATGTATCCGTTCATAGTTATTTCATTGTGAGTTCGCTGACTGTCGTTCGGAGTGAACTCCCATCTCCATTTTCCAGTAGCCTGACACTCGACATCTCCAAATGCAGTTATTAGTGTTTTGGGATCAGCACTACTGTCTTGTAGCTTGCTAGGCTCTCGACTGCGTCATCTATAATTGGTCCGTTCGTCTATCCTGAGGAACATTGGTCAAAGCGGTTTTGTGGGTCACTGATCCTCGTGAATCCTTTGCAGTTGTTACAGCGTTGCTAGTCTTCCATCAGTATAGGAGTGTATAATGTAATCAGACTTTGAGTCCTTGATGTATAATTCCCATCAAGGGCCATTATTCAGCTGCTCGTATTTTTGAAACCCTCCATGCCCATAGCGTTCCCTGTCGTCTTAAGTGAAGCTCTCGGATCCAGATCCCTTACTAGTCCTCCTTGAGCGATCGTGACGTAGTGTGAAAATGGTTATTATAGGGTTACTTGCACATGGAATGCGGCAGAATTCAGATGCATACGATAGCCTCAGAGGCAGAAATCGGGAGAACACCACGGCACGCGTTTCCATTAATTGCACATGACCTGGAGAATACCTGATAAATGCCGATGGTAAATATCGCTCCCAACTCTACGGGCAGACATTTCAGTTATTTGCTCAAAAGAGGGGACAACTGATGAAGTGTGAGAAGATAGAAAATGTATGTAGATGGAAAATGAACTATCTGCGTCAGGGAGAAAAGACGTATCCGTCCCCATAGGGCAATCTCATTGTTTGGGGAGTAAAATCCGGTTCTAGCTGGCTAAGCAGGAAACCCAAATATATTTCCCGGTCTTTCTACTATAGTTTTGATAGATGCTTGTTTCGGGAATGGCGCCCCGGTCTAGAGACCCTGGTTTGTTTTGGGCAACTGATCCGACACGGTATTGGCATCCATTGACAGTAACCAGAAGCATCGACATGTGCCGACTGGACTTCCTACCAAACTTCATGGCATTGAACAACATATACGAAAGTGACTCTCATAAAGTGCTTTGTGTTGGACTTTCACTCTCTGAAACGGATCCACTGCTAGTCAAACCGTGAAATTGAGCATGGCCAAGACTTGCCGTGCGAGTTCTAGCTAATTTCGGTCCTGTGCTACATACACTAGCTTTGATTGATGTCTCACCTTATTTCCAACGACAGTGCATATACTAACCTGCTCTGCTGTGGATCTCGCCGTTTGCGGTCAGAAGCTGCAGTATATCGTTTCAATATACTCAGTATATCTCATGGGTACTCCGGTAAATACTCCTAACACATTGCGAGCATAGGTTGCGCATGGAAGCACAGGAGACCAACAATGCCCTGCGTGATGTCACTTCTGCTCGCAACTTTTCCTTGTGCGGGACCGCGACGGCAGAGCTAACCCTAGGCGCTAGGAATTGACTCGACAACCTACGCGGCCGGAAGATGTCTGCACAATATTCCTTCTCACCCTTTGTAGGGAGAAGCCACGAGCCGGGAGCACTCACTTTCTCGATCCATAGACACTCTTTGCCTAGCTTGCAGTACTGGAGTGGCATCCTTGTGGGGCAGAACGTACTTACTCAGCGGAACTCTGGAAAACTACTAACTAAACTGATAGAAGTATCGTCCCAGAACGTGGATAAGCTCATAACCGTCATCAAGCCTGCATAGTACCTACGTCAGTAGCGTTCTCCTTGCAGCTTTCACCGATCACTTTGTTCTGTGGACCCTCGTTGCCGGAGTGATGCCGTGGAGGGGTAATTGGCGCGCAGATCTATCAGTCTCAACCCTCGAGCCGAAGATGATCGGCAGGAGGCCACGCCAGCGTCCCCATCAACCCTCAGAAAGTGTATCGCTACCACAGCCGCCACCCCGACCTCCCAGGAAATGCTCCAATGAGGCTCCTGGGCCTCATGTGGCTGGGGCCTTTCCATTTTGCATCATTCTGCGTTTCAGGACAGGGCTAATTGCCAGGTCCCTTGTTGCAACACCCAGAAGAGCGTCAGGGTCCAGACGCTTTAGGTGGGCACGACAAAGTCATAATTCATGCCTGAATAACTGACTTCCTACTCAGAGCCACGGAGTCATATAATCCTCGCGTCGAAATTGACCTAGCCGAAATGCTTGTTTTCGGCGAAGACCATCGCGCAGTATCGCTACCATGTCGTCGACATGGTGAATGACAGTTCTCCTACCACTTTTGTACCGGCATTACCTAAACAGAATAACGATTCACGATCCCAGCCTTGCAGACCATCCGGTGGAATCAATAGTGTGGATACCGTTGACTCAATGTGGCCAACACGGCCGAACAGTTAGCTTCAGCCCAAGTCTGGCCCAGGCACAGGAGAAGAGCAGGAGCGTTTCGCTTCCATTGTAGACAGGATTGTCCCGGCAGATGTCTCTCTGATTGGATACAGATTATCAATCTGATATCCCACGACCAGTTTTCTCCAGGGATGGCTGGAGGGTTGATCGACACAGCCTGTTCTGGTTCCACCTTCAAGCGCCGATCGGTCAGACAACTCACAAGGGGCCCAGATGTTGCAGCAGTAACTGTGCAGTGTGGCTGGTACAATGATATAATGAGTTTCTCTCAGGCAACACTGAAACAACGGTGACTTCACTGAAAATCCCTGTTCTTGTTACATTGCCGCCATATCACCTCCACGTCACAATATGCCCTCAAACGCTGCCAGTGCCCCTTGCACTGGCTTCAAAGCTTAGATTATGGGCATCCATCAAGAAAGTATTCCAATTGGTTTGAGAACGAGCCGTCCTCGCTGATCTCTCCACTCGGCAACTGAGAACCTGGAGTGGTCTAACCTCGCCAGCAAACCCCCATGGTACCTGACTGGTGCCGACGTCGGAGAAAACCTACCAGGTGCTCTGTAACCTGTTCACCTCCCACGCTGAATGATGATCCTTCCTCAAGAAGATATATGGGTAGGCGTCTCAGAACAGCTGGGAACCCTATAAAAGCCTCTCTCTGTCCGCTCTTTCAGATAACATCCTCACAGCCCAATCACTCTGAAATCAACAATCAAAAGTCATTCTCTCTTTCATATCCTAATATCAAAATGAAGCTTACCGGAGCTGTCCTGGCCAGCCTCGTCGGCTGCGTCGCTGCCCTGCCCCCGGCGCCTTTCTTCAACGGCCCTCCTCCCGCTCCCTCTGGCTCGGTGGCTCCCGCTCCTGGGGAATCTTCCTTCCCTCCTCCGCCTCCTCCCAGCTCGGTGTCCGGCGCTCCTCCCTCTGTGACCCCCGAGCCCTACGAGAAGCGCCAGTTCGGTGGCCCCCAGCCTTCCGGCCCCCCCGCTGGTCCCTCCGGTTCTTTCGGCCCCGCCCCCTCCGGTTTCCCTGAAGGATTCGGTAGACGTCAGTTCGATGGCTTCGGCGGCTTCGGTGGTCCCTTCGACTCCGCTCCTTCCGCCACTCCCTCCGCTACTCCCTCCGCCTTCCCCGGAGCCAGCTTCGAGGAGCATCAGTTCCCCGGTCCCTCCGAGTCCGCCCCCGCTGGGCCCCCTCCCTCCGGCTCCCCTTCCCCCGTCCCATTCGGTGACTTCGGTGGCTTCGGCAAGCGTCAGTTCGGTGGCCCCGTCGAGTCTGCCCCTGCGGGTGCTCCCTCTGGTGCCCCCGGTCCTGCACCCTCTGAGGGCTTCGGAGGCTTCTTCAAGCGCCAGTTCGGTTCTCCTGCAGAGGGACCTGAGCAGGGCCCGCAAGGCCAGGCTCCCCCATTCCCCAGTGGCGTGCCTTCCTTCACTCCTTCTCCGGCTCCTACCCCGTCGGGTGGCTTTGAGGAGCGTCAGTTCGGTGGGTTCCCCACCCCAACTCCTGTCCCCAGCGGCCCCGCTGGTGGCTGGTAAGCAGCCCATATCAATGACATGGGCTATGGGACATGGTAATCCATGTGTGGCATAACGCCTAGCTGTGTTGCAGTTGTGTGTTTGCAGTCACAGTGTCTAGTATAGACTCATCGTGCTGTGAAGTGTATATTGGGAACTTGAAGGCATGGAATATATGTGTTATGTGAATTAATTCTGCTTTATGTGTTAATGTCTTTCGTTAATATAGCCTTTGGCCAAGGAAGATCAGCGTATACTTCAAGGTCAATTGGCCTGGTCCGAATACTCAAATAGAGACGTGGAATATATACATGCTATTACGCAAGGATACCCCTGAACAGCATAAGTAGTGGTAGATATCTTTATCCATTGGATCTAGTAGCTATCGCAGCTGAAATGACTAATATTGCCAGGTCGCGTAGACCGAGCGCGGGTGGTTAGCTTCGGAATGGAGCCTTAAGAATATACCGGCAATGCTGCATTGATGCCCAATCTCAGCTCCGCCGACGCACTGGGAACAACATTTTCGACATCCCCAAACCATCCCTCTTCAATACCATCAGTCAGACCGTGATTGATATGGGACGAAATTCTTTAGGTTCTTCACTTGAACGAGGGACAACAACCTTGGCAGATCGTCAAGAATCCCAACCGCCCGTGAGCGCGGCCGATAGCGTGCTTTGCCATAGTTGTGCGAATCTGCCCATGGACGATCAGCTCAATTATGTCAAATATAACTGCTTCTCTCGTGAATCGATATTTGATAGCATGAGCCACGGCATCCGATTTTCAGTCCGTGTTGAGGCCGGCTGCCCCCTCTGCAGACTTGCTGTGGAAACCATACGAGCCCAATCATGTTACGCCAAAGATACCAAAGGGAAGAATTCGAATACATACTTTTGATGATTACTGAAATACTCACGGTAAAAACTTATAGCCTAGACGACCGTGTTTTGATGGGAAGAATCCGGATATTAGAAGATGATAGAGATCGCCTGCGACCCCTGCCCCGTAACTATCAGGCGACTGGTGTTGGCCGAAAAATAAAACATGGCCAGATCGATTTCACCCTTGTGCGTTCCTGGTTACAAGACTGTGAAAAGAGTCCAGATCATGACTGCGCGAGCAATCTATCAGAGCCAATCGACATTATCTTGATCGACGTGCACGACAATCGATTAGTGCGAAGGAGGTCAAATGTCCGATACCTAGCCTTGAGCTACGTCTGGGGTCAAGCAGGGGGGCTACAGACACTGAATGAAAAACTATGAGGCATTGCAGGATAAGGGCGCCCTGCTCCCCGACAGAAGTGATATACCGCGCACTATCGCTGATTGTATGATGCTTGTCCGAGAGCTACATGAACGCTACCTCTGGGTAGACCGTCTGTGTATCTTGCAGAATAGTGAGGAGAAGCATGATGTCATTCGGTATATGGGTGAAATCTACTCACATGCACTTTTAACTATATTTGCACTCAGTGGGGCAGACGCCAATCATGGCTTACCTGGCGTACGGCCTCACTCTAGACCCCCGCAATTGATTGAAAAAGTGAGAACAGCCCGCTTCCTCTCTGCTCTTCCAAGCCTAGGAGATTCTCTGAAGATGTCTCTGCACAACACTCGTGGATGGACATTTCAAGAGGTTTTGCTCTCTCCCAGGCGTCTGTTTGTGTCGGATCGGCAGGTTTATTTCCACTGCAAGAAAAATGGAGTCCGATGCGAAGACACACTCGGTACAGACACTTTCGCTTTCGAGAACGAACACGGACTGCGGAAGGAAATCATTTTGTTCGGAGAAGGGGTTGACAAAAATACGTATGATGTGGAAGGCTCGAGATCAGTGTATGAGAGTCTTGTTGAAAAATATACGGAACGGAAATTGTCCTATCCTGCCGATATTCTAAATGCTTTTACCGGCATCTCTTCTATCTTGAGCTACGAATATAAAATGGACGGCTGTGAAGAACTTATTGCTGGTCTTCCACGACGGGAATTCCTTCGTTATCTTCTCTGGTCTCCCAAAGAGACTCCCATTCGCCGGCTGCCGAGGGTAACAGGCCCACATGAAGAATCCTTCCCAAGCTGGTCCTGGATAGGTTGGGTGTGTCCGATATTTTATAAGCGTATTGGCTCGCGGGTCATTGAGCCAGGAGTGTGGATGAATGAAATATCTACACCATGCACAATAGAGCTAATACAGCCAGATTGTGTCCAGAAAATTGTCCATCAGCCCCCAGGATATTGTTATTACGGCTACCCCTCATGGTCGATTTTTGGCCAAACGCCTGCCCAAGACACTCTCCGTGATATAGTACTGTCTGATAATGTTTCTAAGCGCCCAGGACACAGTATCCTACACTTCCGCACTTTGGCCGTCCCAGCCATAAACTTCTACTATGAGAGGTGGTCCCATACCCCATACCATGATTATCGGACTCACATACCATTTTGGAACGCCCAGGGCCATCTGTGCGGTATCTTGGTCGGTAAAACACCACCCAGTCTGGACCTTCTTCTTCCCAAATGCAAGTATGTGTTTTTGTGCTATGCTCATGTCCTGGTCCGCGATTCCTCAGAATACAACCTAGATGATTGGCTTTACAATGAGTTCGATCAAGCCCGCTGTGTCCCTTTTTTTCTCCTCCTTCATCGACGTGGCGAGCTCTGGGAGCTGGTTGGCTTGGCTATAATTACATGGAAAGCTTTTGAGAGTACGCACCCAGGGTGGGAAAATATTCTACTGGCATAGAAAGTTATTAGCATATTTAGCGAGGGCTTGCTTTACCAGCAACACAATATGTCTATGGTGGTATTTCATTGTAATCAACATGCTTATTATTGACTAGATAGCCAGAGGATGCGCATACTTGCTCTCACGCATTCTTACCTGACTGGTAGATCAATTCGAAGAGAATAGAACATCGGAAGATTGTATTTCAGCTCGCAACCCCTGATCCGTTTGCTTGATTATTAGTGAAACTTTCTTCCCATACAAAACATATGACTATCGTTCGATTAACTGAACAATGCCCTTGTATGGTAGTAATGTCTGCTCACATATAACGAACGTCTATTTATGTAACCTGTCTATGTAATCTACCAATTCTATCCAATCTATGATTATACCTCCCCAGCATCTAAGTACCATCCCCTAATATCCTCACTCATATCCCCATCATACCACTCACTGCATGGAAGCATAATCTTCCAAGATAGCATCCGAAATTTTTAGCGCCATGGCATAGAACACCGTCATGACATGGGACGACATTTGCGTAGGAGGAATAGAACCATCAATGACACGCAGTCCCTGCACACCATACACACGGGCAGCATTATCAACAACACCGCCCATCTCCTTCGGCATCATGGAGCAAGTACCCACGCCATGGTAGTTAGGACGGAAGTGGTACGGGATGTACTCAGTCCAGGCGCTCAAATCGGCATCATACGCGAGGTTATCACCGGGGATAGTCTCCCCAGCGAAGTAGGTCTGCATGGCACCGGAGTTGGAGATGTTGCGGGCCAGTTGAGTAGCGGCAGCCTGACCGAGCAGGTCCAGCTCGTTGAGGAAGTACTGAGGGTCGTAGGCGAAGTGGTGAAGGTAGGGGTCCTTGTCGAGGATGTGAACGTATCCTCGGGTGAAGGGCAGAAGGTCCCACACATCGAAGCTGGCTACTCCGGCAGTGTCGAGGAAGAGTTCCGAGTACGCGACGTTGTGGTTGACAATCCAGTCGCGGTAGTTCTCGTACTAGATGAGCAAGGCGGTAGTGTTGTGGAATCCGCCACGGGCGACGGCCTCTTCGGCCCACTGCTCCAGCTTGGTGTTGAGCAGCTCGTGTGCCTTTTCGGAATAGTCACCAAAGGTCTCGTTGAAGGTGGCGAACCAAGCGGCCTGACCCTGTCCGGCACCAGCAGAGGTGATGCGGCTGCGGACGGTAGCGGTGGTCTGGTCCTGCAGGTTCAGGCCGACGGGCAGGTCAACGACGGTGTCGATACCAAGGGGCTCCAGGATGGACTTCATTCCGATACCGGAATATTCCAGGATTGTGGGAGAGACAGCGGAGCCCGCGGCCAGGAGGACCTCGTGCTCAGCGTAAACGTTGTGGGTGTTGCCCTTGTGGGTGCCGAATTCCACGCCGACGGCACGAGGGGTGGTGCCGTTCTGGCTAAGGAGCACCTTACCAACATATTGTCCGGTCAGGACTTGCAGGTTGGGACGTTGGTAGTTGGGAAGGAGCCATTCGCGAGCGGCATCGGAGCGAACTTGGTCTTCGTGCAAGGTGTTGGGGAACATGGACACACCATGAGGGTCACCGCATCCGAAGTCCTTCTTGGTGGGAACGCCTCGGTCTTCGACAGCGCTCATGAGAGCCTTGACGATGGGGGAATAGTCATCGCCGGTGTCACGGGGTCCGGCATGGACAGTACCATTGGTACCATGACAGGATGCGTTGAAGTAATGGCCAGCAGCGATCTGTTTGGCATTTGGTGCGCGAGCACGCTCAGCCTGGAGGGAGTAGGCGGCCACATTGTCCCAGTTCCAGCCCTCATTTCCAAAGACGGTCTCCCAAGAGTCAACCTGTGCCTTGTGGGGGCGAGTCCAGGTGCCACCATTCACTAGAGTAGAGCCACCGAGACCATTTCCGGAGCGGATCAGCGCGGTTTGATTGTTGGTAGCGAGCTCCACGGTCTCGTAGGCGTGGTCTACACTGCTGCCAAAGATGTCGCCGTAGGCGTTCAGGTCCTCAATGATAGGACCTCTGTCCGACTCGTAGGAGCCACTTTCGATGACGAGCACGCTGATGTTGGGATTCTCCGTCAGACGGGCAGCGGTGGTGAGTCCAGTCAGACCTCCACCAGCGATGATGTAGTCGACTGTGCGGCCGGAGACATCCTTGGGATCAGTCAGGAGGCTGGCTTCAATGCCATTGCTCCTGATGTAGTGTGGCAGGGCCGCAGCGAGGGAGACCACAAGCGAGCTCACAAGGAGGGTCTGCATGATGGGCAGATGAGAGAATGAGAGAGGAAAGGCTGGTTGCTGATCAGAAGGTGACAGGAGGACCGAACGAGGTTACTTATACGCTTGAGTCAACGGTCCAGAACCAAGTTGTTCGATAATCCAATTCCTCTGCTTTCCAAGAAGCCATCCTCATAATGCATACTGATAGGGGCCGTGAGCTGAACCTCATCCTCCGTGTGCTCAGCCGTCGGTATCCCGAATACATTAATCCGAAGCCATAATCCCTGGATAGTACAAAAGCGAATCCTTAGACAGGTGGGGCGCAGGATTGGCGTCCTGATCCTCTGCGTCTCTCGTTCTGTAGAGGCTATGTCATCCTCGTAGTGGCTTATTGGCCCCATATTAGCTCACTGCCTAACGCTGACGGTAGGCAGCCTCGTGGACGAGGAACTATACGAATCCTGGACGCAAATCATCGTGGCGCCAAGGGATACCGACTTTCGGCATGCCGAGAACACCGAATTCTGAGTTCTGCCCTTCCCGATTTGTGCTCCGGTCAGCCCTCGCCAAGTGCACAAACCATAGGGTCCTCGTCATGCCCTCAATGGAAAGCCTATAGTGTTTGCTGTGTTCTCCACGGGGAGAGGGTCAATTGGAGAGTTTATTTGAACAGCCAGCCCACGTGCAAACTCACCACCAAGGTCAAGACAGGCAGTGCTGGTTTCAGGGTGATCAAACTAGGCAGGCTTCAGGTACCTGCAGAGTCCCGTGCACAGTATGATCTACGGACCGTCAGCGGGAACCATGGATCGTACTCACTAATGCCGGCAGGTGGGCCAAGATGATGTACACGAGAGCATAGCATCCGCGCCCAGAAACGCCGTCGGAAACTAGCAATCAGCCGAGGGCCAATTAGAGGCACATTTGGGCCCATGAAGGAAGGGACTGTCTCACCGTGGAGTCTCTGCTATCCCTGCTTGGCGATAGTGCAATTGTTCTTCACGCAGGTCTGCAGCCAAGACAAGGCAGCCCCTTTGAGTTAAAACCGGCGCTTATCACCCAGAAACTCCCTCGGGTTCTGGAACTTACCTGCTTGCAAATCACCTCGTTTACCAATCCCGCCGTGTCCAGACTCTCTCCTTCAACCAGGTCGTTGACAAATTCCACCACGCAATTCTTCAGCCAGAGCAAGTGAACTCCGATTACTTATCAGTGAACATTGTTCTTGCTGCAGAGATACCAGCTGAGTATCCCTGTCACGATGAAATTCAGTGTTGTGCCCCTCCTTTTCGGAGCAACCTCCGCCGTTGCCTCCAGACTCTACGCTGCCTCGTATGCAGGCACCGTGACCACCTTGTCCTTGTCCCAATCCTCCAAGGGACAGTATGAGTTGGAAACAGTCGCCCAGTCCACTGACTGTGGCACCAACCCGTCTTGGCTGATGCTGGATCACGACAACCGTGTCCTCTACTGCCTGGACGAAGCTGTTGACCTTGCCAACGGTACCCTGACCTCCTTTGCCATCCGGCCCAATGGCACTCTGTCCAAGGTGCTACAGCTGGAGACCATCGCCGGCCCGGTCATGTCGCAGTTCTACTCGGCCCCGGGAGTGCCACACCGCAAGTTCTTCGCCGTGGCTCATTAGTACGTCCATATTGCTTTCCCTATCCCACTACCATATTAACATTATATCGCAGTGAAGGATCAGCTGTCACCAGCTATTCCCTTGACCCCATCAGTGGTGTCTTCAACCGCTCCCAAACCTTCACATACACCCTACCGGCTCCCGGCCCCGTCGCGGACAGACAGGATGCACCCCACTCCCACGGCGTCGTCGTCGACCCAACAGGACAATTCGTCCTCGTCCCAGACCTCGGTGCTGATTTGATTCGCATCTTCCACATCAACCCCTCCACTGGACTTCTTGAACCTCAAGCTCCCCTCGTAGCAGCACCCGGTTCTGGTCCCCGCCACGGTGTCTTCTGGACACCCGCGGGCACCACAGCCAAGCAGGCCAAGCACGAAGATGTCATTTTCTACCTGACATCAGAACTGAACAACCACGTCACCGGCTACAGAGTGACCTATCCATCCAACGGAACCATCTCTTTCACAGAGTTCTATACCGCCAACTCCTACGGCGGTGCTGTCCCGCCCAACGGTTCCAAGGTCGCGGAAATTGCCATCTCAGTAAGTCACACCTACCTACCCCTTGCTTCTCCCTCCACAATAGCCTACTGATACCTACCAACTATAGCCCCAAAACAACCGTCTCGTCGTCAGCAACCGCGACGACAACACCTTCGGCACCAACAACGATTCCATCGCCGTCTTCAACTGCGCCGATGAGTCCGGCAGTCACCCTACCAACGTCAGCTTCGGTGGTCTCTACCCCGCTTACGGGTCGTCGCCGCGCCAGTTCGAGATGTCGGCGCGCAACGAGATGATTGCCGAGGCATTGCAGAATACTCATGCGGTGGGTGTGACGCAGTGGAACGGAAAGACTGGGAAGCCGGTGCCGCTTGTCGCGAAGAAGTCGCTGGTGGGTGAGGTGGTTTCTGTTGTTTGGGATGAGTAGGTGATACTAGCCTTAGCTGCTTAGCATTTTGGTGCGTGTGTGTGAATGCACTTAGTTGGATGTAGTGTTTTGGGAGGATGCTGCGAAGGATACTACGCTTCTGTCGTTGACTGACGTTCTTTTATTATTGGATGAGTCCTCATTGTCTTGATTAGATGGATATGAGATATAGGAATACGAAGGCCAGTCAAGGCCAACGAAGGCCTCTTGGTCAAATGAAACTCTTATACTACTGGCCATTGCTCGTAATCCACTATAGGTATTTGTGGCTTCTGAAAACTCAACTAGAGCAAGTGTATAGAGAAAGGAAGGGTGAGGGGGTATATTCAGTGCGGGCATCCTGCCCACGGTCGCCGTTAGAAACTATTTTATGAGGTTTAGAGGTTTACCTCGTAGAGCACTCCACGCTGTCATCATCAGAGCCATGCGGCTATAGCGCGGCGTCCCCACTTCAAGGGGTATTGGTACCAAGTCTGACTGCCTAGTAAGCATACTAGAGTTGGATGCCAACGAGCATTCTGACCAAACAGATACCACGCTCAGCCATCGCTCTCCAGTATGTCAGCATATCTGTTTAGAGAACTCCCAATTAGGTTCACCAGCTGCCAGATATAATCTGCTGTAAACAGCCTGGCCCATAGCCTGGTGACAGTAGCACTAAGACGAGTGTTATTCGCGAGCAGCCATTCACGGGACACCCCATGCTGAGCTTCCATAACCATTTCCAGCACGAATTCCAGCAATTTGTTCTCTTGCTCAGTCAAGCTGGGTTCTGGATTGGGGATCGTGGCCACTTCGAGCCATTTGGCAAGTAGCACGGCACATTCCAGGGAGCATAATGCGTATTGGTTCGACCAGGATACAACGAGGGTGCGCGCGACATAGTTGATGCCCAATTTAATGGGTGTACTAAGTGCATGGGCACAGTGTAATGCAGCTCGGGTTAGACGGTCGCTCCTTTGCACGGACAAGTTGTTCTTGAGAGATCGGGCGACCTCATCCGGATTCCATGTTTCCAGTCGACGGGCGGAGCTGAAATCAGCGTTGAGTCGTATATACGCCAGACGGAGGAGAGCCGTGGACGTGAAGGACACTGGCCCGTGCGGGTTGAAAGGATCGATTGAGGACTCCTGGTTGTGCTCCCAGCATTGACACCAGAGTTCCAGAGCTTGCTCTAAGGATGTAATCACAGACGGGGACAGAAAGCTTCCGTTGGAGACAGGGAGCCTGCTAGCCTTTTGTATTAACCAGATGTTCTGGATCATCGCGTGAATAAGCACGTATCCCCCCAGGGAAGAGAAACTCTCCAGGCTAGTCTTAGCGGCACCGGTGTGAGTGAATAAAGAGTTCATGGCATCTTGTAATTTCGGTTCCCCACGACTCTGGCTGCGCTCTTCCAGCCACTGACTTGCACTGGTTGCTGTCCATTCTCGCTCAGTGCAGGGCAAGTCCAGCGTCAGCTCCTCGGTTAAGATCAGCGGCGGAATATCGAAGACGATCGTGTGGACACTGAAGAAACAGAACACAATGAGCTTTGTCCGTTTGACCATCTCATAGCGGATCCAGCTTTCCCAGGACCCATCTTGGGCTGGTAAGTCATTGAGTCCTCCTTGCCGAAGGAGTGTCTCCATGGAGCTTCGAATATATAATGCTTCGTGATGAGGCGGGTCGCGCTCAAACCAACACGAAACAGAAATGAGCATCAAGAGCGCCTGCACCGTCTCAATGATATCCTGGCCTCTAGATACGGGGTCCACCGGACCCTCCGTCTGCGGACTTAGACACCCCCATTGCAGGTCCCTTCGTATATGTTCGAGAGTCACAGCCTTGGCCACTTTGTAGAGGCTCATGCTTGTTTCGGGTTCCCGGCAGTACTGGGCACCCACGGAAGCCATACCGAAGATTAGATGGAGAGGCAAGGAATCGACATCGAGGGTGGGAGGGTGCATAAATGGATAATGGCAGTGGAAGTTGGTCATGTAAGCGCTGATGCATCTGGACAGGGCATGTCTGGATGGAGTGTAGGGGTTAGGAACCACGTTCGAATAACTCGACAATTCGGCGACGATGCGATCACGGCATTGCGCGGTAACCGAGATAGGAGCACTCGGGTCACGGGTCTTGTAAGGCATATGAGCACCTTCGGGCTGAAGCGACGGTAGCTGTGTTCCATGTCTAGGAAGAATAGAGCTGGAGGGAGTTGTAACCTCGTTGTTTGCCTTCGCAACAGGCTGGCTGTACTCTGATGCGGAGTCAAAGTGGAATGTGGGGAATAGTGGAAGGGGCTGATAGGTAGGTGAGAACGGATGGCTGGGAAGCGGGATACTGTCGAGGAAGGTCGTGAAATCATCACCATCGTAAGAGTTTGCTGGTCCGTAACCGACAAATGGCTCAGTGAAGCCAGTAGATCCTGGAGGTCCTTGTCCGGATGGATTGGAAGTGGCTATCGGATGGCCCTGCACAGAAGCGGCCAGGCCGGGAGTAAACTGCTCATGAGCACCTGGGAGTAGGGCCTGTGGGCCTGGTATCGTGGCAGGAGTAGGATGATCGGTTACTGCAGAGGCCAAGACATTAAGGCCATCAAAGACTTGGGGAGATGCTACGGAAGGCGATGATGCTGTTCCTTGGCCGGGAGTGGCGTCACTGTGTGCCAGGCGTTCATGGCGGGCCAGGAGGTCTCTGTTGTTGAGATAACTCAGTAAATGCTGGTGGAGAAGTTGAGTAAGGGGATATGCCGTACTTCCGCGTGAATGACTTGGGACATTGGGTGCAGAGATACGGCTTTTCCTTGGTGTCTGACGAAATTGGGGTCAATAGGAATCTCCAATATGGGCGGGGATCATACGCGACCGGTCATGGCGTTGGAGATGTTCCAACCGGGCAAAGGTTCGGGAACATCGCTGGCATTGATATTGTTTGGAAGGCTTCACCATCACTAGGCCGGTGGTTAGCCCGCTATAGAATTGCACGACAAGCAGGTTGACTAGCTCGTGGTCATGGAGGTGATGATGCATCGCAGCTGACAATCGCAAAGCAACCCAGCCGAGTGCCAAGCCTCGGCTAGAATGCCGACCCCCGGAGGCAAACTTGCCGCTTTGGGTTACTTTGCAGTGCCGGGGAGGACCGGCGCCACTCCGGGTGGGCTTGATCTTATCGCCTCTACTACAAGATCGGACTATACAGCATCTCCAGTATAGCCTGATATATGTACGACGTTGATGGAGATATAAGACGTTTGTCTCTCTATTTACAGGCCCTTGGTCAACATAGCTGGCATATACATATATATACACTAAGTAGTACCAAGATCATCCTCGCGTTGAAAATGCTCCATTCGAGACTCATTGCTTTCGACTATCCATCATAATTCGATCTTCCTGTGACTTGGAGAGGCTTCGGAGATGATAGTTGGAGACAAATTTGAACTGGAGCAAGCGATAGAGACAGCGAATTGAGTGTCTCAAGCTTCCAAGTCAATCTTCGTAGAGGTGTCGGCGTAAATTCCCATCAGCGGAGTGTTGTGTATGCCCTTATTTTACTCAGCAGGGACCTTCAAGGTCTGCCTTGGCTTTCCCAGGAGCGCTTTTACAGCATCTTTGTTTCTGCACAGACCAAGACGAAGATCTCCCGAAGTCATAACCAAAGGGATGTATCTGAGTCGTAGACGGCACCTGTACGGCCCTTGTGACCCCAATGCACAGTCCACTGTTTTGGGGCGATTGAGTCGAGTCATACTCCTCAAGAAAACAAGAGGCTCTGTAGCATCCTTATACCCAATATAGCCATCCCAATCACCGTTCTTTTCGTGTTCGGGGACAGCTTCTCATGCCGGACGATCCGAATCTGCGTCTTGTGGGGAACCGCTGGAACTAGATTGTTTTCTGGCAGATTGGATTATCTTGATCATCTTCTTCTCAGCCGAGATAGTAAAATCACGTCTAATCCTGTTAGCCGCGTCGGCCCACGCACAATGCCTAGGATGAGGATGACGCGTGGGAGCATTATTTTGCTCAGCTTGTTGATTGATATCCCAGAAGTTCCTCGATGAGCTTTCCCCCTCCAAATTGGCCGAATTCGATATGTGAGAGTGGTATACGAACGTGACCAGTTGGTTTAAGATGTCAAACTCCAGCTTCAGCTTAACGCTGTAGATGAACCCCTTTACTGCTGTTTGCGACGCATACCGACCCGCCCATTCAAGGACCAGAATTGCGATATCCAAGAGTATGACGATAATGTTCATGAGAATCAGGTGCAGCATCAGCCTCCGGGCAGCCTCTCGGTGTGTTCCTTCCAAGATCTCATCTTCCGAGCGAAGCAATCTGAACGTCTCGTATACGTAAACGCCGGATATTATGGCTTCCTGAATAAAGAAAACGGTCACTTGAATCCGTTCGTATATGGCGTATGGTAGCACAAATCTATCGGAGGTAGATGAATTTGCACCGTAGCATAGAATGATAGTTGGAACTTGGAGTAGAAAGACATCGCAGAGAATCATGCCAAGGATGAACCGGAGCATGATATGATGCCGCACGACGAGATGAAGACGAGAGTACAGCACCATCGACTGGCCGGTGACCATGGCACACCAGCCAGTCACGATCAGCGTGACATAGAAGTAGGAGATGGCATTGTCGACAAGATTGAAGTCTTTGAGGATAAATCCAATGGAGTAAATGGCGATGCCCCAAGTAGCGACGACGAAGCTCCAAAAGTATAGCCCCTTGCGGCGCTTGAACGTCAGCAACAGAATGAAGGTCAGCTCCACGACATTATAGAGAGCGATGGAGAGGAAGGAGGTGATGACGTAGGTAACGGGACGTGACAGCTGGGAGCCCACTTGGCTCCCTATGTCATCAGGCCACATGTTGTTTGCAAAGAGCGACAGGCCGTTAGCCCTCTCGAGTGCAAGATCTCTCCATCTGTGCCTTGTGAAGGGTTGTCGAGAAGAAAATATCTGCCAGCGTATTTCCTGTATATCTAGGATAGACGGATCATAGATTCATTGCTTCTTTTCCTGCTTAAGCACCGTAAGAGTTTTTGAAGGGCCTGATAGGCCATGTTGTGCCATTGTTCCTTGGCTTCAACGAAGCTTTTTGATATGGTTCCAGTCTGGTAAGGTTGAGCAGCAGTGCAGAGGTGGCAGAAGATCGGTGACAACTAGATGAACCAGACTACGTAGATCATTTCACAAGGGAGTTTCCATTTCAATTAGGCAACCAGAACTTGAGATCTTAATTACCTTAGATTTTCAGTGCAGAGACAATTGGGTGTTAGATAGCGCAACTCTCAGTTTGCCGACATTACATAAACTCGATTGCCCCTTCTTCCTTCAACCATCTTCGTATTCAAAGGTCCTTCTCCGTCTTTCTGTCAGATATTCTCAGGAAGGAACGCATAATGTATCCCGTCAAATCATACATTGCCATCTTGGTCACGAGGTGCCATCTAAACCGCAGAATGACACTGCCACATTGCTTCAGGTGCGGGATGTCTCGTACCCATGGGGAGACTGTGGGAACCAAAGGATAACTTCTTAGCATGTACTCGATTTGACTCCCTCAAGTACTTCATTCGCCCCGTAACAAAAGGGTGGGGCTTCTGTCGGCCTTGAGGTATATCAATGAATCATAAGAAAGGCAAACTTCTCGGCTGCTCTCAACTATTCACCTTCGATCTTTTTCCAAATGAAGCGCTCGTACATTGAATTTTCTTTGGTCTGACTGTAAAATGTTGTTCGATATCTTCAACAGCATCCCGAAGTGGGATCATCACAGTGCGGAATAGAATTCGCCACCATAAAGTCTATTCGTGATGTCAGTGAACCATAACATTTCACACCTAGTGCGCATTAGCCAATCATCAATGTCGCTTGGTGTGGGTTGGTGATTCGGCCGTCAAGTAGGTTTTAATTAGTATGTTAAAACCACAGTGATCCATGGACAGACTGAGCAAATACCGAATCTGGATTCGAATATCATAGAGGTAATGCTGCTGACAAGCCGGGCCGCAGCTAGCAGGTTTTTTCAGGGAGTTGTGCCAAGCATATATAAGGCAACTAGCTTACAGCATAGAAACTGGTTATAATATATGAGGTATCGGTTGTGTTAAGGCTATCAACGGACGTTACCTTCACGAGTTATGGGATCACTCAACCTAAGGAAATTCCTTCAACAATGCACTTAGTTTGTATGCGAAAATAACATGGGAGTGCATGTTCAAATTATTTTGGAAAATATAGCCAATCAAAGAACTGTCACAGCATGGTATAGATTACCCCTGACAACAGAATCTATCTTCTAGTAGTCCGCATGTCAAAGCACCAGAAGTATCATTACTAGGGCAGATGCTTAGGTGGGCTACTTCATCAAGAAAGACAGACGAGGTATCAAATTACCCCATTTCTGCGGTTGTGTCTGAGTAAACGAGTATTTCTTTCGATAAGTCCTTTGGGTGCTGAGCAAGACTCAATCTAACATAGCATCTTTTCACGTTTGCTAAACAAGATAATCAGCATATCATGGCGAATCTGCAAACATCAAGAGTAGCGGCTACTGTTTGTGCCTTTACTATAGTTCAGCAAAAGACATGTCGCACGTACAGTTCGGACTTGGAATGCCACTCCGATAGCGTTGTGCGCATACCAGTCAGACACAATACGGCCAAGAATGCCCCATCTTGTTTGGTAAAGTAGACACCCGCGAAAACCGCCCTCTGACTCAGATGCCTGGGATTTCTATCGGCACAAACAGTCGGTGGGAGGAGCTGCAGGATATAAGCCAATTGGTGCATCTACCGCTTCCCTCGGAGGTGAAGGGATGCACCCTTATTCTTGGCATTTGTCAAGGCCAGGATGCAGTCTACAGCTCATTTATGCCCAAAGAAACGCAGACAGCCCTCGGTCGACATGGCCAGTGAGCAGAAGAGACTGGGTATCATGTGTCAACAGTCTACCCCGCAGTTGAATGGAAAGGGTGAAGACGAGTCCTATCCGAGGGGCTTAAGCGCTGAAGTGGTCGAACCGGCTATCCGAGACACTGCGGAGAACGTTGTGTGTAGTTGTTTCGAATCCTTATCAGCCACGAGACACGTTCAGATCGATCGATCAGTTGCAGGAAGCTGCAAGCCTTGAGAGCAGCCTGATTCGGAGTTGTAACGCATCTCCCCGAACGGCACATGGCTCGAGACGGCCCTATGAGCTAATAAGATCGCATCTCCATCAGAAAATCGGAGGAACATGTGGCCCTGGTGCAGGGAGGGTATCTTAATGGTAAATAGGATGAGGACCAGGGTAGGGCTCAGCTGAGATCTGTAGAAATAGAACCATCTCGGCCGATTCCCCAAACTTCCCCAACTTCTTGCATCGGCAAAAGGCTTATCGATGAGTCAGGAATTGGGAATGTGTTGTGAATTTGTCTCCGAATTGGAGAACCCGAAGTGGGGAATGCCGGGTTTTTCACGCCAAAATTTCAGGGCCCCCCGTCGCAATGCGTCAGCTTGCAGCCACTAAACAACTAGTTTCTGAGTTCCCTGGCGTGGAAAACACTCCCAATTCAGAAAACTCCATGTCGATTCTCTGAAGCACAGTGTCCTGTCTAGCATGTAAATCCAGCATTGGCCTCGGGAGCTATAGCCGAGGAAATACTCTCAAGTGCGGTTATAGGGCGTGGCCACCCCGTCGATCGCGGACGGCCTCGACAATCTACCATTAAGTGGAACAAAGTACTAATCAATCCTTCAACGTTGATAATCAAGTTTCTCCAAATTGGTCCCATCGGCACTAAAGTTCCGCGCTGGCTGGAACGCTGGATCGTCATCGTTTAAAAGGGCCCTGTCCCGGCGCCAGTAATGGCACACACACTTTCTGCAGTGTGCAATAATAGCCTCACAGCCAGAGCAGCTTGCCGCGGGAATGCATACCCACGAGGCCCCCTCTCCGAGTGAGTCGGGCTCCGCAGACACCGTCTACTCCCCCGAGTTGGATCGCCCCATCGACCCCGTCTTCAGTCAGGAGAAAGATGCCGCCGCGCAGGAGATCGAATATCTTTACCTCGAACTGGAAACTCCCTTACCAACACCGTTAATCACTGCACCCCGGGTCCCGGTCAATGGCTTCCTCCCGAACCTCCGAGTCTCGAGAAATATACCTCCCCGTTTCTGTGGCCGAAATGGCGCAAGTGGATGATGACCTGGATTGCGTGCGCCGTGACGGCACTGGCTGGTTATTCGGCAGGCGAGGTTAACCCAGCATCGACGGAGCTGACGGCCGAGTGGGGGATCAGTGCGGTGGTATACAATCTGGGCATCACGATTTTCTGTATCGGATTTGCGCTGGCTCCGATGGTCCTGGCGCCCTTTTCGGAAATTAATGGTCGGCGACCCATTTTTGTCGCAAGTGGTGTGCTCTTCACTGGTATGTGATTGTCGCCCGGTGGACCGCAACGGAAGCTGACAGGAATAGCGTGCATTATTGCTTGTGGAGGCACGCATATTTTCGCAGGACTGCTGATCGCACGACTGTTTCAGGGTGTTGGTGCATGTATGTATAGATGGTAAAGATTGGTCTTCGAATGCGTAGCTAACCGGCGACAGCGACCTTTTCGACCATGGTTGGTGGTGTGATTAGCGACATTTTCCATGCCGAGGAACGCAATACCCCCATGGCCTTGTTCTCTGGCGCCGCGCTCTTTGGAACTGGATTGGCACCTTTATGCTCCAGTGCGATCGTGGCGCACACTTCCTGGCGCTGGATTTACTGGTCGCATGCCATCGTGTCGGCTTTCTTCGTGGTGGTCATCTATTTCTTCTTTAACGAAACGCGAGGAAGTGTGCTGTTGAGTCGGAAAGCACATGCTGTGAACACCTATTATGAGCAGCTCGAGGCTGCCGGGCACTTTGGAGTCATCATGGGTGAGAAGAACGAGGCCAGACGGATCAGATGGAAGGTGAAGAGTGACGAGCAGCGCGAGTCTCTCATGCAGATGATCAGCATTTCTTGCTATCGTCCATTCCGTAAGTATCGCTCGCAATGAAGTTAGGAGTCAGTACTGATGTCATTTCAGACATGCTTTTCACCGAGCCGGTGGTCTTCTTTTTCTCCCTCTGGGTGTCTTTCAGCTGGGCTGTTCTGTACCTGCAGTTCGGCTCGATTCCCTTGGTCTTTAAGACCAATCACCATTTCACTACCGAGCAGACTGGAGCTGTCTTTGCATGTAGGATTGCCTTCCCTATATTTCACCTATTAGCTGCTAATATCACCAGCGATGTGTGTTGGTGCCATAATCACCACGATCGTCAGCATCCTGCAAGACAAGATCGCCAACAAGTATGGATTTCTCCCCAAGAAACCCGAGGCTCGACTGTACTTTGTCTGCGTTGAAGCCATCCTTATGCCCATCGGGCTCTTCTGGTTTGGCTGGACGTCCTACTCATCTGTACCATGGATTGTCCCGACGCTGGCGATTGGCTGCGCTACCATGGGAATCTTCGCAGTCTACCTGGCTGTGTTCAACTACCTGGCGGATACCTACCATCGCTATGCCAGTTCCGCGATTGCCGCCCAGTCGTGCTGTAAGGCCTTCTTCCCGTTGAAGGGCCCCCCGAATCCAAAGGCAACATGCTGATCGAAACAGGCCGAAATCTGCTGGGTGGTGTCTTCCCTTTGGTCACCAATGCCATGTTTACCAACCTCGGTTATCCTGGAGCATCTAGTCTCCTTGGTGGAATTGTACGTTGTACTTGCGAACGTTTGTCTCCGTCGATACTAACTGGAACAGGGCCTTCTTCTGACCCTAGTACCGTGGGTCCTTGTGTTTTACGGCGGTCGAATCCGCGCGAAGAGCAAGCTTGCAAGTGTAAGTTTCGCATCCATGGTAGGAGATCCATCAAGCTAACAGAATTAGGAACTTGCTCGTTAGAGAAAAAGATGGATGGATGAGCGATGATAGATGATAGATGATAGACGATGGATGTGCGTAAAAGTAAGCATGAACATATCTAATAGTAATTAGACAGGCAGTTATATACCCAATGCATATTTCTCTGGACACGTAATGTCCATTATAATCATCATAAATTATGATGGGGACGCTCATTTCGATGGACCGAGAATTGGAATACACAGGAAGAACTAGTTATTAGTGGCAGGCGCGTTGCAGGACATTCACCGTCGAATGCCTGCCCTCAGAGAGCAAAACCCAACCTGAACCTCGTCGCCAATCTCCCATCAGGAGCATACGTAACGAACTGGACCAGGATTATTTTGATATTCGTAAGATTAATATAATTAATTTACATCTAAGTCTATTGATCATGCCTCATACGCCAGTGGCGCCTCCCCCGCCGCCAGGTTACACTGCCGGAACAAGCGCACCTCATCCTTGCCAAACGCCCCAACCACAGAGTGAATAACCCCCCGATTGTTGAACAGCACCAGATCGCCCTCCTGCCAGTCATGCGCATACACATGGGGAGGGCTAATCGCCGGACGCTGCAACTTATACACAATTTCTCGCACGCGCCCCAAATCGTCAATCACGGTGCCATCCTTGCGGTGAATCTTGCGCACCGCGGAGGGGTGTATTTGAAGAGCCGGCTTGCCCGTCACAGGGTTTTTCCATACCATAGGCAAGATCTGGATTTTGGATTCGTCGATAGGAGGTAGGTCAGACAGAGGAAGTTCTTTGTCCTCGGAGTAGAGACCGAGACCGGTAGGAAGAGAACGAGCGGAGCTCATCCAGATGTACCTGTTCATGTCAGCGGGCTTCACAATCACAACAGGACCAGCAAAACATACGGGTGGGGCGCATATTCCACGCGACTCGTCAGCGCAAACTGCTTGTCCTCGTCCGAGAGCATCTCAAACATTCTTTCGCCGCTGACAAATGCGGTCGTTCCCAAAGGCACATCCAGCGTCTCGTCTGATCCGTCATCATACCGCAGTGTCTGTCTCCGGCCCTTAGGGACGCGCACTGCCAGTAATGTCGTCACATTCGGTGGGTAAAAATCATACAGGGCCGCATCAATGTGCCAGCGGTAGAAGCGAGTGAAATCATAATCCTCCTCGTCGGGAATAGCGTCGCGGTGGAATGTGCGGTGATGGGGGTGTTTCAGTTGGATATTGGTGAGGCCCTCGTAGGCCTCCACGAACCCATGACCAATCACTTGGACCTGGGGCTGATGGGGGACGGTCTTGAGATCGGGATGCAAAATGCTCCGCTTCGCATCGAGGGTCTTGCCGTGGCCGTACTGCGAGGCGGCCGGGTCGAATCGACGGGTAAGCTCGTACTGTGCTTTCGGAGAGAGGTGGTGTTGGTTTTTCACCACCACCACGAGGTTCTCGTAAAGCGCTTTACGGATGACACTGAAGTCGTCATCTAACAAGTATCAGCAGCAGCTCCCAATGGCATCGCAATCGACTCGTCCTTACCGGTCAGATTCTCGAGGTCGATATTCTCGACAATGGCTCCGAAATCAATGTCGGAGCCTGGAGGAGGAGGTAGGGAGTGAACTGTAGGAGCCATTGTGCAAATCTCTCAGAAGCGATCCGAATTCTAGCAGAACTGCGAGGAATGGACCTTGGTTAAATAGTTGTTGCAATTCCCACGCCTCCATCGGCATCGGGCAGTCCCGGTCGCGGAAGAGGCCGATCGCTCTATCTTATCGCTGTCTTATCGTGCCTTATCAATCAGTCTTTTTTGGGACGGACATTAGCAAGGGGAAGATCAGTCATTGATTGATTAAGGGATTGATTGACTGAATAGGAATGGCTTGCTTTTGAACATGGCTTCCCCATGATGTCAGGCAACAGACCAGGGCAGTCATGTGCCGTTCATGGGGCAGCACTTGACTGTCATGGCCAACTAGGTCCGAAATTACCATGCGATATCTGCTAACCTTATGATAATCAGGGGTCAGGTAATACAACCCTTGGTTGATTGCCCCTAATTATCATACACGCTTTGATTAAAATAAATGTTGCTGGTCACATGGATGTCTGGCTACCCCTGTGCTGTCTGGGCTTCACCACGAGTATTGACCTCGCAAGATTGGTCTTCTCTCAACACCCTCTGTCTTTGACAAGCCGTGCGCTTCCATAGTTGCCTTCATGTAGGAAGATGTTGGACAGCAATTTGATGTCGCACATAAGCTTGGTTGATTCAAGTTGGGGTATGGTGCTGTCACAACTATGATCCCCAGCTGAACACGACCAGTCTTGTATGAGACCGTGTGGTGACATTCTGGGAGGCTCGCAAACCGCACCTCTTCCTGCAACAAGCTTACCACAATCATGGCCTATTCTTCAAAGATAACCCCAGCATCCGATCTCCGACCCCATCGGACAATAGAGTCCTCAGGGGCAACATACTACAGTGACGGCTGCCTCAAGTACAGTGACCGGTATAATTTCCCACCACTCATCGCTGCACGACCCGGGTAACCGGATGAGGTTTACTGAAGACATTGCGCGTCAGGCACGGGAAATATAGTGTGGCGCTTCGTGGGGAGACAGAGGCACGCAGAAGTCCTGCAGAAACTATCACATTGTCCCGCGCGCTACGGCAGTTCTTCCGCCGGAGCTGCGAAGTGCCGTCCACAGAAAGCCGGGAGATATTCCACCACAGAGACAGCAGAGATGGCCCAATGATACATTCAATGGGTATAAAACGCACGTATTCCGCCAGCCAAGAAAGCCCAAGAGGAACCAAGACATTGATTAAAAGCTTGTCTCAAACCTTGATCTGCGAGTGCCTTCAACATGGTGACTTCTAGCTCGGTGATCGTCCTAACGCTCTGGGCCGCACTGGTCAGTGCGAGCCCCGTTGCCGATCCGCTGGTGACCCCCGCCCCTAAGCTCGAGGATCTGGAGAAGCGCGCAACCTCCTGCACGTTCTCCGGCTCTGAGGGGGCCTCGTCTGCCAGCAAGTCCAAGACCTCGTGCTCCACCATCGTGCTGTCCGACGTGGCAGTGCCCTCAGGCACCACGTTGGATCTGACCGATCTGAACGACGGGACTCACGTAAGTTACTGCGCCTCCACGCGCGATTCTTCACATCTCACAATGAACAGGTCATCTTCGAAGGCGAAACCACCTTCGGTTACGAGGAATGGAGCGGACCTCTTGTCTCAGTCTCCGGAACTGACATCACCGTCACCGGGGCCGATGGCGCCTATCTCAACGGTGACGGCAGTCGTTGGTGGGATGGCGAGGGCAGCAACGGCGGCAAGACGAAGCCCAAGTTCTTCTACGCCCATGATCTGACCTCGTCCACGATCAGCGGGATCTACATCCAGAACTCGCCGGTGCAGGTGTTCAGCATTGACGGGTCGACGTATCTTACCATGGAGGACATCACCATTGACAACACGGATGGCGATGATGGCGAGGCGGCCAACACCGATGGGTTCGACATTGGTGATAGCACGTACATTACCATCACGGGTGCCAATGTATACAACCAAGATGACTGTGTGGCGGTGAACTCGGGCGAGGTGAGTATACCGTCCTTTAAGGTACGGATGTGGACACTGATGGGAACCAGAACATTTACTTTTCGGGCGGCGTCTGCTCTGGTGGCCACGGGCTGTCGATCGGTTCCGTCGGCGGTCGGAGTGACAACACCGTGAAGAACGTGACCTTCTACGACTCGGAGATCAAGAGCTCTCAGAACGGTAAGATTTATTCCATCAAGGTTGTAGTTCGGTGCGATCACATACTAAGCGGCGTATAGGAGTCCGCATCAAGACCATCTACGGCGACACTGGATCGGTCAGTGAGGTCACCTACAAGGAGATTACCCTGTCCGATATCACCGACTATGGCATTGTGGTGGAGCAAAACTATGACGATACGAGCAAATCCCCGACCGATGGAATCACCATCGAAGACTTTGTCCTGGACAATGTGCAGGGCAGTGTGGAGAGCTCGGGCACCAACATCTACATCGTCTGCGGATCAGACAGTTGCACGGACTGGACTTGGACGGATGTGGATGTGAGTGGAGGGAAGACCAGCTCCGACTGTGAGAATGTGCCGGACGATATCAGCTGTTAGTAGCTGGGTAGGATTATGGGGGGAACAAGCTGTATTTTTGAGAGAAGAGTGGATTGAGTTGACTAAGAGACAATGTAGGTTTTGATTTGCAAACATGAACTATCGTTCTTTGTGTCTCAATGGATACCAGTCGATCATTGATGAACGCTGCTATGATCATCACTGATAGTCAAATTGTTCCATTGTAAAGGTTCTACTTTACCTCGGCCCACTGATTACCCACACAGCCCTCGTAGGCAGGGAACCATTCTCCCTGTTTCCCTTTTGAGATAAGCTTTCACTGATTGGTGGGAATATAAGCCTTGGGGTTGCAGACAGAGGCCGCACGCCACTTCTACGACAACTCCTCAACGACGCAACACAAGACACAGGACATGGATATATACAGATCTCTCGATGCGTACTTCCACTACAAGCAGGGTCCACAGCGATGAACCGCAGAGTACTGAAATCCCGTCATAAACTTGTCTGTTCATTGCATGATCCCAACCCCCAATTAGGCTTTACACTTCCAGGTCTGCAAACCCTGTCTGGGCAGACTCTTGGCCAGCTTAAGATTTCCAGTTCCCTGCTATAGGACAGGCCTGCCAACAGCGTGTTCCAAAGGCTGACGGTCACACCACATGTCGAACCATATTCCAGACCCGAATTCTCAAACCCCAATCTATATCCCGATCAGGTATCACCTCAGAGGATCTGATGTCATGTGGGATATTCCCATATCAAGGAACAAATGCGACTGTCTCCCCGTTTGCCTCCTGCATAATACTGACAATGAACCCCGACGGTGTTCACATCCCCCCGGGGATTAGGATTAGATAGATCCCTGCTTCCGGCCGAGATAGAAACCGGTCCTGGCTCGGAGCATGGCTTCATATATAGACAACAGTACTAGTACTAGCTAACAACAACAACCCCTAATGTACCATTCCTCTTTGCATTCGCGTGTGCATTTAATACTATTATACCCGTCATGTCCCTGACAAACATAGACACAACCAACCCAGCCACACCCCCCACCGACTCCAACACAACAACAACCGTAACCACACTCCCAACCGACGACCTCACCTCCCTCCCAACCATCCCCTACACCCCACCCACAATCTCCCCCCGCCCCCTCGCCATCCTCGGCGCCGGCAACCTGGGCCGACGCATCGCCTGCATCTTCTCCGCGGCAGGGCACACCGTGCACCTCCACGACCCAAACCAAGGAGCCCTACAGTCCGCACAACACTACATAACCTCAAACCTCGCACACTACACGACGTTCCCACTGATATCCCGACCGGTGGGACAAATCCACGCGTTCTCGTCGGCGGACATAACCCCGGCGGTCAGGGACGCATGGCTAGTGATCGAATGCGTACCGGAACACCTCCCGCTCAAGATCGACATCATGGGCGAGTTGGACGCCAAGACCCCGCGGGACTGCATTCTGGTGTCGAATTCGGCGGCGTTTCGGACGAGTTTCATGGTGGAAAAGGTGTGTTTGGAGAGACGGCGGCTGATGTGTAATATGTGTTTTGGGGCGTCGCCGTGGATCAGGGCCGTGGAGTTGGGGGTGAATGAGGGGGTTACGGAGGGGGAGGTGGTTAGGGTGTTGACGTGGGTGTTGGATGATTGTGGGATGATGCCGGTGCGGACGAGTCGGGTTGCTGGTGGTGGGGGTGGTGGAGGGAGTGGTGGAAGGGAGGGGGAGGGGGGGTTGGTGAGGAGTCAGTGTTTGAATACGGTTAATTGATTTGATTTGATTTGTTCGTATATCAGGTGTGGGAGGGATGGTCTTGAAATGAATTAGCTAAGGTGGTAATGATAGATGGGGGTACGACTTTTATAGGAGTGGTGTGGGTAGCATAGAGTGGAATAGTGTGGGTGCTTGAATGAAACTTCTCTTCATTATCATACTGTGTATATATAAACTCGTCTATGATTGTATGGTGTATGGTGTATGGATATGGTATACTAAGTATTCCTCCATTTCTGCCCCCGCCACTGCAAGATCACCGTCGGGATAAAGCTCACGCCCATCAGCAACGCCGTCACGACACCGGAACTCTTGGCGATGCCCACGGTATCGAACATATCGGGGAACCTGATCGCTATTAGCAAATATGCAACTGGAATATACGAGAATGGCATACCAGAACGGCCCAATGAACCCCCACGTAGACCGGATAAAATTAATGAATACACCCACGCTCCCCGAGTCGGCCGGATACGAGTCCACCGCGTATGTGATCAACACTGTAGTGACGACTTGGTTGCCGAACGCGCCAATTCCCGTGCCAATAATCGGACGGACGTTCCATTTCCCGGTCTGTGCGTTCTCCGTGCAGACTAAGAACACCACCACACCCGCAATAGTCAGCAGGTATCCGATATAGCTGAGCCAGAGACGGTACTCGGGCTCGGGCTTGTGACCGGTTCGTTTGGCGCGGAGATCCATCCAAGTGTCTGACAGAACACCACCCAGCTGTTCACCCAGGAGAGAACCGATGATGAGACCCAGGAATTGTAAGCCCAGTTGTTCGGCGTTGAGCTCGAATTTCGACTGGAGCAACTGGGGCACCTCGACAGAGTTCATGACGGACGCGAAGAGGAAGACCATGGCGTAGGCGGCAGAGGCAATGAGGACGGGAATGTTAGTGATGAGGGTCAGGGGATGGTAAAACTCGGCGAGTTTGAAGGGGGTAGGGTCGATGCGTCGAATGCTGAGATATTGATGCTTGAAGGCGGAGGTGGAGTGCATGTCGGTGCCAATGTATCGTGTTTCGGGGCCGAAGAAGATGTAGAGGATGAATTGGACGGCGTTGGTCTAGAAACTCATTTGTTAGTTGTGATCCCTCTAGGCAGGTTGCGGCATCGGTGCATACAATAGCCAGAGTCCAGTAAATCCATTGATATCCCACGCGTTGAGCCACGAAACCAAAGATGAGAGGTCCCACGGGCACTCCCAGAGTCACCATCACCGCCCAGATACCCATGTATTGCGCTCTTTCGCGCTTGAAGAATGTCTCCGTGACCACAGCACTGCCGATCGCCATGGCCGGGGAGATGAAGAAGGCCACCAGGGCACGACATGCCGCCATGGACGCATAGTCCGGGCTCTTGGCACAGCCAATATTGCAGACGCAGCTGAGGATTAACGAGAGGAGGAAAATAGGACGGCGTCCGTAACGCTGGGAAAGCGGCTTCCAGAATAGCGGTGCACCACCCAGGATAGCGATTTGGAGAGAGGTCAGATAGCTTGTTCGCTGCAGAGAGACCCCCACGTCTTCGGCAATTTCTTCGTAGGCTGGGATCACGGCTGCCGCGGTAAAAGTGCCCATACAGGCGTGGAAGGCGACTAAGAGGAGATTGATGATTTTCTGATTCGTCAGATGCCATTGTCTCGATCGACGGAAAAAGCTTCCCTCACCTTGAGGAGCGGCCAATTGTACGGATCCGCAGGGTCCATACTAGGGACTGGATCGAGATCCAACGTGCCATGTCGCTGCAGCAGGTATGTCTTGTGCGACTCCGAAAGGTTACTTCCAGGCACCTCAGTGGTCAAATCCCCCAATTCGGTCTTTTCGATGTAGTCCGACCGGGACTTGGAGGAGTCTTCGAGCGACATTCTGGACATTGAATGGCTGGATGGGCGGCTGCAGGGTGGCACGATTCGTTCGGGAGGCAGATTCACGATCGTACGATAGCCACGAGGAGCAGCAGGTTAAAGGGTCAACTGGGGATTTAACCCACCTACCCACCAGGGGGGAGGGGCCATGTTTATCGGGGAGAACTTGTCCGGTCGCACGAGTGGATTCATGGCCGCGTGTTTGGCTGGCCGGTGAGTTTGCAGGTTAGGGAGGATTAGTGATAAGGGACCAGCCTAAAGGCAGACTAGTCCGGGGTGAATGTCGGGGTAGCGCGGGGTCCCCAGAGTCTTGACCAATGCGAGTCCACCCTCTGGTGGATCGGCGGTAGTTGACGGCCTTTCATCACTGCCGGTCTCCTGCGTCGCGCCCGTCTGTCAGGGCGCTCGTGTCTATTATATAAGGGTCCTGCTGCTGCTCCTGCTGCTGCTCCTGCATCCTGAACCGAGGCCCCCAGCTGTCAATTGCCGATGCTCGTTCCGTGATTCGCTTGAGCTGGGAGCTCTCCTCTCTGCCCAACGTCATGGCACACAGCTAGACCAATGAGTTTCTCGAGAATAAGGAGAAGGATTTCCATGTGAAATTGATCTCCCGCTAGGCACACAGAATGGGGGAATGACTACGACTAAACTATCTACCTATCTATCTAATCCCTCACACAGAGTCCATCCTCACAGTTATTCCCATAACAACAATCTCCATCATCCCGACACACCCCACCATCCTCACTACATTCTGGCCAATTCGAATCCGTCGATCGACACTTGGTCGCTGCGCAGTATCCTGAGCAACAAATCGGGCCCCCGCCCCCTGAGATACAGTCCGCTGGGTTGAGCTGTTAGCTAGCTGTATCACGAGCCGACTGGGGAGGATGCTTACAGTAGACGGTCAGACAGGTTGGGGTAGGCACGCAGGTGGTGATGTACGTGGTGGAGGGTGTGTGAAAGGTGGCTGTCGTACAGTATTGGCCGGTGGGACACGACGAATTAGAACCACATGGGGTCGCCGTGATAGTGGGGTGGGATGGGGATTGCGCGTCTAGACTGAGTGTCAGTGGGTATCCCTGATGGGGTGGGGAAGATGTACAAGTCATCGTAGCCAGAAGAGATGCAATCAAGGATTGCTTAAAATACATCGTTATGTCGCACTGAAATCGAGGCTGTAAATTATCGGGATATCTTCTGTTGTCAGTGTTGCTCCTGCGAGAAACGACAGTGTGCCACCATTTATATCTGTGTCCCTGACTCACTGCATACTCACCATGACGTGGGACACGAGTGCTCGGGATTGACTACATGGCGTTCGATACACTCCGAGACGCGCGAGTTATAGACTCTACGGGGTGGAGAGACCTTGTTCTCAAGCTTGGCGAACTTTCGCTTTCCACATAATCATGATTTGGTCCTATGGAAACGAGATCCGATTGGAACCCCAAAGTCATCCAATGTGACTTAACTTCGCTGCACAACTGGGGTGATTGTCAAACCTTACCAACAGCAAGCGAGCAATCATGTGAGACATGCATCTGACTTCTATTTATGGACACGATCTGTCTCATTCAGCGACAGCTCACGAATTGCATGGGAGCCCCTCCGCCTCAGCATTCTCGCACAGTACATGTTTGCCAGTATAGTTCCCTGGAAGCGTAATACTGATGTCCTGGAAGGTCAAGTCCGTACACGGTGCCTTCTCAGAACAAAGCAAAGCCACGGCGAAGCTGATATTCTTCCCCGGGTAATCAGTCACCGTTGCGAGTCCATTGCCGCTGATGTTTCTGAAGTGGAGGTCCTCGAATTCGTACGTCGATGTGTCACAATACTGCGTGATGTTCTCGCTGAAGAGATAGCTCAAGCTGCCCGGGTTAGCCGAGTACCTCAAACATGGTGGTATCGCCCTCACCAGGTGTCAATATACACAGGTAACTGCACATCCTTGAGTCGAAGGTTTTCGACTGAGACGTTGCGCACGTATCCATGGCCGCCCCCGCCACCATTCGGAGGAACACCATAATTGACCCCGATCCTAGCTGGTCAGCCAGGGATCGCTGTGAAGGACATGGTACCTACCAGCTCTTGAAGTAAACCCCGGAATTCATCGCCCGTTGGAAGGACGGTTGCACCTATACCTGTGAATTCAAATGCCATCATGCCTCTGAGCCTTACTTACTCGAACATTCCGAACCGTCACATTCTCCACAATATCCGTCCGGTCGGGGTATTGTCCCAGCGACCCAAAAGCGATGCCCGGTCCGCCGTAAACCGTGACATTCTCTACATGTATGTTCGTCGAGTTCCCTTTGAAAGCCACTGCATCGTCTCCGCCTTGGTACACCCAGTTGGTAACCGTAATATGGTCGGATCGGTACGTGTCGATCCCATCCGTATTCTGCACCCACTCGCCCTCTGGGCTCACCGAGGAGTCATGGTTTGTGGCATTCACGTAAAAATTATCGAGGTTGATATGCGAAGAGGAATCGACAAGAACAGCCCAAAACTGAGGCTGCCGGATTGCCAGGTTACGCAGGGTTGCTCGCGTCGACTCGAACACATGCACTGGCATCGGTCGTCCGAAGACATTGCTTCCTCCCTTGGCCCAAGTGTACCACAGCTGTCCATTCCCATCCACTCCACCTTGACGTGGACCTCCATCCACAACATAGTCATGACCCGTGATACGCCAGGCACTTGACTGATTCTGAAAGTCCACCCGGTAGGAGTTGTTGACCCAGTAGTCGATATCGTCGCTGAAGAGAAGCGTACCACCGATCTCGAGTCGGGAATCGGTCAGGTGAGTCGTCATCCGTTGGTTAATTCGGTAGGTATACGGCGCTGGGAGAACAACTCTCCCTCCAGAGGTCTGGCCACATTCGTCAACGGCCGAGAGGATGTTGGGGACATCATCCTGTCCGTTTCCTAAAGGGATGACGGTGCAGGTAGTGCCATTCTTCTGGAGAGAAGGTACGGCCGAAGCAGCGACACTCAGGCCCGCGATCACTCCAATACTGATGGCTGAGGGCATTCTCATCTTCTTCCGTTTTCCTGGCTCACCTCGATACCCGTCAAGAGTCCAGCACGGGCTTTGTTGGGCATTTCCGACAGTGGGTTTTTATGTGCGGAATGTCGGCGATTGAGCCTAAAATGCCGTTGTTGTTGTGAGGGGATGCAAGGAGGATCGGCAGCCATGCGGAGGCAGAGTACGACGCGATTTGTCCGCACTGAAGTCAAGCAATGCTCGATGACGGCAAACTGGATATGGGCTCGGAATTGCTCCGGCAATTTTGATAGCGATCGAGCAGCCACCGCGTCAATTGACAGTCTCTTGGATACCCCGCGTAGGACATTGCGTTCCGAGTATATCATCAATCGCAAACCTGATCATTCACAGAGAAAATCATCTGTGTCAAGGAGGTGCTTTCCTCCTATAAGATGGCTTTTTTCGGTTCCTGGAGCGTTTCAGTCGTCAACCTATCTCGTCCAAGTACCGGCCACACAAAGAGGGGAACAACGGCAGTTGGATGCCAAGAGACAGAAGATGCATTGCTTCTTTGACTAAGTTCTTACAGGTTCGATGGCATGCAGGAGTGCTGATCATTTACACTTTGAGCACCCTGCACGGTATGAATTACACCGAGGACGAGTTGTTAGCCTCAGTCATGACATCTCAAAGATCGTATCTTACACGCATCATTTTGCATGTTCAAAGCTTCCGCAATACGCAAGACACTCGGTACGGTCGGAAATCATCACTAATCATTTTGAAGTGAAGTGCTGCAAGAAATGGAGTCTTATGAAGCCACATGAATAGTAGCCGTTTGCGTTCATTCGACTGTGCAGAGCCCACCATGTTGTCAGACAGCATGTCAGAAATATCTTGGAACATTTGGCTGAGCAGATCAATGGCTCTCCAGTTACAACAGCGACAACATCAAAGTTTCTTCTTTCAGCTGCATCCACGATGGGCACAGGCAGGGTCCACTTCTAATGGGTCGAGTCAGCATTTAGTGTGGATTCGGAAGACTGTACCTGTTGCCATCATCATTCACCGGACCCCCGCCCCCAATTCTAGGGTCAACGTGCCAGTGCTCACGTCATCCCTATCCATAGTCTAACACGTAAGTATGGCATGTAAATACCCTATTTGAAGAGTGAACCATATGCATGCATTGAAACTCATTTATTCCGCTCGTAATTAACTGTCCGCAAGCCAGATCCTTGTGGGTATAACAAACAAAACGAAACACGCGCCCAGTCTATCTCGTCCGATCAACGGATATTATCATTACACTTATCATATTAGCAGAAGTGTCGCCTGAGCACTAGTGTCGAGTGCCACCAGATCCAACGGACCCGGGACGCCATGCGCTAGACCAGACCTTGGTCTCGACGCCTTGCTTGGGGCCGTGGGCGAACGGGCACGCCGAACGTTGCGCGGATTGCGTGGGGGCTGAAATGGTGGGTGGAGATGGGGTGGTCTCGAGAGACGACGTTTCCGAAAAGAGGCTGGCAAATTCAGAAGAGGATGTCGAGCTGGCCGTCGAAGTCTTGACGCAAGACGGTCCATCGGCCCGCAGATATGTCGAGCTGGGCTTCGGTGTGACTTGGGGGCCGGCTTCTTGCTTATTGTGCAAACTCTCAATCTCGTCTTCGAACTCTTCCCCATCATGAAGACGCCATCGCGCAAAGAGATCGTTCTGAATCCAAATCACCTTGCCCAGGGCCCTGACGAGCGCTATCCGGAACGGCAGGGTGAGCTTTTCGTATGTCAGCACTGCCTCCATGACGATGTCTTGGATGAAGCCCAGGCAGGCTCCGATATGGATGTACTCGACGTTCAACGAGTGCAGCCGTTCCTTCCCATAGTGCATGCGCCTGGAATAACCCGTTAGTCTCGTAGGCCAATACAAAGGGACAAGCGGGGACATAGGATCGTTGCATACCCGACTTGGTTCAGGTATCGCCAGAATTCAGGCTTGGTTGGGTCGGAACACAGTTTGGTCATGTACCATCGAAGAAACTGACGGCGACGTTGAACTGCCGGGCTATTAAGGGTGGGATAGTCGTCCGGTTCTTCTTCTACCGCTGTGTTCCGAGTGCGGAAGACGCGCGCCGTAATATCAAACTCCAGAAGTTTCACATACACCTTGTCCACCACGGTGGGAGCTAGAGCCTTGACATATTTGGCGCCCCGGACGAGAGTTGCGATATCGTCTGTATTCAGCTCAAGTCAGTTTAGGCGTGGTGTTGCCGTGGAGAATCAACTCCCGCGGAAAAAGGCAGAATGAACGTAAACAGCCTTGTGGGGAAGACCCGGGGGGGCACCAACCGGCGTTAAAGTCGAGGAATCTCTGCAAATAGTCGATCCGCGCCTCTAGATCGGTGTACAGGGCTTTGCGATCGATATGCCTTGGGTGGTTTTCCGCATGGTATCCCGGTTCAGACATGGTGCAAGCTGGGGTGAAGGCACTGGAGCTGAAGGAAGAGAAGAAAACCGGCGGAAGTGGGCAGGGAAGTTATTGAAATGTTCGGCCAGGGAAATGGCCCCCGACACACACACACGGTCGAACAAGTATATACCCTACCATGCCAGATAAAAAAAAAAAATAAAAAAATAAATAAAAATAAAAGGAAAAAAATCCTGACATGATGCAGATTGCGACCCCCTCAGACCATGAATTGGGAAATAACGACAGCTAATCAGTGGGGCGGCTGAAGTGATCAGTTGGAATTTTCGGCTCCGCTTCGTCTGTCATCGATTCATTCAATGGTAATCGCCTCTTCTCCCAGCGGTCTCCTTAATGCTGATCGGCCACTCCACCCCGTCCTTGTTATCCCCACGAGCCGAGACTTGGGAGGTCAACATGAACCTGAGACCGGCTGTGTCTCCATTCATGGCAGCTGTCAGACAATTGAGTGACTTGGCGGCGGCCGATCGGCGCAATGAAGGTTTAGCTATCTTCTAGCCGATGCTTGTAATTGTGCTGATCAACCTTCCCAATGATGGCCCTCGAATCTCATCTCACGTCACAATGCTAGAAGCTCGATGCATTTCCGCAGCTGATGCCTAAAATTGCCTTAGTGTGTCGAAAAATTTTCCGGGCCGGTATTCGATTGGTTCGTATTCGGCAATTGATGGGGGGATTACGCTTCGCCCGTCCACGATGGAGAAGTGTGGATCGCCGTCCCGCCAGTTTGCCGTCAACCAAGAAAAATTGGCTGGGCAGGACTTTGCAGACCCCAATGATCAGTCGCCGAGGCGAGCCTTAAGCGATGGTTGCATGATCCTCAGGCAACCTGGAACACCGGACTGCGCACCTATCTGCAAGACACAAGACACTCGCTCATCAAGTTCCAGTCTGTAATTAGACTGGGGAGGCTGGGAACCACGGAAAGACATCAACCAGCGGAATAACGAAGAAGCGTGCTTGGTCTTTTCCGGTCGACACACCGACTTTCTGTGTGGATGTTGCCCGTAATGGTTGGTTGGTGGTCCTTCCAGAGAGAGAAAGAAAGATTAGGGGGACCACTAACAGCCTCATTTATCTAGACCACGTTGGGTGCAGTCCCCAACAACCAGATCGATTTGCTGCATTATGCCATCGTCATCACTTGTCGGGCATTGCCCAAGCAGGCATGAAGTACCCCAAAATTCTACCCCACCGGATTGCAGAACGCACATCATGGTGTCCGATCAGTCACCTGCCTCCTCATCTCTCATCTATCCCAGACAGGGGATTATCTCTAAACGGCCTTGAGCTCCGTAGGAACTCTTAGTACGCGGTTGGACTCGAGCAGAGCCCGTGAACCCCTTTTAAGGTGCTCACTAGTTTTTGAGACAGGCCCGCAGCTCCGATACGAGTCAACTATAGTGGAGTCGCATCCCTTTTTCCTGAGGTCTCCGCCACCTTATTCGTCTACCTTCAACGCCGGTGAGACTCATCACGAACCTCAAAAGGGGGAGGTAGACAATGGGGAGCGGCATTGATTAGATTAACCCGAGTTTTTGGTAGATAAACATTAATCAGTTGATAGATGAATTCTTAATCTAATTGATTAAGCTTGACTCAATATTGTGCGGTTAGAAAGTGCCAGAAGGGGGGAGGGAGAGAGAGGTGATGTATACACTGGATAGATAACGAAAGCCACCAACGATCGACACCAGTCCAGAAGAAAGGCACGGGACTGAAACGTGACCTGTCACACCTGTCACACGCCTGAAACTTACCAGAGAGTGTCAAAAGTGGCTCTGACATCACGACCCAAACTTTCTGCTGTCCGTCACAATTAATCCTTAGTTACCTGCCATCCCCACACTATTATTTCCCGTCCTTCATCACTCTGGTCTAGACGCCATTTTACGCATCTATCACGAATCCATCTACAACTCACTCAAACTGATCGACAATCAAATCTACCACAATGATCCTCAGACGAGCTTCCACTCTCAGTCGTCCTCTCGTCCTTCGTCCGACCTACTCCGCCCGTGTGTGCTACTACCATCCGCCCGAAGTGCATAGCAACAAGGGAGAGGAGTGTACGTTTTGCCACTTTGCTTCCTCATCTACCTCTACCCCTGTTCCCATCGAAAGAAAGCATCAAACTAACATCTCAACTTCAGTCTTCATCCCCCCTTCCTACCCAGACAACTTGGAGGATTCTCCCAGTCTCGTCCAGAAACGCGACGAGTCAGCACAGAATCCGGCCCACTGGGATGAGATCCATGCTACCTCTAGTGAGATCTCGGTGCGTTTATCCCCCTTCCCTTCTATCAAGGTAAGTGGGTTATAAGAATTGGCTAAGGCACCGCAGGTCAAAGCCGACCGGGGCGATATCAATATCCAGCAGCAACAGAAACAGCAGCGGGTGACTCGGGATCTCGATAATAATCTAGGGGAAGAAGAGCCACCGAAGCTGGATGAGATGTGATCGGGTCGATCATCTTATTATAGGCTTACGGATGGGGTATGGGTATAGTTCTCATGGCTATGGTTATGGTTCTGGTTATGATTTATGACTGAGAATGTGTTTATGCTGGTCATTTCGGGTAAGGTGAGACAGATTGCATAATACGCCGTGTTGTGTGTTGCGTGTGGTAAAATTGGTGAGTGGTGCTTTTCTAATTATGTGTACTCCTGTCGATCGCTGGTGCCGATCTTTATGTCGTTCGTTTTCAACTCTACGATAGCAGCCAACTGTATGACTTAACAATATGGAGAAATGATGACATGATTCATTCGTTCATTGTAGACAAGTCTAACATTATAATACCGAGATCTAGAAAGCAAAACAGCTACTGCTACGCAGTTCATCCGATATGCTCCACTTGCTGTACCGTGCCCTCGACCTTTTGGTCCACGCGGGCTTCCAGCGCGTGCTGGCCGGGTGTGACGGTGCGTCCACCCTTCGAGGTGAAGACTCCTCCGGTGATTCCACCCTTGTGGAAAAGCAAGGGGATGTCCTCGAGCTCGAGTCCCTTCGTCTCCGGGTAAAAGAAGTACACCATCGGGATAAATACGGCGTTCAATACCGCGAAGATGACAAAGGTGCGCCAGCCGATGTTGTCTATACATCATATGTCAGTATGTCATTCTTCCTGATTCATCAAGCGCAGCAAAACCCACCAAATGCAATTGGAGTGATCTTCACCACGGCAAACACGGCCATCCAGTTCCATCCGGACGCGATGGCCTGCATCCGCGTCCGAACCCGCGTTGTGTTCAGCTCGGCTGGGTAGAACCATGGGACGGGCAGCCAGCCCACGCCGTAGAAGATCTGGAAGATGAAGATGAAGACGGTCGCGCCGTAGGCACAGTCCTCGCGGTCCAGGGAGAGCAGAATCGACACCATCACGAAGCACAGGCATAAGCCGGCCGAGCACACCATTAGTAAGGTACGCCGTCCATACCGGTCCATCAAGAACACCGGGATTGCCGAACCCACCAGGTAGGTACACTGCATGGCCCCACCCAGGATCAGTGACAAGTTGCGGCTCATATTCATGGTCTCCTGGAACATCACCGGCCCGTAATAATTTATCATATTTGATCCCGTGAATTGTTGGCCCAGCTCAATGGTGATGGTGATGAATAGACGTCGGAGGTTCTGCACTTCGCCCCAGGTAAAGAGCTCCTTGACGCGGAACGGACCGTCCTTTTGTTCCTCCTCCAGCACGAATTGGATGTCCATGATGGTTTTGGTGACGTTGGGATCATCGATAGTGGTGTCTTCGATGGCAGCCACGACAGCGCGGGCTTCCTCATGACGGTCGTGCTGGACCAGCCAACGGGGGGTTTCTGGGAGACCGACCACCTGCAAGATGAGACAGATGGCGAAGACAGCCTGAAAGGCGAGGGGAAGCCGCCATTCGTAGGAGGAATCAGTAAAGCTGGTGCCGTAGTCCATCCTATGGAGAATTGCTCCGTTAGTACATCGGTAAATGTGTGGTAACATGGGTCGAACTCACCAGTAGGCGATCACCACGCCCAGGATAGTGACGGTTCCTTGAAGGGTGAGGAGTGCACCACGGTATGCTGCTGGAGAACATTCACTCTGATAGACGGGGGCGGTGGAGGAGTTCATTCCGTTACCCAGCCCGGTAACGATTCGGCCGACCAGCAGCTGTGCTATTGTGTAGGAGGAAGCGAGGATGACGGTTCCGATGATCATGATGAACCCGCCCATCATCAGCATGGTTCGACGACCCATTCGCTCGCCGATGAAGTAGCAAATGATGGATCCGATCACGCAACCGATATCGTAGAGACCGGTAATGTTGCCCTGCATCGCCGCGTCGGGGTTATTGAAGTCGCGGGCGAAGCGATTATCCGCACCCACAATGCCGGACATGACACCTATCATTCCCGTCTTGTCAGCCATCATCATCCTCTATCCCGGGAGACCGTGAAGAAAACTACCAACCTTGGTCAAACCCCAGCAAGAGGAAGGCTTGACAGGAGGCCATGGTGATGGCGATGATCAGGGCCCTGCCCCGAAAGTCATGTTTCCAAAGACGCATCTTGGCCGTTCGAGGATGATCTAGTACATACCCCGATGGATTGGGACTGGACAAAAAGGGGATGAGAGAAGGACAGGACAAGCTCAATTAAGCATTTAGATCTTGCTGGACGACAGTCGGTCTAATACACCCGAAGCCACGACGGAAGCCCCTGCAGTCCAGCTGCCAGCGCTCGCCATAGATTATCCCGAGCAGGACACGTCTTGTCCGGCTGGGCACACACTTGCCGATGGCTGGCCGGGTCTTGATTGGCTCTGGTGGATAGGGGAGGTCGGGGGATCATCGTGCCGAATTGCGGGGTACCCCGTGGGAAAAAGCATCCCTGACTAATCGGAGCTGTCTGAAAGGGTTCACCGCTGGACGTCATGACTCCAACCGGGAGATGGTACCGGTATTCAAGAATTAGAGCTATCAACCATGGAATACCGCAGGAACGGGTCGAGAGATATCTTGGAGATAATCGTGCCCTAAAGAAGCAGCAGGAGCCAGTAGTCAGGGGCCGCGTAGTTGCTTTGTTCTATGAAGACAGTGGCTTCTCATGCGTAGAGTTCAAACCCGCGCAAAGAGATGGTATAAAACAGCAGTGGTAGTTTGGCTGGCTATTAGCGAGGTTGTTGTTGTCCTCGAATGGTAGGTTTGGTTTACCCTTTTAGAATGGCTGTCCACAATGGCGCCAGTAAGTCTTCAGGCCCTCGGGGTTCAGAATCGGCAACCAGAGGAGCCTGGGGATCTTAAGCTCTAAATATCAAGAGAATGAATAGTATAGCACTCGGACCTGCTCCGTGACATTAAGCACATACAATCATGCTCCACTTTCTTGATCCGGTCCGGCCTGACACTTACGGTGGTCCATGACAGTAGTATTGCCGAACGCCAGAAGAGCTATTCAGTAGCGTGCTTGGAGCAACTTCAGCATGATCATCTGTAGCTGCTGCTCGTGTCACTCCCACTGCGACGGTTACAGCCGCTACAAGGAAGGTGTAATCTATGAATGCCTATAGCGGGTAAAATAATACGAAAACAAATGTTGAAGAACAATGTCGCGGCCTAGTCGTCCCCACCCAGATGTGACAATGAGATTATGAGTTCGGTCAAGAAGTGAAACCCGATGGGGACTGATTATATACAGAAGGAGTAAAGCAGTCACTTCAAAAGAGCGCTTAGCAGCTCTCCTCGGTGCTGTCAGAAGAAGTCTCAACGGTGATGGTGGCAGACCCGCTGCTCTCGTATCCCTCGGTGGCAACGATCATGTAGTTGAAGGTACCCAGCTCCAGACCAAGGTTCTCCCAGGCATCGAAGTGGTTCTGCGTGGTGACGGTTCCACCAATACGGCCCTCAGTGCGCACGGACCAGTACTGCTTGAAGGTGGCAGTGCCTTCGATCGAGTCGGCGTCCTCACGGGTGGTCTGGTAGATCTTGTAGGTTCCGTCGTCGCTGTCGACGGTGCCGAGCTCGGTCAGGCCAGAGGAGGGGTCGTAATCACCGTACTTGTCGACGATATAAAATTCGACCAAGGGGGAGGTGGTCCAACCGTAGACGGACAGGTAGGCGTTGGCGTCGGTTTCCCATGATCCGCTGTAGGTAACGGCCCTGAATATACCGGTTAACACCCATCTTTATTCGATAAACAGCGATGGAAAAATCCTTACTGAGCACTGCCCGGGTTCCAACCCTTGCCGGCCACAAAGTCACCACAGTCGGTCCACTCAACGGTGTATTCACCAGCGTCGCCGTTGGTGTAGGTCACGTCGCCCTCACCGTTGGTCCAGAAGGAGTAGAAGTAGCCGTTGCTCTCGCCTTCCGCGGAAGAAGTAAGACTGCGCTTGGCCATGTCCAGCAGGGCCTTGCCATTGGGGAGAGCGACGGCGCTCGAGGCAGCCGAAAGAGCGAGGAGAAGAGACGAGTAGGCGACCATGATGAAGTAGTTTAAGGGAGTGACAATAATTATTTAGCAGGCGCCGGAAATATTCGGGAAAAGAGCGTAGGTTGCTGTGCAGGAACCAGGTTCCGCGACCGTCCTTATATGAAGGTGAACAGCAGCTGTGCTCTGGTACGATGCTCCATCTAGCATCCAATCGAGCTTGCTTCCGAGCAGGGTAGTGCGACACTCATCGTTCTGTCATTGATTAAATCGGCTGTCCTGGGCCCCTGGTGGTGTTCCTGGACAATCTTATTCAAGGCCGTGGTGTTTCAAATTAAAAGTGGGTGCCACTCCCGCCCACTTTTACTCTTTGGCGCTCCGACCGAGCCAGCCCTCAGCATCGACCACTCACCAACGCCCATCCAGCCATGAAGACACAATGAATGGTGCTGATAGCAGGAATAATTGGGCCCGGTGTGCAAGGTGGACTCGGCCGTTTTCCCCAGCAAGAAGATCCGCCGAGATTGCCGGTATCGTTGGTCTCCCTCTGGCACACCGACGCGCCTCCACCGGCCCTGCTAATGGAATCCTTTTTTAGCAATAATATCCCTTTAGCGCCTTTCTTGTTCTTCACGAACTGAATGCTGAAGCCCCTGGGTGGTCAAAGCTAAGTTATGCAAAGAAAAAGGCTCACCAAGAGTCCCGTTAAAAATGGGCCCGCCGTTAATGCAGCCGAGAGGATTTGTACAAGTCTGCCAGGAGGAGCAGCATTGGTGAAAGATGATCCTTAGTTGTCGCATGACGACTCTTCATATCATTGATTGAATATGGTGTCATTCGCCTATCGTCGATGCAATGGCACCATCATGTCGATGTGATAAAGGCCTATACTACTATCTGTTAGTCTTGACGAAACAGTCTATTGGGCATGACCAAGGAGTCGAGTTCTGTATCAGTCGTGGGTCTAAGACTCCCTAATGGCATACAAGTCCACTGGGGCAAAGTAGCTGCTCCCCTGGAGCTTCCAGTCGGATGCTCCTACCGATTAGTGTGTTGATAGTGCGTGCAGCATCCGTCCAGGGGCATATTGCAGTGCCCCTTCCTAAGGGGACGGGACTTTTTGGCCGAATTCTTATTGCTAGGGAGAAGCACTGAGTAGAGGCACATCTCAGAATAGCGTACTGTATCTTGTAGTTCTCGCCACGGTTGAATCCATCAATGGAATCGCTGATGATGGGTTTCCATGATACATATGCATGCCTTTCGTCTCGATACTTTTGGGACCCTATTTCTAAAATATTGACAGGAACGTCACGATCTGAGTCTCCTCCCAACAAATAATAGTAGTAGTGGTGGCTATTTTAAGCATCCGCTACTTCCTCACATCCGACGCCATCCTGTCAGCTAATATGCTTTGCCCCACGGCGACTGGAAAACAGGAGGAAGCTAGATTGGCGTTCAGGTTAGTATCTTCCAGCGAGACTCTGCATTTTAAACTCAGACTCTTCAATCGATGACAATGACATTCTTGCCATTCGACTTTCCGGCTAAATATTCCTGCCTCATCTGCTCTGCCTGCTCCAGCTTCCACTCCTTGACTTCCACGTGCAGCTTGTTTTCGTGGAACAACTGGATGAACGCCTGCGCATCAGCTGTGTCCGCGATCAAGGAGCCCACCAACGTGATATCTTTGTAGATAGTCGTCTGATATGACATGGTGATCCCCTTTTCAGGCTGACCAAGCAAGACCATCTTACCGTGCTTCCGCGTAAGAGCAGCCGCTAATTCAAAGGCCGATGGATGATCTGTGGCTAGCACGGTCGCATCGAGTCCTGGATAGTCGCCAGGGACAGCCTTGTTAATCTTTTCCTGGGACTTTTCCACTGGGTCTGTGGCCAGAATGGATACATCGGGCTTGTGTTCGTAGGATGCCACTGCATCCAGAGCTGACTGCTTTACATCGATTGCCGCGACCTTGTAGCCCTGCTCATGGTCGTTATCATCTGTATCTCTCTAACCTGGCTTCCAACTTTCTTTCTTACCATGCACTTGGCAACTTGGGTACCGATATGGCCCAGTCCACCAATCCCAACAATGCCAATCGAGCCGCCTTGGGGCACGTTGGCTCGAACTATGCCGCCATAGATGCTAATCCCGGCGCACATCAGAGGTGCTGCCACTTTAAATTCCATATCATCAGGTAGTTTTATCATGAATCGAGCATCTCTATGTATAAGGTTAGACACGAAGATACTCATCTTGGGAGACTCAAGTAGCACTACTCACGCGACCATGTATTCGGCCCAGGCTCCATCAGCAGTGATGCCCTTCATCATCGGGGCATCGCAGTAGATAGGACGACCAGCTTTACAGTCCGGACATTTTCCTACATTCCACCCCAATCAAGGCCGACTTAACATGACTGCCACGAGACGACAACATTTACAACCCCCAGCCGTACTTACCACAAACACTATCAAAGTTGATGCAGCCGACACGGTCGCCTTTCTGAAACTCCGTGACTCGAGAACCAACTTCCTCTATTATCCCCGCCGGCTCATGGGATCCGATAAAGGGTAATTGGGTTCCAAATTCATTGTTTAGAGCCATCAAATCGGTATGACAGAAACCAGCAGCCTTGACGCACACTAATACTTGATGTGGCTTTGGTTGAGGAACGGCCACTTCGGATACATGATACGGCTCATTAAACTGTTGGATTTGAATTGCTTTCATCGTGCTCGGTGCCATGTTGACTGGTCAAGGGTCTGATTTCTTCTGCATACTACTATATGAATGGGAAATGGTCGGGTATAGATAGCAGCTCGAGGATTGCCGAGGGATTGACATCATCTTACCAATCAATCCGTCGTTCCCCAATTTGGGGCAACCCGCCGCTGTCTGGGAAGCCAAGAACACTCTCGGCAGTGGGCTTTCGAACCAGCGAGGGGGATAACCGGCTTCTACTTATCATACAGTATTGTCGTAGCTCTTACTGGAGGAGGCTTTGAAGTTTAAGGAAATGTGCAAGGAATTTCAAACAGCAAGAGAAAAAGAAAAACAGTGAGTCCCACACCCGTAGCGGGGACAATGAGGCGAATGCGGAAAAAAAGAAATTGTTGTTGAGCTCCGATAGGGGGAATCGAACCCCCGGCTGCCGTGTGAGAGACGGCGATGTTAGCCACTACACCATATCGGATCTTGTTGTATATCTGACGAGGTTTTTGGAACTATAAGTTTTCAGCTGATTCTCGCATTCTCGTCTCCAACTGTCGGTTTTGATATCTGCAACATGAATCCCCAGACTTGTCATTGCAGGATTTGGATTAGCGAGCTAATTCCAATCATAATGTGGTTATTTTCAGTCATAATTGACCAAATCTCTCGTCTCGATCTTTAGCTTTATGTAGCAGTCCAAACATACCGAGCACCACTGGTGTTCTTTCTAATGAAAATATATATATCTCCCGCAATATTAGAGTTTGAGCACTACGACCTCATTCGTGTATATTACCTCGATAAATGGCAAGTACCCATATTACCATATCCTTTTAGTTCAACTAACTATACATGGCCAGTAGAAATATGTTCAAAGTCGCAGAATGAGCTATTATTCCCCCATAACTGGGCACCGGAAGACCGGGTACTTCGTCCATCATATCCAAACTAGGCGGTCATGTGGTACTATCACTGCGAAGTTCCTTCCCCCAGGGGCACATGGTGTACCTTCCACTTCCGGGTAAAAAGCTAGTAGAGCAGATGACATATCCAAGTACTGCGTGTGGGAATCGACCTGCATGGACGCGTCACTCTCCTCTTAGTTCGAATAATAATCGGACCTGACTGTATCAAACTAACTTACTTTGATGCCGTACAATCCTTCACCTGCAGGTGGACGCTCGTGGTGTATGCAGGCACACTAGCTGAATTCATGCAGCAAAGCTTGGAGTGAAATCGCCTAAGATACATACACCCACACTACTGCACCCGCCCAGCACTAACAGGCGTTAGGTCGAGTCTACAAGACGCCTCGCAATACACCAAGCTACCCAACCGCGGTGATAACGAAACGCTACAACAATTATCGGCTGGGTCATCTGATGGGGCATAGCCCAAAAATACCGGCATGTTCAATTTGGTGATTCCTTTTGCGTCGCTATTACTGGTTGCTGACAGGTGGACATGCATGCAGTTCATGGACTCTGGAAGCATCTCCGGCCATCCGCTGCATAAATACGAGGGTAACACGGAAAACGCAAGTTAGTGGCCTATATCCTGGCAGAAATGACGGGCAAAGGATGCGGAGAATAATCTCAATCGTGTGCAGGACGTCGGGCAGACGGACACGGAAGTTATGCAGGTAAAGAACGCGGCATGTACATGACATATGGAGTAAAGAACTCGCATGAACGCCTCAATATTGCTTGTTAACCCCTAATAAAGTCTCGGAGCCCGATTGAAATTCACAATGATACGTTGCATAGGTGCCACCGGAACAAGGACGTTGTAGCTGCAGGTCGAGCCAGACAATTCATGAATGTATTCAACCGGTCTGAGCATCGATAGCCGAGCGACTACCACATATCACTCGCTACCTCCAAGTGCATATACGCTATCCGAAAGACATGCCCGCAAAAACATCGTGGAGGCTTGCAGTTCTAACACCGTAGGTGAGACATGGTCATTATGCAGAGGCGGCATATACGGAGAAACAATGCAGTCAGTAAAGAGAAACCCCCTCCCCTCACCGATCCCCACTAGCGGATACCATATAGCCCGTCCGCAAACATAATGCCGATTATTTGCTTTGTTGGGGTGTTTAGACAAACTCATGCACGGCCCGTCAAGCAGATGTGTGGCCGGTGGAGCTTTCGCAAACCCGACCCCAATCGGGTAAGCGCAATATCGGCGTCCCAACATCAGGTACCAGCAACAAAAAAAAGAGGCAGATTCTGACCAGGCAACAACTTGCCCAGCTTTATTACTGCCTGTCGATATCGAATTAATGATAAGAATTGAGTAACCCGAGTCCACTACTAGAACTTGGCAAGGCGATCAGTGGCTCATATTCACGGCTTCCCCAGGTTTGCTGGGATTTATAGTCTAGTTCGGAAGATGTGGCTAAACAACCTTAATTTCCAGGTCTCCCGTGCTGAAAAGAAGACTCTGACCAAGAGGGTGAGACAGTTACCGCAATGTGCTCCATACAATACCATAACCATACGCCACCAAATCAGTCCCTCCTCTCTGACATCGCATTTCACCCAAGTAGTTAGCTCCGAGATCCGCTTCTCCTTCTCATGCGTACTCTTCTACGCATCATAATAGATTTGAAATCAACATTCGGAGGTCCGAGCATGAGCAAGGGGCCTCAGATCAGTTATCTGTGCGTCGCTGCAGACTCCGTCTTTACCAAGATCCACCGCTCCCCACCCCCACAGCATCTCCATAGCGTCCGCAATGAGGGCCCAATAACACCAGCGGGAAATAACAGGTCAAGTCCACCTATGGCAAGTGATGGGTTAATTTCAGAGGTCGGAGCATCGCTCGTTTGGGTGATGATATGCGGTCCCTGGCTCCTGAGGTCGCAAGGAAAAAAGGTCCCATGTGGGGTGTCAAGAGGTATTGTCCACTGAGAAGACAGACACTCATCAGCATCTAGTTGATAAGGAAATCATCTACATTGCAGAAGAGATTGAGACCTCGGCTCCACAGATGATCAGTCCGGCGGACTTCCTAGCGAGTAAAATCAACAGAGAACCGTCTCTGTGCCGCAGAGAGACGGATAGAAGCCGCGCAACCCAATCTCTTCGTTATGAGTCGGAGAAGTGATTGCCCAACGACGCAGCATCCGTAGATCCTTACCTCCGAGCAGCCGTGTCCGAGTTCCTGGTTCCTGAGCTATATAAGAAGCAACATGTCCGCTCCTTGCCATTGAGGTCATCCAGCGACATCATTTATTCTCAGCATCTGTCTCTCTTTCTCTGCGTCCCTCATTTCCTAATTCAATCCTCCACATACCCGGCCAAGATGAAGGCATTCAAACAATCGCTTTTGGCGCTCTCGCTTACATCAGTGGCTGTTGCAGCAGCATCTTGCAACACAACAGCCCTGAACACGACCACTTATAATTATTATATTACAGTGGATGGCACAACAGTCTTTGACGTTGCGCGCGCCACCAACCGCGGTGTCTGTGACATCGGCCGCCAAAACCTCATGGCGGATGTAACCATCGTTCCCAATGTGGGCGAGTACTTCATCATCCCTCCCGAGGTGTGCGAGCCAGACAATACATCCTGTCTCTTGCCAAACATCAATGCTACACGCACCTGTATCTACGGCGGCCCTCGTCTCTACTACACTGTTCGAGGAGATACCTACGAAGTGATTGCCCGCCGACTCAACATCACAGTGGAATCGTTGATGCACGTGGATGGGCCTTCAAACGAGACGCTCGTCAATCCTATCTCCCCGACGGCGGAGTTGGATGTTGGCCAGTTTATCAAGGTGCCTCAGTGCGATCCTAGCCAGTGTGTCATTCAGCCTTACGTCTTCAAATGGGGTGTGTACAAGGACCTTGCAGACAAGTACGGCACTACCGTGGGCCAGATCATGATGATGAGCCCGACGTACAACTACAGCAGTCTGGCTTTCTCCCCTGAGGGCATGTTCCCTCCCATCAACCTGCCGATTAACTGCACGGGATTGTCGAACAACATGACTACTCTTGATTAGCTTTTTCATAGAAGCTAGGTGGGGGACGTTCTTTATTATTACATCCATTCATGGTTTATATTTGTGATGTGCTGTCTTGCGTGCGTGGAAGGATGGGACATGCTGTGGACTGCAGTAGGGGGAGAGATGCACAGAATTCAAATATGCTGCAAGGAAACAGGAAGGAAAACAAGTATCCTTAGATGATACTGTAATCAATTGAATCATGCATTGTGACTGAGAGAGTAACCATTGTCCTCGTGACTAGCCTTAATAACCTAACGTAAACCACCAGCTTCACTTATTACTTTAACCAAATCACCCAACTAAAATAACCTGCGAGTTTGTAACTTGAAAAGAATTCTCGAACTTGCGGCTGGGTTTACTCAGTACCCAAGTGTGGAAGCTCAGCTTATCGTAACTTCCAACTTGCAAGACTAAGTACCCACCTGCCAGTTGACGGATGCTTAAAAACAGTATTTTGCCAGGCGAAGCGCCCACATCAAGCGCATGAGTGGTGTGTGTGTGTAGCCCTCCACACAATCTGGGGATTTTCCATAGCATATTATGCGGATGTTCCTGCCAGGTAATACCAGTATTTTCCTGCTCCTTTCCGAGGCATCCTGTACTTGTCGGCTAGTTGGCTGAAGCGTAGCACTGCCTGAATCGATTTATAAAGCTCAGATAGAACAACAGACAAAGGAAAACATTGGTAAGCCAGGTAATGTAGTGGGTAAGCGCTGTAAGCGCGATATTCACCGACTAAGTATAGCTTTGGCGGACGCAGAGCCTCATTATGTCGCCAATGTACACCCTCGTTGCCATCGGACGAGAAGCTATGAAGTGGTGCCATGTCTAATGATCTGATTAGAGTCAGTGACTGTTCACAAGTTAGAATCTTGTGGGAAATCTCCTGCAGAGACCCCCTTTTCTTTATCTTTCTGGAGGGTCTGCACCCCCGAGCTTAGTCAGTTGATTGAGGTGATGGGTAGAAAGAAGTCTATATCCAAGATCTGAAAGGAAGACTGCTTAGACGCATACATAACTTGTTTAGACTCAATAGACCTGTCTTGGTATGGAGAAAGTTTTAAAAATTCTGGGGACACCCACGGCTTTTTGTCCCCCCCAGCAACCGGCGATGGGGAGAATTACGCTTATAGAAGGCTTCATCTCCTTGTCCTTTAGTTAGCATCATTTTCAGCCCGAGAATTCCTTCCTATAAGCTCCTCGACCTAATCCGGGCTGATAGACATATACCTGATTGGGATAACATCAATTCTGGCTCCGCCGGCGTAAACCGGTGTATCTTCAGAAAGATCCAAGATCTGATCAAGGTTCACTCGTTCGATGCAAGAGATGGAAAAGACTAGTAGACAGCAAGAATTAACTGAAGCACCTGTCTGTAGCAAGTTTCCAACAGCTAGTGAGATCAAAGACCTCGTTCGTCGAGACAACTGCGATCATTGATATATCAACTTGGGGATCGTGTGTAGAGGAGTTGATCATGGAGAAGAGCCCACTCATTTGTGTATTTGCGCTCGGGGTGCATGTATAAGCTGTTAGACAAACTATACATCGAGTGTAAGATGCGCCAAGCTCTGCAAGGCCATGGTCGGTAGTAGTATATGCCCTCCGTAAAGGTTCTAAGCTCACTTTGAGGTACCAGCTGCATGAGGTAAGAGTCAAGACACGCTGACAGAAATTGCTCAATTGCAATAATTCGGGATTGCAAGCCACACAGCCAATAGTCTGTAGCATGAATTTCACCAGCATTCAGTGACCCGGAGTGGCCTCATCCCTTCACAATATTTCCGTGTAAGTACTCCACTGTAACTCATATAGCCAAGAAGTCATCGTCAAGCTCTCCCAGAAAGTAGATCTGCAATCAATGTGGCGTGATCAAGTTTGGACTTTGCAGGTCTCCACGCAGCGGCCCGGGGTTTGCTGCTACGTTGTAACATCGGTGGGCCATCCCCGCATGGGCTATCTGAAAACCGAGCTTATCCCGGACATGAGGCGAACATGCGCTATCAGATCCCAGGTTCCGTTCTCATCCGAGACGTCATGTTAACGGGATCTGGGGGACATGGCAGATCAACCGTTAGGAGCTATTTTCCGCGAACCCACTTGCTTGGCCCGCAGCTTGAGTCCTGCTATCATCGGAGGTTATGAAAGGTTTGGTTTGTCGCCTTATGCAGTACTCCTCACGAATCCTCCACTAATGCAACGCTCAAGCCCACCTTATCAGCGTGCCAAATCCCGGCACGATGGGACGATGTTTCAAGCTGTGCCTTGTGTGCACTTTCTTGACTCCAAACAACGTTGGGAGTAAGAAAGCAGACACCGTGCTCCGTGACTCCCGAATCAAATGATCAGGACGATGCGAGAATCGCTGTTAGAGACGTTTCACGATGCGACTGTCGAACATATAAGGGAGGCAACTTCTCATCGAAGTTACTCCTATCATCCACAACAGAATCACTCGTCCCAACAGCATCTTTCTACCTCCAAAACCACTTTTCCTCATTAAACAATGGCTCCCGTCCTGAAGAAGTACAAGGCCGCAGCAGTCAATGCTGAGCCTGGCTGGTTCAACCTGGAGGAGTCGGTTCGCCGGACTATCCATTGGATTGACGAGGCTGGCAAGGCCGGATGCAAGTTCATTGCCTTCCCCGAGCTTTGTAAGGACTTCCATCCTGAATCCCTCGAAGAATCTCAGCTAATGCCGGAATAGGGATTCCTGGATATCCCTACTGGATGTGGAAGGTGAACTACCAGGAGAGCCTGCCTCTTCTGAAGAAGTACCGCGAGAACAGCCTTCCGTCCGACTCGGACGAGATGCGCCGGATCCGCAACGCAGCCCGCGCCAACAAGATCTATGTGTCTTTGGGATACTCTGAGGTGGATTTGGCTAGTCTGTACACCACCCAGGTCATGATCTCCCCGTCTGGCGATATCCTCAACCACCGCCGCAAGATCCGAGCCACTCATGTCGAGCGCTTGGTGTTCGGCGACGGCACCGGTGACACCACCGAGTCGGTCATCCAGACTGACATCGGCCGCGTCGGCCACCTCAACTGCTGGGAGAACATGAACCCCTTCATGAAGTCGTATGCCGCCTCTCTGGGCGAACAGGTCCACGTTGCTGCCTGGCCACTCTACCCTGGCAAAGAGACCTTGAAGTACCCGGATCCCTTCACCAACGTGGCCGAGGCTAATGCGGACGTAAGTTTTCCTCTGAAAAACCTTCTTTGCTTTGATGTCTGAGGGCTGATGAAGACCGCGCAGCTTGTCACTCCGGCCTATGCCATCGAAACCGGCACGTACACCTTGGCGCCCTGGCAAACGATTACCGCCGAAGGTATCAAGTTGAACACTCCGCCTGGCAAGGATCTCGAAGACCCTCACATCTATAACGGTCACGGTCGCATTTTCGGTCCCGATGGCCAGAACCTTGTCCCTCACCCTGACAAGGACTTCGAGGGACTCCTGTTTGTTGACGTGGGTTTTCCCCTTTGTTTTTGGCTGGCTTGCGGAATGCTCACACATTTACAGATCGACTTGGATGAATGCCATCTCTCCAAATCCCTAGCTGACTTTGTAAGTGATCCATTCAGAGCATTCTTTCCACCTTACTAACTGTCCCACTCAGGGCGGCCACTACATGCGTCCCGACCTCATCCGCTTGCTGGTCGACACCAACCGCAAGGACCTGGTAGTTCGGGAAGACCGCGTGAATGGAGGAGTTGAGTATACCCGAACTGTCGACCGAGTTGGACTCTCGACTCCCTTGGACATTGCGAACACTGGAGAATCGGAGAACTAAAGTCACTCCGGCTGCGTTGGCTTAATGAACATCGGCCTTGCTCCTCTCCACTCCGTCGTCCCGTGTCAAATCCGATAGGTTCTCAAGGCGAGATATTGATTGAAGTTCGACTTGTACATTAGAGTTATTTGAAAGAAAGCACACATTTGTTTTATCAGGATTTCTTCTTATTCGGGTAGACAACGTATAGAGAGCCTTCCTCTTAGCTGTCTCCTTCTTTCGACTTTCTTCGTTGGATATCGATATAATATTGTTGTTGATCATAGTAGAATTCGTAGGTATACAACACCGACACGCTGACCGCTGTAGACAACGACATTGTGGACAGTGGCGCACGGGCTTTTTGGCTCTGCAGTCGATTGCAAAAACCGGTTTGGGGCGACCACTCGGAGAGTTTCATACGGTCATACAGCTAGCCGCGGACACACTCATTCTTCGTTCTTCTCGCATTCATCGTGGTGCTGGGTGTGTGCGTGTTGCCCTTATTGTTGCAGCAAATGAAAAAGGCTAGTCGAGATTACGTGCATAGTCATAAAAGCCCCGAGTAACGTTCGCCCCGCAAAGTCGGCAGAAGGGAAAAGGTTGGCAGGGATTCGCTGTCGGGATTTGCTTGGACTCGTGCGAGTCAGGTTGAGCATGACACCAATCATGCACGGGTCAGAGAGCTCTACTTATTGCCCCATAATGGATCATACGATCTCCGCACTGGATCTCGATACAGTGGAAAGGCAGTAAGTGGGAACAGGAGCCGACCGCGGGTTCGTGGCGATCAAACCGGGGTTTGCTGTGCCCGGGATTTGCGCCACCGGGTTTTGCATAAATCGGTTGTGGCCTCGATGAACACCTTCCCCTCGGATCTGAAAGACCGATTACCACTAGTAATTAGCTAGATCGCTTATTCCTGTACAATGGGCTCTCCCAAGACATTCCTCGATGTCTCTCGTCCAGGGCATCGCAGGTTTTGCAAGCCCCCCGTCAAGGTCGCCTGCCTATCCTGGTAGGTTCTGCCTCCAATAATGTTCGCATGATCACAAGCGCTCACAGTTCCCGACAGTCGGACGTTGCGGGTGCGTTGCGACGGTCAGGAACGATGCTCCAACTGTGTCGCCAAGGACACAATCTGCTGCTATGTCCCTAGTAAACGCGGAGGTCCACGAAACTGTCAGAATCGCAAGCGCAAACGGGCATCAACCCCCCCGACAACCGTCTCCGATGCGCCGGATGAAGGATATCAAACCCAGAAGAAAGGCAGCCCTATAGTCGAGGGTCCGCCGTCGAGCTCGGATGACGATGGTATACAGCTCATGCAGCTATCGCGGTATTGGAGAGACCTTAAGCTGATGATACCCTAGGCTGGTTCAACCAGCTCTTGAGTCTAGGCGCCCCAGGCGCAGGACTGCGCAGTGTCGAAAGCTCCGTCACAGAAATGGAACAGATATTCGATTCAATATTCATGGTAGATGAACCGCCCATGGTACCAGAACCAACCGTTCCTCCACCAGATTTATTGCAGACGTATGCGAGTGACGAGGATATGTAAGATTCAACCCGGCATTCCACCGAACTGTTCTGATCAGTACAGACTGGACGCCTACTATGTCTTCATTCACCTCTACTATCCGATATTGCCTCCTCCAGAACGGGTGCCGGTTTACAATCGTCCTCTATCCGAAAGGTCGCCTTTTCGACCCTCTAGCCCGCTTAGCCTAGCCATATCAGCCATTCTCGCCCTTATACCGCATCCTGAGGTGAAACAACCTTCACGGTCGGAGTATGTGAAGCTGCGCCGAGACCTCGCCCATTCCTTCGCACAGTCTGCACTAGAAGCTGTGGAGACTGACCTTGAGCTGCTCGACTCTTCAATTGATCCATCGAAAGCTCTATCTGACGGTGCACCCCAGTATCAGCGGAGGGGATTTCATAGCAAAGTGCCGGTTTGTCTGGAAGCGGTCCTAGCATTGGTGCTGCTGAGCGTATATGAGTATGCTCAAAGGGGGAACATAAATAAGATGTGTAATCGAGCGGGGCAAGCATTGACAGCCGCCATGAGTATGTCGCTACACGAGATGGTCGACGAGGATGAATACTCCGAGGCCCGTCGAAGAGCTTGGTGGATCACGGTCAGTATTGCCTAGATTTTGACAGACGAGCTACGCTAACATCATGAAGTATTTGACGGTCTGCCAGGGATCCATTGTTAGCGGGATGGTATGTAGTAGCGCTCCAGTTCTTGGACATATTCAGCTCACGGATATAGCCCCCTGCAATCAATCCGTATGATCCTCGATTTGTAACGCCAATCCCAGAGGTGAGCTTCTCTTTCGTGTGGACGGACAGAGTCTGACGTGTACCAGGGATGGAAACTGCTCATCGAAGCCCAGCAGACCATTCTCGAAGCCACAACTTTTGTTCACGATTTGGATCTAACCACGAAGTCTCACTTCAATGCCTCCTGGGTTCCCCAGCGGATGACAGAGCTGGACAACCAGATAACATGTCTGCTGCATCCATGTCGCGTGTCTATCCACGACTCAACCAAAAAGTCGCCTGCCACAAGCCAGGACTCACCGGACGTCGTTGCCCTGCATACGATAAGACACATTGCTGAGATCAAGCTACACAGGTAGATGCCTGCATGTTCTTCTTGTAACAACCATGACTGACTCCTTGCAGCGCTAGGATCAAGACCCACCGATTTTGCGCTTTCCAAGATATCCCCGTCTTTCGCAAGCGCCATTGCGACCTGGATGCAGCTGCAGGGCCCAGATGCTGTCGTGTGCAGGCCGCCGAAGATTCCAGACCACCTACATCCTCACCAGACAGCTTCCTATCCTCCGTGCTTTCCGAGCCCGCAGCTATTGACTTTCCCTTTTCCGCACACGCGTCCTCGAAAATCTGCCTTCATGCAGCATTAAATATTGTCAGCCTTCTGGACAGCCTGCCGTATCCAAATCCAACAAATGAGATCCCGTTGACTCGTCCACCTTATCTTTCACGCAATTCCCGGGTGGAGATACCACGGATGATGCCGACCTTCGCCTGTTGTGCCATGCAGTCAAGCTATGCGATGATCATGCTGTGTTTGAAGGCCCGGGCGATGCGTGAGCCAGTGGGGAATGACTTGACGACCTTAAGCAGTCGATCTCTAGGCGGGTTCCTGGATGAGCTGCGACAGAGCCTGCGGCAGGTCTCAAAGGCTTTGGGGAACTATGCGATTGCGTTTGAGGCACTCAACGGGATGAGGGGTACGTGAATATACCTGAAATTCATATGGAACGATCACGAACTGACGGTAAAGTAGATGAGATTGCGCACTCCGTTGAGATGATCTCCACTAATAGCTGATAATCGCCTTGGCAGCATGGATTTGCAGAGTAACCATCGTAGACTTTAGAACGGCAGTCCCGGTAGACTGCTTGATCACCCGTCAATGAAAAGAGGGGGTTGAAAGTTTCTGCCATGAGCGAAAACAAAGACATAATGATGCCCGTCTAGATCAGAGATAACTAACAGCGACATCTCTTCTATGCAACGAAGCATTTGTTTATTTGTGTTAAGAAGTTCCATGGTACACCTAGCTGTGATGGTGATGATTGTACTATAGAGATGGACGGGGCATCGCTTAGGTGGGTCAGTCTCACCGCCTGGCCTGTCAGGAAGCGGGGAAATACTGCCGTCTCCCACAATAATCCGTGGGAAAATATTCAGTCAACGACTGTCAAACCTGACAGAAGATATACGAGTTACCCAGAATACGTAACTAAGTTGGAATTATGTCTATATGAATAATAGATAGTTCCGAACCAAAGACCCTGGAAATGAAGAATTTAGAGACCGTCTTGCTAACATGATCATAGAGCTGCGTCCAACATTGGAATATTAAAAAAGTGAGGATGAACTGAAGCCATGATAGCCTGGCCATCACGATTCCAGCTCACACTTTCACCTGCGCTTCAATGCTCAAGATACGATAATGCTGCATGCAAATTGCCAACAATGACAGGATCGATTTGGTCCTCGTCCTCAAAAGTTGTTGTGGTCGCCAAGAGTTCCGCGGCCGCCGTCCCCATCCGCGATGTTGATATCCGCTATATCCACTATCTATCCGCCCTCCGCGCAACTGCCAACTGCCGCAATGACCTCACCTCCCGCAATTCACTGCTCCTTCCCCATATGTCCTCCAGCCTTCTTCCAGCTGCGCCTGCCTTAGCATATACCGCCAGCCAATCAGCAACCTCGAATCCTTACAACGCTCCCTTATGTTTGTAGATCGGAAAGCCCCACTAACCCAGTGAACCCGATGGTCTAACGGCCGGAGGACTTCAAGGTACGCCAATGAGCCGCCCAGTGTCGCCCTAAGAGAAGGCTGTCATTACCTCCCGTAAAGGTTGTAGGAAACGCAGTGGCACACGTTCGAATCCCAGTCCCGGCCCCTACCGGCGTGATATCGAGGCCGTTCCTGAGGCAGTCTTCATTGTGTGCGTCTAAGAGTGTAGGGCCTACCGGCTACAACTCGATACTAAGCACGAAGACCAGGTTAATTGAAGGGAAAGTAACTGGGTTAAACCGGCATCTTTTTTTTTTTCGATGTTGCTTTGGTGTTTTGTTCCTTCGAGGAACGCGTGAGGCTATACACATGTCCTACTTACTAGGAGGGCTACGCCTACTGTGATGGAGAGAGACTAAGTAGTACTGTTAGCAGGCCATTACTACCAATGCAACCAACGGTTTTGTCTTTACTTAGTTTACCAGCTCCAGCGTGAACATGCCGCAAGTAACCCGCTTCGTCTTTGATGAAGCCATCCACATTACAAGTTCTCATCCTGCTCCCTCCCACTCCCCTTCCTTCCCGTACGGTTCCTGCCTTTCCGCACAACCACGCTTGTATACCCATTCTTTTCTCTTTCCATTGTAGGCTATTTTGAAGCCATCCAAATCACTTCAACCTATCCAACATGCTGCCTGAATTTGTGGTCTTTCAACACCCAACCCGCGTGATCAACACCCGTCTACCAGGTAGTGTAGGAGACATCGAGCTTCACAGAGAAGCATCACCTTCTCAGATATATGAGTGCATCCTTGTGCCTTTGCCCCCATATTCCACTTTCTCTACCGCCAGGCCCTTCGAAGAGTAGTCCATACCTTGATCATTACTCCGCAACTGGCAGTTGCCTATTCCACCCCGACAATCAGCACTCTCTTTAATACCTATCCCGGTGATACTATACAAGGACGTCTTGCTTATTATAGCTCTGTTGACCTAACTGTTATTACTTGTCCTTGGACCCAATCAACTCAAGCAGCTCCGATGGATTACTGCTGCAGACCGATATCAGGCTTCACACTACAGCAACTTACTTGGCTTGTCCCAGATAACGCGAGAATTCAGTGAGTCCTCCCTTTAATGACGATATATCCCAGCAACTAAGTATTCGACTAATCACTTATGCCCGTTTAGGAACTATCTTCGTCGTAGCGCACATCATCCGTCATACATCAGACACAACAGACCCTTGGTGCCATGACGGTGGACCCGAACGTTGGAAGAGACCGCTCTCGAATGGCTATAGGAGTCGCATTCATCTTACAAAGAACAAGAATCATGAACAGCGAAGTGCGACCGTCATGGGGATTGCATTGGAAATAACACGGCATGCGACTACATCTCTGCGCGATCGCGATATCCTCACATCCCCATCTACCGAGGGCTTACTATACTAAGGAGTGACCCTATACATCCTGCGCACGATTGGTCAATTGAAAAGCAAGCTACTACTAGTAACTAGTAACTTGTGAATGGGGATCAGCGACACCAAATGGCGGGACGAAAACACAGCCACCAATGGTTGACTAGCAACCTGCAGCTGCAGAGACAAGTCACTCGGCATTGTATCCCCGCTCGACCCTCGATAAGACACGAACCACCTGCATAACCGAGGGGTAACACTTCCCCCAACCTATCTTCGACTCAATTCTTCTGTATCACCCGTCTCCGACCGAGAGAAGCTTCACCAGATCAGCAGCACCCACCATGGCTCCCTCCCTGCCCGAATTGATGCTCAGCATCGAGGACATCAAGATTGCCGGTTCGAAGAAACTCCCCCTTAAAGCGCGAGGTTCGCATTTCCTATCTTGAGATTTATTGCAATTCACTAACCAAACCTCAGAATTCTACAACTCCGGCTCGACCACCCAAATCACCGTAACAGAGAACTCGACCGCCTACAAGAAATACCGACTTCGCCCACGAGTCCTAGTCGATGTCTCCCAACTCGATCTGCGACTCAACCTCTTCAATCAAACCTTCGACTTCCCACTCGGCCTCTCCCCGACCGGCATCCAAGCAATGGCACATCCCCAGGGTGAACTAGCCAGCAGTCGAGCCAGCGCACGTCGCAACATCCCCATGGCCGTCTCCTCATTCAGCACATACCCAGTCGAAGACGTCGTCCAAGCCGGCCAACAACTCAACCCTTCAGCGACACACACCATGCAACTATACACCTTCCGCGACCGCGCCCTGCAGACCCAAATCATCCGTCGCGCCGAAGCAGCAGGCTGCAAAGCCATCTTTCTGACAGCTGACAGTCCGGTCCTGGGATACCGCTACAACGAAACCCGCAACGACTTCCGCACACCAGAGGGCCTCTCCTGGCCCATGATGGGAGTCACGTCCGAACAACTCCAACAGGTCACACACGACGCAGGCTTCGTCGCCACAAACTCAGATGCACATAGCTGGGCCAAAGAGATCCCGTGGCTGCGGTCCGTCACGACCATGCAGATCTGGATCAAAGGTGTCCTGACAGCCGAGGACATCCTTCTTGCCCGAGAATACGGCTGTGACGGGGTGATCGTGAGCAACCACGGCGGAAGACAGCTCGACGAAGTCGTGCCAACCATCGACGCGCTACCTGAATGCGTAGAAGCCGCGGCAGGGAAGATACGCGTACATATCGATGGAGGTATCCGGACCGGAACGGATATCTTCAAAGCATTGGCATTGGGAGCCGAGTGTTGCTGGATCGGAAGGCCGACGATCTGGGGTTTAGCTGTATGTTGTTCCCGTTGCTTCTTAAATGCCTACCCCATTATGTAATCTGGAAACCAGCGATGGTATGCTAACTACCCTGACAACAGTATGACGGAGAGAACGGTGTCTCTCGCGTTCTGGATATTCTCTACGAAGAGTTCAAGCGCTGCATGCAATTGACGGGGTGTCGTACCCTGGCGGATGTGACGCCCGCCGCGTTGGCGGTTCTTCGGCCGGATGGACCGGCGGCGAAGTTGTAGGTACAGTATAGTTATAGTATAGAAGCGATAGAACAAGTAGACAGTATGTGACACGATCGTGATGCGAAGCACTATATAAAAGATATTATGATATCGAAGAATTAGATGGGGCGGAGGCTGATTTCATTAAAACAACCCATTAGGTACAAAATACTTGATAAATTATCCAAGAAATGAAACCCATGTACGAGTCAAGAAAACCCCCAACAATCCCGAACTCCACAATTAAATCACGCAGGCAACACGCCCTGCGGGTTATGAAACAGATCGGTCGGGTCATACAACGACTTGATCTGCATCAATCTCGGCAGATTGGAACCCCAGTACGCCTCGCGAGCGTTCTGGAGACGGGGATCCACATAGCCTGGATACACTCCATTGCCCAGACCGGGAGTATTGTTACGAATAATCTCGTTCACGTTGTCCAGGAAGTCATAGGTGGTCTCCGACACAGACCCCAGCGTGATGGCGTACGACTGCAGCCAGAAGAGCGTGTCGCGGTGGGCATACCCCGTTGCGTCCATGGGGACGTCATTGATGGCGCCACCTTCGAGGTCGAAGATAACGAACCAGAGCAGTGCTCCGGTATCAGCGCTGTCGAGATACTCGAAGAGTTGGTCGACGCCGTTGGACGGGATGAGGGTCTTCTCCGTGAAGGAGAGACAGCGGGCGTAGAAGTCCGCGGGAATGCCGCCCGTCAGGTCAAGGATGGACTGCTCGGCCCATTGGGCCACGAGGCCCAACCAGTCGGTGAAGACAATGACGGTGGAGTTGGTGTGGCCGGGGAACTGGTCCTCCAGACCGAGAGCGTCGTATTCTTCTTTGGTGCCGAAGAAGGTACCGGAGATGACCAAGACGTGATCGAGAAGGGTGCAGATGCTAGCAAATTTGCGGGTGAGGTCTGGCTGAGAGATGAAGCTCTGCCATTTCTTGAACAGGTCGGCGCGCGCCGAAGTGCTTCCGAGTCCGAAGGTGAAGGTATACTGGACTGCGGAGCCCGGTTCGGGCTCAGTGCGGAAGACGAACTCGGTGACGACGCCGAAGCTGGCGCCGGCGCCTTTGATGGCAAATAGTAGGTCCGAATTCTGGGTAGACGAGGCGCGCACTACGGTGCCATTGGCAAGAACGACTTCGGCTTCCAAAACGTGGTCGAGTTCCATTCCATATTGACGCGCCGAGGGGCCCAGTCCACCGATGGTTGCGTGACCTCCAACGCCGATCTGTGGAGAGGTGCCGTGCGCGACGGCCCGCCCCCCGGCGTTGTGGAGATATTCGTCGAGTTCGCCATTTAGCATGCCGGCACCCACGGTGGCCTGGTAGTTGGTGTAGTTCATGGAGAAGGATTTCATATTCTTGAGGTTGATACTGATCGCGCCATTGGTGCCGCCGAGGCCTAAAGTGTGGTGAGGTCAGTAGGGTGAGCGGCTGACGAACGAGGGCAGGGACTAGGTACCGTAATTGCCATAACTGTGGCCTCCGCTCTTGGCCTGGACTTTGTAGCCCAGCGACACGGCGCAATTGACGATAGAGGCGACTTGCTGGGTGGACTTGGGAAAGGCCACTGCTGCCGGCGTGACGGGCCAGTTCAGGTTGTACACCTGAACGGCGAGCGTCTGATAGAGAAGGTCACCATCCACGGCGACAAGGGTTGGGTCATTCTGCACCGCAGTGAGAAGGCATTGGCGAAGAGTGGACGTCGAGGCTGCCGTCGACAGTTGCAGGATTAGAAAAAGGGGGGATAGAATACGAAGAACGAAGGAAAAGGCCATTGTGGACAGCATTCCACGAGGATGCGCCTTGAGCTAGCTAGGGAGAGCCACAACGCTGCAGTGACAGAATGCAATGCGTCCGCCATGGGGCAGCATAAATAAATATGATTCGAACCGAGAATGGTCAGGAGGGCGTGGGAGAAAGGAATGTCAGGCGGGGGCTCCATCATGCCAATGGGACATGGATGGCAGGACGAGTCCCTGAGAGCGTAGATCCAATCAGACGGGTCGACAAGAATAAATCCCGAAGCCACTGTAGTATTACATGGTCGTAACCCCCTCCCTCAGCTGAACGAGTGAACTGATCGGAGATTATACATGGCCATCAATCGGGAGACAGGGATACCCATGATTGGTGATGATTGTGATGCATCTCAGCTGCACAGATGCAGAGCCCGATCGATTTCATAAACCTTCCTGCCAATCAGCCGAACGGTGCTAGGGGAGGATGACACGAAGAGGGGAAAGATCAACCAGGCTGAGCAGCTAATTTCACTACTCTGTAGAGTCTAAAGTCAAGGCTTCATACAGAGATGCAGCAAGTACTAGTTTAGTATGCGATTAGTAGATGCATCACAAGGACCAAGTGCTGACAGCTAAGCCGGTATAGGCAGGTGATAGCCAGGGGAGAGATTTGGGCACATACAACCATGTCAGGGCTCAGGAGGGGTGCGCCTCAGATGAACCTTCAGGAACCGATGCGGGGAACGGAACGCCAGCTAATTGGACATCGGTGCGTAAGACACCTGCACAGGAGGAAGATAGGTCCCAGTCACACTCTGGGCTGTAAGACTTGAAGAAGATGGTGCTGGTCAGTGCCAGTGATGTCTGGATCGATCGTCCGCGAGAACCCGACTCTAGTGGCGCCGATAGTGGGTGTTTGCCCAAAGCTTGCAGGGAAGCTGAATAGAAAAGGGGCGGGCCAGGGAGAAGCAGGATCAAAGGGAGCGGATTCCGCGGCATGGGGCCAAATTGCGCTGCAGCTGAGCCATGACTGCCGGCGAGCATATCCCGGATCTTTTATGGTGCATGATTTGAAAGGAGAGATGAGAGAGGACATTAAAAATATATTGAAAAAATGAGGAAGGTTTTTTTTGTTTTTCAAAGTTGAAGCAGTGATTAATTTGAACATGTTGAATGGTAGGGAACCCACCACGTGGGGAACTCGAGTCTCGCCGATGCGGTCGGGATTCTCTTTTGGAGGGAAGCCGGGAAAGGGGAGACTTCAGCTATATTGAATCATCCATTCGAAGACGACCCTGAATCTCTGCCATCTTGATAGAAATCTATGACCTATATGTATCGGGTCTTATGCATGTGTTAAGAAAATGTGTAATTTAAGTAACTATAATAATCCACGTCCCACAAGAGCATTACTTCCGAACCTGACGCCATGAACCTAACAAAGGAAACAATCAATCATTGCATATCCACCACCTTGACCTGAGCTCGCTCAAAATGCTCCACTTCCAGCATCTTAGCCGTGGCGGGCTCCAAATCGGGGCTGGGGTAAAAGTCAATCTTGCCCCCCTTCTTGACTACTCCCGTCCGGTCCAGGAACGTGCGCCCGCGCACATACGGATCCAGCTCCCAGTAGTTCTGGCGCAGCGATTCGATCGTCTCGCTCCGTCGTTCTCGGGCCGTTGTGGCAGCGGCCGCGTCCTTTCGCTGGCTGGTGGAGACCCATTCCGAGGTCCGCAGCAGCAGCTCCTCACCAATCTTCAACCGCTCGCTGTAAATGCGGTCGCGGGTTTCCGTATCCGCCATCAGCTCGTTCTCGCCGGCAACCGGCTCGACGTATTCATAGGTCCAGTCTTCCTTGCCCTTCAGCTCTTTCACAATCTGCTCCGGGGCAATGAACTTCTCCAGATCGGACACCTTGTTGGTGAAGTTCACTTTCGACACAATCACCGGGTCCATCCACCCCTTGATGATCTTCCAAATTCCTATCGCTTCATTAGACCCGGCAGAGTAAAGGGGCGAGGGGTGCAAACATACCAGAGAAGACCCAAGGAGCGTTGTGGATAAGCATGTATCCCAGCGACTCAGGGTAGTTCTCCTGGAAACACTCGATGATGAATTTCACCGGTGCATATTCCTGGTCATGGTCAGTTCCCCGTGCGTATATCCCTGATTTGCAGAGCAACTTACCATGTTCGAGAGGCCAAAGCCAGTCATGTCGAAGATGATGGTCTGCCACATGGATCATTAGCGGGATACAACCCGTGGGAGCCCATGGAAACAAAAGATGGATAGACGTACCACTGTCTCCTGGGGAGGCGCCAGCAATAACCGGACTGTCTCGATCGTATGAAGGATGAATCGATTGATCACTGCCTCGCTCTGTTTTGAGGGTTGATGGAAGCGAACGCGCACCACAAGAACAGGTCGGCCATCGCGGTCGGTTCCGTGCATATAACATTTCCCCATACGCATTTGGTCCAAGAAGTCCTTGCACTCCTTGGCCGCGTGCGTGTCCACCGTGTTCTGCGACGTGACTAATGCGGCAAGTTCAGGGTTCGCAATCACCTTGTCGTCGACGTGCTGATCCTTGCGCCAGACGAGCGCCTTCAACATCATCCCGAAGGCCTTGCTGACGTCCCACTTGCGAGCGCGTAAGAAGCGAAGTAGGAGGACGTCAGGGGAGTCATGTTTGGCAGTGTACAACAGACCCGAGCGAAGGTCGTCGATCGAGGTGTCACTCAGGGCCTCCCGGACGGACTTAATGTCAGGGTTGCTCATACCATTCTCCCGGAGGACTCGGGACAAGTCTTCTGTGAAAGCCGTCTGGCCATGAGCGGAAACGACGGTGTCGGCTCGGGAGAGCGACGTGCTTGGACGCTGATCGGGCTGGGTCTGTGCCGAGGCATCTCCACTTTGTAGGGACTTCACGTCCAGCAGAGTAAGGACAATGGACCAGAGCTGTTGTAATTTGGCCTCTTGATCCTGAGTCAGATTGCCGACGTGGCCGGGTTGAATGCCGTTGGTAGTCATGATGGGTGAAGTTGAGTGTAGAATTCAGTCATGGAGTTTCAAATGGGACGGTGGGTTACGATCTGCTTATGTAGCATCGTTGTTTGTCATGCGACGGCAGCCGGGCCAGTTGCATATGAAACTCCCCGTCTTTGAGACAATCGAGAAACCTCGGATCTCGATAGCGACTTGCAGGAGTCTCAGGGGTGTCGCTGGCCGACCCGTGGTTCTTGCCAGGGGATCGTCGCCGATCGTCCGCTCGGACTGCGGGGAAGGTTCTCATTTATCGGTGGTTCGTGTTTGATGGACATCCCCCTCCCCTTTCAGGCTATTGCAATGATGAAATGTGAGGGTGTCCTGGCCATTTATAGCAGCAGCTTCTGGGTCAGGATTGGCCGGTGCGGCTTCCACTGGCAATCAAATCACTCGTTAGCCTCTCTCGACTTTGAGAGGTTCATATAATTCAGGACCATGGACCCGACGGTACCTTATCATTTCCCACTTCAATGGCCATTCTCATTCTTCGGAGGCAGACATCGCTTTCTCGGAATCAGAGATGCTCGAGGTTGTAGTCTCATGCATGGCGATGGAGCAGACGTTGCAAGGGGAGGAGAAGAGATGTTGAGAAGGTTAATCCGAGCCAGCCTTGTTTCTCCCACCCTGCAACCCCTCACCGCTCGTCATTCTTGCGACGCAGATCGGCAACGCTCAGATCAACGCGCCTCTGAGACAAGTTCAAATGGCAAATGGCACACTGGACAATCTCTCATCGCGAAAACTGCCTCGGCTGATCGCCTGGTAGTGCTTCGGTAGGAATGTCGAGCTTGTCATGATGCTGCTCGGTAACGGGGTTGCAGCTGATGCCTCGATCCTCCTCTGCATCGGCGTCATCACCGTGGCAATCTATCGTCTCACCCTGCATCCTCTAGCCCATGTTCCTGGGCCTTGGATCTTTTGCATCTCATCCATCCCCCAGTGGATTATCGTCTTCCTTGGGACCGAACCACAGACCCTGGTGTATTACCATCACCGATACAACACTCGAGTATTGCGCATCGCCCCAAATCAGGTCTCCATCTCCGATCCCCATGCCTTAGCTACTATCTACGTGGCTAATGGGGGTTTCATGAAAGATGCTCGGTATCGCAACTTTGATGTCAATGGGCAGCCCACCATATTTTCCGCTATCGACAAAGCCTACCGCGATAAGCGAGCTAAGGCTGTTCTGCCATTATTTACGCCTGCTAGGATACGAGAAGCGGTAGGAACACAGAATGTTCAGCAATATGTCCAGCAATTCATCGCTCGTTTGGCCAATGAGAAGAGACGCGCGGTAAAATCCGCCTCGTATCGCGCTGACATCCTAGATTTGGCGTTACGGCTCTCGATGGACGTCATGACGGGCTATATGTTCGATAGGTCGTATGGAGCGCTGAACGAGCCCGTCAACATAGATACTCGCTCACCGCCGACAAAATTCTCGGCGAGTGCATGGCTGCAGGCTATCGCAGCTTTTGGATACTACTCTATGCTTCCCAATTGGTTGTTCTCGAGGATTTTATCGCTCCATGTCACCGTTCAGGATCGTTATTGGGGGTCTTCAATGCGTCGAGTTGACCAATTCGCAAGATCGATTGTTGAAGGAATTGTCAACGCAGATCTCAGTACCTTAGCACACACCTACCACGGCCGTCTCTGCACAGCTGGAGCGGCGGAGGACGAGGTCATTGGTATCTGTGAAGGGTCACTATTCGCTGCGACCAGCTCAACCGGTCAGACGCTTGCGACTGTCTTGTTCCATCTTGTCCGCCAGTCCCACGTCCGTGAGCGCCTTCAACAAGAGTTAGGCGACTCTAGCTCAGTGGACCTGCAAAGCCTTCCGTATCTACGGAGCGTAATTACTGAAGGCCTACGACTCGCCATGACCAATCCTGCGCCTCTCACCAGGGCTGTACCCGACGGCGGATGTCACGCAAGTGGCGTGTACCTCCCAGGAGGGGTCTCGGTCGGGGCCTCGATATACGTCTTCCATCATGATCCCGATGCGTTTCCTGATCCTTTCACGTTCAGGCCTGAGCGATGGTTAACTGATGGGACTGACTACGCAACGCGCGAGCTATGTTTCTTTACCTTCGGTCTAGGATCACGGTCGTGCATTGGGAGGAATCTGGCGCTGTATGAATTGTACGAAGCTGTTGCTGCTACTGTGAAGGCCGGTGTCCTTGACGGGGCCAATACATGCCAAGAGAAGATTGTAGTAAACGGCTGCTTCAATGGGGAAGTCCAAGGCCATGCGATCGAAATCCACTGGCCGATTAGGGAGGGCGAAAGCAATAAAGTTTGCATGTAAATTCAATTCTCGACCCGATCGGGAAACAGCCTCACCGGGACCTGCGGATGCCATCATGGATGCAAATCTACCCTCGCATTTAATGTATGGATTGTTTTCTCAATTGCGCTCTACAAGTTTCTTGAATCTCTTGATATTCTGCTGTGGCTATTCTTGAAATATCCAAACCTTCTCGCGATGCCACTCTTTCATCTCCCACCTGAATTGGTCCCCATCATCGCGGGGCACCTGAAAAGCGAAACCGACCTCAACTGCTTCGCTCAGACCAGCCAATACCTATATCGGTGGGTCAACCCTTGTCTCTATCAATGCGCGGTGCGGACCATGGGCGAATCTCTTCTCCATTGGGCTGCCAGCAAAGGACAGCTACAAACCCTCCTAAAGCTACTAGCCTTTGGAGCGAAACTTCCAGCAAACAATCAGAACCCCACTACGGATTCACATCCTATTTCTACAGCCGCAACATACGGCTGCGTAAACATCATCGATGCTCTCCTGGATCTAGGAACAGATATAGAGTATCCCGCTGGCGTCCATGGCAACACCCCGCTCATGATCGCTGTCCGTGAAGGGCACTTGCCTGTTGTCCGAAGGTTACTCGAAAGGGGCGCAAATCCTACTCTTCCCAACAAGCTTGATCACAGTCCTCTGGAGGTAGCCATCATTGCTGGAAGTCTAGCTGTGACTGAACGCCTCATCTCCCATGTGAAGGACCTACCGCACACTGCCGAAGTTGATAGTCTTGGAAGGGCATTGTGCGCAGCTGCACGCAGCAGACAGGTCGACATTGTGAAGATGCTGCTCTGCAATGGCGCTCCCGTCAACTACGTACATCGCCAACAACTTGAGACAGCCCTCATCAATGCCACCCGGACTGGAGACAATGAGATTGCCCGCTTACTGCTTGATCACGGTGCGGACCCGATGATTGGTTTCGAGACATGGGATAGTCCAGCCCTGGTGTGTGCGGCATGGCGTAACCACCAATCCATAGTCGAGATGCTGGTTGAGAAAGACCCTAGGGTGGGGCGCCACTTTGCGGACGCGATGGTTGAGGCTGCTAATCTGGGACTAGAGGGTATGACGAGTTACTTCTTGCTAAAAGGTGCGAATCCCGATCACCTAAGGAGTGGGTATCGAACGCCTCTGTCATGCGCTGCCCAGCATGGCCATGTAGGCGTTGTCAGAGTCCTACTCACAGCCGGGGCGAACCCCGAAGCCAACGATAACCATGGACGTACGCCAAACTGGTATGCCTCATGGCTTGGTTGTCCAGAAGTCCTCGCGTTGCTCGGGAGCATATAGCGCCTGGTGCATGTCAAGATTAGGTCGGCAGTACTCTGTTCGAAGAGAAAAGGATATGACAAGGAATTGTCGCCGTTCACTGCATTATACAGAAAGACGCCAAAATGAGCACAAAACCACACATTGCCCTTATCCAGGATAGCTCGTCCTGAACATACGAGATGTCAATTAATGCATGCATATACTGAACATTCGTTGCAATATCTCCCCAGAACTTTGTTGTTAGACGTCGCTTGTAGCCTGTCAGAGCACCTAAAGTCTATGTATATTGCTCAAAATGGACTGCACTGAACAATCATGGAACATACATGCTGCATCTAAGCACATTGAGTGAAGCCGAGCTACATGAATGAAGACGACGACTGACTCAAGATAAATCACGCTTGCAGGGAAGCGGCGGAGACTTTCCTCTAGCCCCCATTGGTTCTGCCCTTTATTTCAGTAGGGATGCAACAACATTAACTATTTGTCACTTCGGCAATCGCCAACTAATGAGAGTCACTTTTATCCAGTCCCGATGCAAGCTTACTGAGTCCATGCTGTCAGTGACCGAGTCATACACACCCCCGGAGAGGCCATGCTGCAAAGAGCGAATACGAGATATTTTGTGGGGTCTCCACTCCTGGTCGATGAAAATCCATTTCACCTCTTTATCAGTACTGAACAGTGACACAAAATCCGGAATCCAACTGCCAGAGTGAAATATCTGGGTCTAGAACCTTTTCCTTCGATGCATGTGCCGGTGCACACGAGCTAACTTGTAGGCCATGACCCCTGCACTCCAGAAAACTCTTCTGGTCATGCATCGGGAGTCACAGTCACTGCTCAATCCCCGGCTGCAACGTGTCCGAGGTCGCGGAGAGTGGGAAAAGCCAAGATAACAAAGGATCGGGAGCTATGTCTCCGGCGGCTATCATAACTCTATCTGGTAAATCTCTCCTATGCTCGTCCGTGACTCAAAGTGATGCAGTTGATAGCTCATCCCGACCCCTCGTTGTGCTGCTTCGACATTCTCCGCACTCAGCCTAAATCCGGATGCAATCCTAGTATTGACACTAACTGGACCGGTCAATTAATAATACAGATAGAGTTATTTCAACCTCACCTTCCAGGTTGATAACGCACCCCAAATTGGCCTCATCAACAATTGTTCTACCATCATCATGTCCTTGGTGCAGGCCCTTCACTACGAGGTTACAGCTCCTGCGTCGTCGTTGTCGCATCCAGCGGTCCCGTCCCCTCTCCAATCCATCCCCCAAACTCCTGCAGACGATACCCAAGACCCGCTCAATGACTCTCTCCAGCGGAATGTGACGCCCACGGCAGGCCAGGCCGTCTTTGAGCGAGCGCCTTCTGTCCAAATCACTCAATCCCGTCGGTTGGCCATCACCGTGCTGCTGCTCCTGGCCAATCTTGTGCAGGTAACGTATCCATCACATTCCTAGATTTTCCGCTGCTGAGGGATGCCAGATGACTGTGAGTTTTGCTGGGATCGCGGGTGGAACTCTGCTAGGGGAGTCTCTAGGTGCTCAGGAGAGCTCTGCCACGTGGGTCGGCGCAAGTTATGCGTTAGTAGCAGCTGGAGCAACAAGAAGATAATCATGGTTACACTAACTCTGTTTAGAATGACACAAGGGACCTTCGTTCTTATGAGCGGGCGATTGGGAGACGTCTACGGCCATCGAGAGCTTCTCCTGGCGGGCGGAGCATGGCTTAGTCTTTGTACCTTGATCAGCGCTTTCTGCAGCAACTTCTATGCGTTTGTCGCCATGCGGGCGCTCGCAGGCCTAGGAGGTGCCTTCATCATGCCTAATGCTGTGGCTCTGATTGCAAGCACCAATCCTCCAGGACGCGTGCGCAACCTCAGTTTGGGTTTCTTCGCTGCGTCGGCGCCAACCGGTGGCTATTTCGGGGCATTGTCCCTGGGTGCATTCATGGAAGGAACAGAATGGAAATGGTTCTTCGTCTTCATGTAGGTGGTAGTACCCTGCTGAATGGGATAGTACTAACGAAGTTGAACCATAGAGCTGCCATTGGCATTGCCACCTTCGTCCCCTTGTGGGCATTGAGTTCACGAGAGACTCTCCTCGACAGACACGGAAAGATCGACTGGATAGGATCAGCACTGGGAACAAGTTCCCTGATCTTGTTCAACTTTGTCTGGAAGTAAGCTAATTTCCGCCCGGAAGAAGACAAATCCATACTCACCACACTCTACTGCAGTCAAGCACCCAGCGTAGGATGGTCCACTCCCTACGAAATCGCCCTCCTAATCACATCCGTCATCCTTTTTGGGGCCTTCCTTCTCTGGGAGAAAAGCGGCACAGACTACCCTATCATGCCGCTCGAGATCTTCAAGGCCCCATCAATCCTCACACTACTCCTCGTCGTCCTCCTCAACTACATGGCCGTCGGCACTTTGATCTGGTATCAGGTCCTCTGGCTCCAAGACGTCTGGCACTGGTCCCCCCTGCACTTCGCCGTCGGCTGGACCCCCTTCGTAATCTGTGCCACGGGCGCAGCCTCCCTTGCGGCATGGCTCGTCCCTCGATTCGCAGCGCAATGGATCCTCGCCATCGGAACCATAACCATCCTGATCTCCAACGCACTAATGGCCACCGTCCCAGTGCACCAAACCTACTGGGCGCAGGTCTTCCCCTCCATCGTGCTTTTCTCATTCTGTCCGGACTTCGTCTACACCGCCGCGCAAATCATCGCCAGCAACTCCGTCCGTCGGCACCAGCAAGGCATTGCAGGTTCACTGATCGGCGCACTGAACCTCTACGGCGTTAGTCTAGGGTTGGGCTTTGCCGCTACAATCGAGGACCAGATCGCGAAACACTCCGGTCGGATAATGGGGTACCGGGCCGCTTTGTACTTCGGGGTAGGGATCAGCGCGGTGGCATTACTGCTGGACGTGTGTTTTGTGCGGATGGTGAAGGATGATCGCGAAGGATGGAACGAGGAAGATCGCGCTGCTGATGGAACTGATGCTGATGCGCTTGAAATGACGGGACAGGCGGCGGCAACTGGTGCACAGTGGCCTGCTGCGGTAGAGCGGGCGTGAGATTCGAGCAATACAACCAAGCTGTCGTAGGTCGAAGGAAAATAGAAATCCCCCTCGCCTTTAATGAGTTGTGCTGGTAGGCAGAATGAGAGGTAGAACGGACTGATTGATTGATCATTCGACGATTCAAACTACTAGAAATCACTCGTCGGACTGTTCGTTGCTTCCTGTTTCCCCGGGCGAGAATAGTAAGGTGTTCATTGACATAGGGATACAGCCAGCAACAGACAACATAAATCAATTAATAGAAAGAACAAACTGAATATTATTGAGGATTCGATACAGCTATTGTAGAAAGAAATAGAGGGACAAAAAAACCAAAAAGAAGATTCAAGGCCCGAGCCGCGGATCGAACGCGGGACCTCTCGCAGATATGCTTGGGTTTGTATCCCTAAGCGAGAATCATACCACTAGACCACCCGGGCTTGATATACTATTTGTGTCTAACTTTGGCTCTATCTTCCAAAGAAAACTGAAATTGCGGTTCTGCGGAATCTTCCTGAAGCCGGAATTGTGGGGTGATGTTGAGGTGGCAGTGTATGTATTCAGTATGAGTGAAGCATATGAGAAGATTGCAACTCCTGATTAATTAATCCAAAGTCCGTCGGGATAATGAAGAAAGATTCTTGTACTGTTGGGTTTCTGTCGTTTTCTGTCCATAGTGAATCGTGGACCACTACTAAGCCGATATATATAACTTCCGGGGCCCGATACAATTAAGTACAGTAAGCATCTCTTGATGGGATGATATTTTTTTCAGTGGGTTCAGTGCAAGCATTATTCTATGATTGCAAAAATAATACATTTTCTTTCCGATATCAGTTCCTTCTCGGCTGAAATGGTTTCATTCACATAAATTGCGGTTTTTTTCTTGTTGGCTCCAGCAATATGTCAGTTTAGTCTACTGTATGAAGCTTCAACAAAGAAGCCCAATTTAACGTCAATTTCCCAGCTGGAACAGAGTACTACATGGCAATTTAGCCAAAAAAAAAATTGTCAGCTACTCATTCTGCGCCCTATATATAGATTCTATGGCTCCGTGACATTTACTCCGGTTGGATATCACTATCGAACAGATCCATTCGTGGACACACCCTACACAATCCAGGTGCAGATAAATTGACCCCAAAGTAGCTGGGGAGCAGCTCGCCTCGAGCACTTCAATCAATAGTCCAAGGTTCTAGTGCCAATAAATATAAGCAACGGCTTGACCGTAAAATCTCCGGACAAAAGTTTCCCGTCCCGCACGCTTACGGGGGACCTCGCCGTACCGGACCACCAGAACAGCACATTCGAGGATACGCATCTCAGCTTCACACAACAATGCTACAAAAGCATGTAGTTGGTTTGGGGTAAGCTTTCGAGATAGCACTGTTTTTGATAGATAAGGGAACTGGCGCTGGGATCATTAAAGCTGATACAAGGGATGATCTATAGGTATCGATAACATGGTGTTGAAGATGTGTTGCGATTGTCAGCTGTGTGTAGTGTTGAACTTAAGGATAATCCAAATCACGTCAGATGTGGAAACCTGGGAGAAAGAGAAGCCCTCAAAAGGAAATACCGTGTGGATTGGGGTTAATGGGAGGAAAATGGACCGGCAGACTGCAGGTATCGCAGGGATACATACCTTGCATAACGCCTTATAAGAGATGAGGCAGGAGAGAGAACTCAGCAGCTGAAAGCCTGCCTAATAAGCTGCGATTTTTCAATATAATGATGGCATCAACTGAGTCAATGAAGTAGCCCCTACGGGGAATATTGTCATCTCTGCGCTAGACTGACGCTTGCCCACGTTCGAGGACGAGCAGCATTATGCATCATTATCCGTGGTAGCTCAACGACGAAGCGTGCGCTATTCGACCAGACAGGATCCGGGCCCCTGTGATGTGATCGACCATGCAGATATTGATCGGCCTTGTCCTTGAATGATTAGCTGCAGGCAGAAGTCAGAGCCCTCCGACACGCATGCTCATTCAAAAGGGTGCATCGCCCTGCGAGTTTGTGTTCGATTTACCTGGTATCCCAGGGGCTGGATTCTAGCCCAGTGTATATCTCGGTGCAATATAGAGCACACATATAATGGTCTCCGTGAAGTCGAGCGAGAAACAGTGTGATGACCCGGACCCCAAAGCAGAAAGGGTGCCGTCGGATACCGAGCCACCGCAAGAAGATCCGAATTCGACTCCCGGTGAAACCGAGGTTTACTCGACCTTCTCCCGTTGGACAAAAGCATTGATTGTCCTGATGGCCTCAGTGGCCAGTATTTTCTCCTCCTTGTCGGCCAACATCTACCTGCCCGCCCTTGACACTATTGCCGAGCAGCTCCACGTGAGCGATACCTTGATCAACCTCACCTTATCGACGTACATGGTAGGCAAATACATACAGCAGCAAAAAGACGAGAATTCGTTCTTACCATGATAAACTAGATCTTTCAAGGCCTCGCACCCACTATATTTGGCGGGCTTTCCGACAGTGCAGGTCGGCGACCAGCGTACATTCTTTGCTTCATCACCTATATCGCCGCCAACATCGGGCTCGCCCTGCAGCGCAACTATGCCGCGCTGCTTATTTTGAGATGCCTTCAGAGTGCTGGCGGTAGCAGCACCATTGCTCTCGCTAATGCTATTGTTGCTGACGTCGTCACTACCGCCGAACGCGGCAGGTACATTGGATATGTCTCGGCCGGCTTCATCCTTGGCCCGTCGATAGGGCCTATAATCGGGGGGCTCCTGACCCAGTTCCTAGGCTGGCCCTTCATATTTTGGTTGTTGACAATCCTTGCAGGTGCTTTTTTTATTGTGCTACTGTTTTTCCTTCCCGAAACTGCGCGCAAGGTTGTAGGCAATGGCTCACAATATCCCCCAATATGGAACCTGTCGGGGCTTCAGCTCTGCTCTCGACGTCAACGGGCCGATGGTTACTCCTCAGTGGAGACTCACATCCGCTTCCCCAACCCGCTCAAGGCCCTTACCATTATTTTTAAGAAAGAAGTTTTCCTGATCCTTCTGGGAAATGGTGTGGCCATCGCAGGCTACTTTGCTGTTACAGGCACCATCACCTCGCAGTTCAGCCGCATCTATGGCTTTAACGAGGTGCAGATCGGTCTGTGCTTTATTCCACTTGGTGCGGGCAATCTGATTGCTGCATACACACAGGGGATAATAACGGACTGGAACTATCGACGGCATGCACACAGCCAAGGCATAGATATTTCCAGCAAGCACCGACCTGACCTGGATAAGTTTGCCATCGAACGCCCCCGCACTGAGGTCGTCTTACCGCAGGCAATCGGGGAGGCACTGAGCATGATTGCGTATGGCTGGGTATTGCACTACGAGACCAATCTTGCAGGTCCAATCATCCTACTTCTTCTCATCGGGTATACTTCCGCAGCAGTAATGAATACCTTGAGTGCGTTGATGGTCGATATCTACCCTCAGAGTCCGGCCATGGCAACAGCCCTCATGAATCTCACACGATGTTGGCTCGGAGCTGGTGCAGCTGCTGCAATCCTTCCTATGATTGACGCCATCGGCAATGGGTGGGCTTTTACTGTAATCGGATTCATGTGTTTTCTGTGCGCGCCAGCGATGGTAGTGGTGTGGATCTGGGGTTATGACTGGCGCAGACAGCGACACTGCCGGGAGGAGACGTCTCTGGGAAACCATATTAGCAATTGAAAAATATCATCTTATCTAACACAAGCACTCTTGGTCAATCGGCCCGTACGAGGTAGCATGTAGCATGTAGTAGCATGCTGCATGAGCGTCGGGGGCTGACACAAGAATACTAGTCCTGTCATTGATTCGATTGGAAAGACAGGCCTGGATGTGAAAGCCAACACAGGCTAAACCCGGTTCTGTGTGCCACAAGTAGTTGCGCCGTGAGGCTGACCATGTCGGGTAACATTCCCCCAAGGCTTCCGGGCTCTTCGCTTTTCTGCGCTTGGAGCTCAGGGGAGAGGAACACTTAGCGAGGGCTACTAACGCCGACTTTCCGAGGATCCAGATGATATTCCCGAGATTAAGCTATCCATGAATGAATGGAAAGAAGGGGGAGGAGGGAAAAGAGGAGGTCTGGTTGATTCTAAGGTGGCAGTGTTAGTCGCTGACGTGGGGGCGATTCTGAGGCTGGTTGGAACTGGCACATTATCCCTAAGCAAACAGGAAGCAAACACCTGATCTGTCGGGCACGTTTGGGGCCATGGGGCCAAAACCTCTTAGTTCAGAGATCGCCAGGGGTAACCGACACTCTGAGTTAGCTGGAGGTGCCCCGTGAGTCTTGTTAGTCTTTGGATGGACTGAGTCCACTGCATCCGCATTCGCTACACAACTAGCTTGTTGGTTCATAACCCATTTTGCTTTGTTTGCTTTGTGAGTCTCATTCACTGATGCCACAGCTTCTCAAGCTTGCAGATGCACAAGCCGACGTCCGTACCGCCCTCCAAGTCAGGATACCGATGAAAAAAGATAGTGCTGGGAAACTAAGTATGACAGGTTGATAGCATATAGACAGGTCGAGTGAAAGACTCCAATCCCAGAGTCATCTGACCCAACACTGGCAAAATTGAATGAGCAACGCCTTTTCGCCCCTTATGAAGGACCACAGACCCACTGTTGGCTACCACTCATTGGGTTCGATAGTCCATCCGAATCAGTCCCCAGATCTATCTAATTCACTAACGAGTTAGAGGTTCGACGCATGGGGCCGACGACCCTGGACCGCAGCCGTTTCAGTATACCACGGCTGAATCCTAATGCGGCTATGTTATCAGGGCGATCATATAAGATATGCTTTTACCTCCCACCTCCAAATTTCGTTTCCCAAGCATCGTGAACACAGAAAATGCCTGCGACACTTAGGAGGACGCTGTTGCTGGCCCTGTGGGCCGGCAGCCTGGTTTCCAGCTCCTGGGGAGCTGATCTACCTACTACCGATATGGTAGCCTCTCACCCTGCTATCACTCCTGCTCCGGTAGCAGGAGCCTGGCTGGCTGAGTCGGATTCTGCCGCCATTGAGCATGAGGTGGATGAAGACAAGCACGGCCGGCTGGTGGCCAGAAAGCACAAAAAGAAGACGAGCAAGAAGTCGAGCAAGACAAGCAAGAAGTCAAGTAAGACGAGCACAAAATCCAAGTCTAAGACTTCTACCTTGACCAAGGACACGACTACCCACACGACGAGCACCAAATCCAAGACTTCTACCTCGACCAAGACCTCTACCTCGACCTCGACCAAGGACACGGCTACTCACACAACAAGCACTAAAACGCCCGAGTCTCACAGTACCTCAACCTCGACCAAGGATACATCTACTTCCACGAGTACCAAGACACCTGAGTCACATAGCACCTCGACCTCGACCAAGGCCACACCTACGCATACGACCAGCACCAAGACACCCGAGGACCACAGTACCTCGACCTCGACCAAGGCCACACCTACGCATACGACCAGCACCAAGACACCCGAGGACCACAGTACCTCGACCTCGACCAAGGCCACACCTACGCATACGACCAGCACCAAGACACCCGAGGACCACAGTACCTCGACCTCGACCAAGGCCACACCCACGCATACGACCAGCACCAAGACACCCGAGAACCACAGTACCTCGAGAAGTGCGACTCACGAGACCTCTGCGTCAGGAGGCCAGTTTGTGCAAACTCCCACTCCAGGGACATCAACACGGACAGCCTCGGAGGGGTCTGCGGCAGGCACTTCTACTCATAGCCATACCACGAGTCCAGGGTCTTCTGCTACAGGAAGTCATACCCATACGTCGAGCACCGAATCCCATCATTTGTCCTCCAGCGCTGCACACCACCATACAAGCACAGGATCTGAGCATCCGACTTCCACTCCCGAGTCCCACTCTGCATCGCACTCTGCAACCCACTCGGGATCGCACTCGGGATCGCACACGGCATCGCACACGGCATCGCACACGGCATCGCACACGGCATCGCACACGGCATCGCACACGGCATCGCACACCACAACCTCGAGCTCTGCACACGTAACTAGTAGCGGTGCCGCCGAGACCTCATCACATGCAGTGTCATCTTCTAAGCCGGTCATTTCTTCGGGTATTGCGACTTCTACAAGTGCTACCCCCGTTAGCTCTGAAGCTGCTCAACCGACTGATGATGGTTCGGGCGACGACGGCGATGACGGAGAGGATACCGGAGA
>NT_166518.1:3433666-3455749 GCF_000002855.4 Aspergillus niger | reverse complement strand
CGACGACACCGGCGACGACACTGGAGACGATGCTGGCGACGATACCGGCGATGATACTGGCGACGATACTGGCGATGACTCTGGTGAGGATACCGGAGATGACTCCAGTGACGCTTCTGGTGATGGTTCCGGCGACGACTCCGGCGAAGATGGATCTGATGATGGCTCAACTACCACGACCTCGCCTGCCACTTCGTCCTCCGCTTCTCCAGCTGCCAGCTCAAGCGCAGCTGTCTCGGAGCTGTGCAGCCCGCAATGCACTGAATGCCTGTCTACGGACACGACTGATACCTCGAGCACGTCACTCAGACGGTCCGGTCTGTTCAGCAGAAGGTTGACTCAAAGGGCTTCCAGCTTTCTCACTTGGATGTCCACTCAAATGAAGACCGGACAGCCCCTTGTTAAGAGCACTAGCGGCGTAACCACATCCACATCCGTCGTTTTTGGCAGCGGTACAAGCAGCCTTACCCAGGCCAATGTCCACGGATGTACTGTCCTTTACGCTGTCTCCAAGTACGCTGTGTACGAGGCGCACCTATGGGAATCCCCCGGATTTGTCTCGAGCCAGAACGGCACTGTCGCCTTTAACGAGCAGGCGTTCCAGACCAACATCATAAGCTATCTGACGAACGACGCGAACCTCAAGCTGCCACAGCTCACCGGTTCCGCCGCGTACCCCGACCCTGGCACTCAGATCTACATTGGCACGCCTGTCGCCGCCACCGGGCAAGGCGCAAAGTACGCGTCTCAGATCTCGCGCATCGCATCAACAGTCAACCAAGTTCTTGGGTTGTCTGCTGAGCCAGCTGAGTACTACTACACGACCACAAGCACGGACGGTGAAAACAACTGGCTGTTCCAGTACAACGAGAACACCTGCAACAAGCCCGTGTGGCAGATTTGGTATGGTGGTGTGGCGGATAATGCACTGTGGTCGGCCAGCCAGACGTCTAGCTCCTGCGCCTCTAGTGCAGCGACACCCTCTCGCACCCCAGGATATCCTGCCTATACCCCGTCGACCATGATGGTCATGCCCAAAGCAACTCCTGCTTATTAGCAGGACTGCTATTAATCCAGCAAAATCGAGCATGAGCTGGGCCTTGCTGCCACTCTTTAACTTGTCCTCCTCCCTTCCTTTCTGCACGATGCCTTCACACACTCTCTTGTTTCTGTACGATGCCTTCACACACTCTCTTTTGCTCCATTGTCTTCTTGCACTCATTTGCCTACCTTTCTGTCCAACTGTGACCTATACCTTCGAAAAATATTTTTATGTGCATTAACTGCAGTACCTTTAGACAGGAAATTTCATACTTGTACATATACTAGTCTACTACTACCTACCTACCTACCAGGTGTAAACAGTAACATATCTGCCAAGCTACCAACTGCAATCCATGGTTTTACCCCTTACATGGAGAAGGGGTAATCTCCACCCACCGACCCATCAATCCCATCAATCCCATCAATCCCACCCCCGTCACCAACCCAGTCCACACCCGAAACCTCCTGAAACAGAACCAGAACAACCAAGAAAGCCAAGACAAGAAACCCGGAAAGAAGACAGAAAAAATGCCATTCAAAATCCTTCTCAAGGCTACTCGCCTACCAGAAACCTCTCCCTCAACGTTCAAATCCCGTCTTGAAGCGCACATCGCACTAGTCAAGCATCTTACGGGTCCTGATTTCCCCCTTTCCCATCGACGAAGTTACATCGATCGTCCTACTACCCCCTCATCGGAGGGGACGTATCCCACAACTGTGCTCCTCGGGCAACAGAGTGACTTTTCATTCGATTCAATAGCGGAATTGACCTTCGAGGATGAGGCTGCGTTTGAGCGGTTTCAGGCGAAAGTGAGAGAGCCGGAGATTGCGAAATTAATCCAGGAGGATGAGAAGGGATGGTCAGACCGGGGGAAATTGGGGATTGTGGTGTTGGGAGAGGTGAGGGAGACGAGGAGGTGATTCTCAACCTTGTTCAGTTAGATGATGTTGACGAAGATGATCTACTCTAGAAACTGGGGGATAATGTGGGGATGAGTATGCGCTTCTAAGTAACGAGGCAGATCAATTGGACGTTTAACCAAAGAACTTGCGAGACTTGCATTTCTTAGCAGGATATTCTTCGCCTATCACATTTACTATTACCTACTGAATGGCTATTCTGTGTCCAGGGTTTGACGGGTGACACAAGGATCGACCACCCCTTGTAGATCTGCCGCATCACTCCCCACCCCATAACTAATACCAACAGACGGGACATAACAACCTCTCATATCAACACTACTATTCATCTATCATAATGACGCGTTATTCAGCGTTAATTATCTCTCGAATCATACGAAAACCCCCACAATGGCCTCTACCACGCCACTCACCCCTAGTCCATCGCGTTAAGCCCCCTATACACAGCCCAGCCACGCGTCACACTGTATCCTACTCAACGACTCCCCACCCCCAATACCAACTCCCTAAATACACGCCCATCGACGACACCGAATATCTTGACCGCTATGAACCAGGCGGCTACCACCCCATCATGATCGGCGATGTCCTCCACTCGCGATACACCATCGTAGATAAGCTCGGGTACGGGGGATACTCGACCGTATGGCTAGCACGGGATACAAAGCTGGATCGCTACGTGGCATTGAAGGTCCTTATATCAGATACAACTTGTAACGAAGTGAGGGTGCTGCGAGCACTGTCCACAGCAAATACCTCAGCTCATCCCGGACGGGACTCGATTCCTGTCCCGTTGGATGAATTCACCGTAACCGGTCCAAACGGGACGCACACATGCTACACGATGCTTCCAGCGCGAAGTAACTTGCGCGAAGTGTCGTATAGCCGGTTATTTCCTGTGGATGTGGCGCGGGCGTTGTGTGGGAGGTTGGTTTCGGGGGTTGCGTATCTCCACTCACAAGGCTACGTTCACGGAGGTTAGTAGGTATCTATTCCAACTATATTACTTAAACTAAACGATACTCCTGAATAAAGACATCCACCTCCGCAACATCCTCTCCACTCTCCCCACAAACCTCGACAACCTTTCTATCGAGGAGTTCTACACAGAATACGGAAACCCCGAAATATACCCCATAACTCTCTTCGATGGATCCACATCCGCCCTCTCACCCAACGTCCCACCCAAAGCAGTATCCACTCTCTTCCTAGGCATACATGCAGGGGAATTCACCCTGCAGGACACGCGCATCCTTCTCTGTGACTTTGGCGAGACGTTCTCGCCATCAGTAAATCCTCGTCTTGGGGAAGATTGTCACACGCCAATGGCTTTCTGTCCGCCTGAGGCGATTTTCGAGCCGAAGGCGCCCTTGTCGTATTCTGCTGATATGTGGAGTTTGGCTACGGCGATATGGGAGATCCTCGGGATGAAGGTGGTGTTTAGTACGGATGTGCCGTATGATGAGGTGATTGCGCACTGGATGGATGTCTTGGGACCTATGCCGTGGGAGTGGTTTGAGAAGTGGGATGAGAGGGGGAGGTTCTTTGATGAGAATAGGAGGGCAGTGGAGGGGAGGTATGTATGGGCTAATTTGGAGGGGGCGTTTGAGGAGTGTGTGCGGGTGTATCGACGAAAGCATACGATAGGGGATTTTGATGAAGACGAGACGGTGGCTATTTTGGAGTTGATGCGGGGGATGCTGAAGTTCAGGCCGGAGGAGAGGCTGACGGTGGAGGAGGTGCTGCGGTCGGAGTGGATGGTAAAGTGGGTGATACCGGATTATGAACGTAGTTTGCAGACATGTACATGATTGATTGATTGATTGATAGATAGGTAGATAAATTACCTATGAGTAGCTGCATGCTCAAGCAGTCTAAGAAGGTAAACTAATTAGTGACCACCTCCTCCGCAAACTTAACCAACAACTCATTCACAACATCCGGCTTCTCCAGCTGCACCCAATGACCCGCATCCACCACCTCGATCCTCGAATCCGTCGTATTCTTTTCCGTCACATGCGATCCTACCTCCATCCGACAGACATAGTCCTGCTTAGCAGCGATGTACAAGTACTTCACGGTCAATTTACCCTCTCCTTCCGCGATGCCCGCTTCATCTTCAGTATTGATGCCGCGAATCGCGGCCTTGTACCACGACAGCGGGCCGGCGTAACCACCCTTCGAGAAGACGCGATGATGAATATCGTAGTCTTCCTGGGTGAGCCAAGATGGGAGAGGGGTGGTCTTGCCGGAGCGGACCCATTCGGCTGCTTTACCGATGGGAGCGAGGTCGGTTTTCCACGTCGCAGGGTCTTGGGGGAAGATGAGGGAGAAAGCGGATTCGGGCTATATTTAGTTAGTTTATAATTGAGGACGAAGAGTGGAGTGGGATTAGGGGGACAATGTACATGAGCTGCCATTTCATCGGCTGCTTCGTCGGTGTTGTGCCAGAGCCAGTAGCCGAAGACGGGGTAGCCAAAGATGGATTCGGTGTGTTTGAGGAGAGCGTCTATCACTGTCAGAAAATCCATCGGATAGCTATAAAAGGTTTAGATGCATACCGAGATCGAATTTCGGTCCAGGGATATTATACGCGACTGCAATGCTCACGAAACCGTAGAATCGCTGGGGATAGTAATAGGCCACGCGGGAGGCGAGACCGACACCCCTATTCTGTATATTAGCATTGAAGCAATAGAATAAGTAGTATCTAGAAAATGGACATACCAATCATGCGCGACCAGCACCGCACGAGAGACATTCTCACGATCGAGTATCTCGATCACATGTTGGCTCATCACCTTGAGACGATACGCTTTCAGATCCGTCGGCTTATCGGTATCGCCATAGCCCAACAAATCGGGCGCAATCACACCGTATCCCCCCTTCTGCAGGAAAGCGATCTGGTGACGCCAGTCATAGCTGGTGGAGGGGTAACCGTGGAGGAACACGAAGGTGGGTTTTCCCTCCGAGGCGGGGACGGAGACGTATCCGTAGGTGGTGCCATCGGAGAGAGTGGCTTTTTTAGCCAGGTCGGGGTAGACAATGGATGCCATTGTGTTTGAGGAAGAAGGTGCTGGCAATTGCAACTGAGAAGGGGAGTAGAAAAGTGGGTGAGATTGGGGTAAATAGATGGGCTTGGAGGGGTAGCTCAGCCTTGTCAGATGTTTGTCTCACGCGTAAGCAGATGGGTTTCGCGAACCACCCTATCACAATGGACTTGGCTTTGTTAGTGCTGAGTTAGTGACAGTTGTGCAACCTTACGATCAAAGAAGTTGGAATCTTAAATGATCATCATGGTGATTCAATGAGGGGCATTTATTAGGCCGCCAAGAAAGATTAGTGGCCTCCACTTTGCCGAGGCTCAAGATGAGAGCTTAGAATTTAGATTAGTGAACTGAATGAGCTCTTTTACATAACAACTTGGATGCTTATTAACCTCTACTTTCCTAGATATTCATGATCCCTTCGTAAAGGTATCAGAATAGTTGCAGCATTGAAGTCTGTTATAGAGGTTTACTTCAATTTTCCGGCATAATTTTGGAAAGTCCTGTTTCGCATCCAGTTATCATAATGTCTTTAAACATGAGCGAGCTATTTATCTCGCCTCTGTGTACTACTGTTAGTCTAGTATCTGAGTCTGTCGCAAATAGATACCCTCAAGTGGCTCAAGATGGCTCAAACTTGATTCAATTCCGTCACAATCGAGTGTCTCTTCAGGTTTAGCGGGCCAGTTGATGGTTGTATTGCCAGCGTTGCTTAGGCCTATCTTAGTATCATTTGACTGTTACTGTTATTCGACATCGTATACCTCTTCATAGTAGCAATTAATAAATCAAAAGATATATTGATACAAAACGTGACCAGGTGCCGCATTATGTGAATCCCTTAAAAGACCTCTTACATGCAGACCTTGTATACCTAGCTTTGAAATTCAACAAAATCGTAGTCTAAGCATCACTCAAGAAGTAATTCGCCGCAATTGGCCCCCCAACAGCCTTCACAATCGGCTCCAGGGTGAAGTTGAACCGCGCCGACGTGGTCTGGGAGTAATAAGTCCCGTCCAAGGCCTTCTCGGGAGGCACATATCCCTCCGGCTGATCAAAAAGATACAGCGTGTAGGTGTGGTTGGTGCTGTCGCGGGGGCGAGGAGCCGTATACTCAGCCAGGGCATCGCTGGCGTTGACGAAGCGTCCGTTCTGAATAGTGTAGTTGCCACCCCACCAGTGCAGGCGGGTGGTGGTGTTGACAGCCAGGCCGGGGACAAGAGTGTTGTAGTAGGCGGCGGTGGTGACGTCCGAATCAGGGATGTTGAGATCAAGCATGAAGATCATGTAGGTGGCATCCTTGTTTAGCTTGTCGGTGACATACACGGCCGGCTGGCTGGTGACGTCTACACTTGTAATTAGTGTTAAGGCTATAAAGCTGTGAAGAGACAGAGTACGTACCATCTGGGCTCACCCAGGTACCAGGGGTCACAGTGGCATTGGGAAAGGCGACACCGAAGTTCTTGTTGGTGGATGGGTAGCTGCCCGGGGGTGTCTGGGCCAGCGCGGTGGCTGCGAGGGCGGATACCAGGGAGAGATAACGCATGAGGGATGGTTGAAGCGCAAGTGACTTAGCCAGGAACATCCAGGAACACAATTCCAACGGATCCTTTCAAGTCTATATAAGCTCCAAGAGACGGACCTTAAAATTAGCTCCGTCTGCCGATGGCTTCGTCATACATCGGCGGATGATGCTGGATGGGGTTGGCGAGTGGATCGGCAGCGGCCCCGGTTTGTGCAAGATTCCCGTCGTCCCGTTGCCATGCAAGAGTTAAATCCGTGGAACCTCGGATATCGCGTGGCCGTTAGGGAAATCATCTCCTTTTAAGTGCGTAACATGAAACCATAGCTCAACACTCTGGATTATTAGAAAAGGGTGCAGAATCCCAAAAAGTCAGGAATGCATCTGAGCACAGACTTATAGTAGATGCATTGGACAAATTGTCTACCGGAGCGCTCGCTTCATCATATACATAAAGTGCTAGATCATTATCTCATTATCGTGTCAATTGGATCATGCTCAGGGAGCTATTGTTTAGCTCCAGCTAGCCTCGACCTTTGTAGTAGTGGCGACAAGTGCATGGGCTTTGCCGATCTGTGCCGCTCATGAACCATTGATTAGCTGTGGAGCTCTTGACTCGTTCCTTATCAATCAGCAATCTGTTGTATTTATAGTTTACACTGACTCATAACCAAGAAATGCACCTCACACCCTATAGTACATGAAACACTGAATCTTGTGGAGGATACAATAATGGAGTTATATTGCCTGCCCTTACCATATTGTTATGGGACAACGAAGCCGGATGGGCCCTCGAGCCAGTCAAGATCCTCAAGCATCTGACCCCATAAAGCGGCCTCCCGGGAATTCCTGTCGCCTTGGGGATGTCCAGAATGATGCAACCGAGTACTTTCGTGCTCATATTCTGATCCCCGTGCCGAGAGATCGACCTGCCCTTGTTGCTGCTCACTTGCATTATTTCCCAGCCAAACCAACATGCTTCTCAGCACGTTTTCGCAGTTCGCTAACGCGTCACCTTCTCGAAATTGCCCTTCCATTTCCTTCATCAGAGCAAGTCCGAGGGTGTGTATGTCGTGTTTTTTGATACCAGAAATCTCGGGCTGCGCATGGAATAGTAGGCAAAGCCTGGAGAGAAGCAGGAGGCTGTACCAGAGTATATTGTATGATGAAGCGGGCAGGTGAGCAAGCACTGGTGACGGTATTGCGAGGAAGGTGTTGATAGTATCGTGTGCTGATGAGCATAGTGCTTGAAGTCGCTGTACATTGTCGTGGGAAATGTATTTTTGCCGTCCAAGAACTAGCATTGATGTTGCACTGAGCTCTATGCGCACAGCCCCTGGGAAACGTTAGTATGTAGAACAGCAGTATATCATATGATAACTCACAGTTATCCCAGAGATTGGATCTACGGAGAAGGCCTTCTGTATGCCGTTGTTGCAGTGCGGGGGATTCTGACAGCTCCTTCCAGGCCATGCTCTTATCTGCTCCCTGAAAATGCTCCCCAACAAGCGACCTAGTCGTCTCACAGAGTGTATACTCTTTGATATACACCCCGAGCAATACATCACTAGGATATTCCGCCTTTTGTGCAAGTACCTCGGTACACCGTTTAATCCACTCAGTATGTCTCATAGCTAATTGTCCGCGAAAGAACAATGACCTGTTATAGATATTCATACTTAAGCTAATATCAGGACAGAAGAGAGTCTTAATTTTGACTCACCTCGAACAGAGATAATAGCATCCGAGAAAAGCCCTTTGTGCCGTTGAGATCCAGCAATTAGTATCTTTCTCCATCTGATCAGCGGCCCAGCTGATAGGCGGGGAAGCCTGCATGGCGAAGTTTCCTTTGTCTAAACCTAGATCAATGACGATCATGACCGCCATTTGCAGAAACATAGAAGCCTGGGAATCATGGATATGCCAGTGATAATGGTTCCAGGCAACGTGGACCAAAAGTCCTAAGAGCAAGTCCAAACTCCTCTCAGAGTTGATGACCAAGCGGGTGGCAATAGATTCCCTAACTTCTTGTTCCATGCCATGCTGTAACGATGCTTTGTGTTCCAGACAGGCGGTGATGGTGCACATTAGGAGGAAGGGAAATTGTCGCCGAAGTGTTGGAACGCCCAGGTGAGTGGGAATTATCAAGAAGGGAAACTGGGCCATCTTATGCAAGCGAAACTTTGCCAGAAGCTCTTCACATTCTAGGAGAGTGAAAAGCCCGCGAGAGATAAAGTCCAGGTCCGTATCAGCGCCTGACGGTGAGTTTCTAATCGGTATCCCATGATTGTAGTTGTGGTCTGATTCATCTCCGTTGCGGCGACACTGGTGGTTCAGTGGTCGAGCAGGTGGACTGTTATCACTATTATGCTGGTAAGGACGGTTCAATAGGTTGGTCCATTACCGAGGGTTGGAGCAAGTACCTTCATTAATGCCACCTGAGTGACTAAGTTGTCCACTTGCTCCTGCAGACTGTCAATGCGGCTTTTCCTGTTTGTAAAGAGAGCGTCAGCCTCATATAATGTCCTGAAAATGTGATGAGGCTGACCTGTGACTGCCAGGTCCTTGAGTCTCTGGGGCGATACAAGGCTGGGAGAGCCGCATACATCGTTCACAACTCGGTGTACCTCGGACCGAGTCTCGGGTCGGAACACATTTCACCTTAAGTTGAATGCACCTGGCGCAGGCATGTCGTCTCCGATGTTGTCGGTGCATCCCAGTTCAGTAAGAGACAACGCGTCAGACTACCATGGAACGGAGTGACAGGAGAAATCGAGTTGATCCATTTCACAAAGAAAACGGACAGATTATTAAAGCTTTCAGCGATTGATCCTTCAAGAGTAGCAGGACAAGGCTCCAGACAAAGTACCAACAATAGATGGTGATAGAGATAGAACCGGCCTCGACCGGGCCAATCAGCACTGCTGTCGGAGGAGCCGGAGTCGGACTCATGGCCGGAGCCGGAATCGGGATCGGAGTCGGCATGTCAGCCCTGTGCCCTGACAGGGGGGTATAGCCAATTATCATCCGCACATTTATGTTGGTGGCATTTTTGCTATCTCTTAGCTAGAGGCGAAGGCATGCAGATATATGAGCCAAGGAACCCGTTCTTCCTTCCAGACCTATGATATGTGAAGCACGGATGACGGGTGATCCGGATGACCAGCCGACAGGTGGATGAAATTAGATGAAAGTACGTATTCTCACATCCTTTGTGGGACATAATTCTATATCGTCATGTGCAGGGTAACAGGATTATGCGGTTTAAGCTTTTATCTCAAGTTCTGGTTTCACTATTCATTCCAAGGTAACGCCACAAAGTGCTACAGGTCACTCCAACGGCACCGCAACATCGAGTCCGCGCTTGATAACAAGCACATTATGCCTCTGTACCACCATAAATTCGCGGGTGGCGGGCAAATACTCAATGAGGAACTTATCGTTGCTTCCTTTCCACTCCGATAAGAGGTAAAAATGCCGCCATGCGCCCTGTCTGTTGGCATTCCATTCCTTCAAGTCAACACTGCAGACCCAGGAGTCGCTATCCACAAACAGGATGAGGCACCCACAGACGCCAATGATCTGGCGTATTCTGCTGGATATATGCTCAAAGCCTGAAAGGTGGTATTCATTGGGCCATTTGTTCCCTGGGTGGATTTCAGTTGCCTTCCAAACCCTCAGCTTGGAACATGAAGCCTTTCTAGATACATATTTCTCGCCGACGGTAGCTATGAATTGCCTAGCACTCATTGGCCTCCCCAATTTGTTCAAAGTGTGAAGCTGCGGAGCCATGCAATTATTTGCATTATCGTTGGCTGGCATGTCCTCGAGACACTCTTCGCCAATCGTCTCTTCGGGACGATCCCAGGTATACATATAGGTTTGACCGGCACCTATGACCAAAAAAGAGTCCAGACGCTGAGGGTGCTGAATGATTTCGTGGTCACCGCCAAAGTCATCTAAGCTCAGACGAAAGTCAATATGGTCATCTAACAAGGTCCAAACCTTGACCCAGTGCCTTCCTTCAATCAAGACCTTTGTTCCGCTTGTGTTGAACAGCAGATCTAATACAGGCTCGCCAGATCGAAACTCTTTCATAGTAGTGATCACCTCATCTGCATCCGAGCTGGGCTCTATTTTGGACACAAGGATGCGACTGGATTCGTCTGCTGTGACAAGCAGCCCGCCTCTTTTGCAGTAATTCATGCATGTTATCCCAATACCCTGAGCGTGCCGACTAATTTGTTTGTGTCGCATAATCTGTCCGTCAAAGCACATGACAGATCCATCTTCTTTCCCACAGAAGAGGTACCTCCCATCTGCATGCGGGCATATGGCTGTTATTTGGGCTTTTGCAGCTTGTTCCGCGTCCCTTGAAGTAGTCTCCAGCGTCCTTGCTTGACTGGAGTCGCTTGCATTGTCATCGTCGTACACGCCCCCAATCAGAATTTCCGGCTCCCAAACTCGGCACTGCGAACCACGGATATCGGCGAACTGTAAACTGTCGGCACTGAATGAGATCCCGCGGATACCGTCCTCGGACGAATCGATTCGATGTATGAGGGCTATACTTGTTCCTTGATTCCCTGTGAATTCGAAAACATTTATAGTGCCACGCGAGCTGCCGGTAACAAGGATGCGGCCATCTGGGGAACAGGCGAGGGTATGAGCATAGACAGACTGCCTGAGGTAACATAACTCAGCAGTACACACATCATAGACTACAAGCTCTCCATCACCGTACGAAACTATCAGGACATCACGGTTTCGGTTGAACGCCATGCCATCGACAGCGTATTCTCTGGCCGTAGTATCATGCCTGTAGCAGGCTCGAACAGGAGACGATGTCGTCATGTCAAAGACATATACCGGTCGTCCTCTGTAGCTGGTCGCAAGATAAGAGCCATCATTGGACAGCAGAGCCATTGCTGGAGGGTAAGTTGGTTTGGTCTGTCCTGTTACTTCTTGGAAACGCTGGGTCCATGGACAAGTGTCTCCAAAGCTTTCCTTGTCTTCAATAATCCAAGACACAGTGTAGTTACCTCGAGTAGCCGCCAATAAGCCTCTGCCATTGTCCCGAAATGTGACGGTCAAAGGTTGATGTGGTACATCATAACTCCGCACTTGTTTTAAGGTCCGCATATCCCAGACTCTGATCCTGCGCGGGCCGCTGGAGGCCAGATATTGGCCGTCATCGCTGAACTTCAGTATTATCACTCGCTCTTCATGAGAGATAATGGCTTTCTTCTCTAGCGAATGCCAAAAATAAAGGGCAATAGTTCCATCGGACAATGAAACAGCAAATTGATTATCACCATGGGCGATTGCAGTCGTCCGTGCCGTGTCATAATCAATTCGAGCGATGCATTCACTCCAGCCATCTTCTTCAAGACCTTTGATAACAACACCACGAGGGCGCAAGGTATACCGCCTTGATATCATTGACTCCGAAGGACAGAGTACTGGAATCACCTGATGGATCGCTGAAGGGCAAGTGTCCAAAGCTATCCGGAATCTGGCATTCAGTCTGAGCAAATCGTGTATCCACTTCCGTAGCTGCTTCTTCTTCTCGTTCGATGTTGGTATCTTTTTGGTGTTGCATGCCAAGTATGAGGCTAGGTTCTTGGCAGTATGCGTGACGTGCTGTAGTCTTCCCGTCTCAGCGAGATACTGAATCCAGGACAACGCAGTACACTCCATGAAGTCTAAGAGTGTATCCCATATACTGGGGGTTTCTATAGCGCTGTAGTTCAGATGTTCTGAGAAGTGGATTGCGGCGTAGTCAGCGATGTTGCTCTCTGCAGTAATTGGCATACCAGGTGCCTTTAATACTCGCCTGCCGGGCTCATTGGCAGTATAGCTGATTAATGTCTTTAGACAGAGCTCTGCAAGTCTCAACTGACTTGTAGAATTGTTTATGACAAAAGGTGAGAATTCCACTTGCTCCAATAGGAATGCTCTTGCAGTTTGGTGGACACATTGAACTTCATTTCCTCGTCCAACCCTAATAAGTTGTCCACAGATGGTGCTGATAGCATCTTCCAATTTGTGGACGGTTTCACCGGTGTCAATCTTGATGGCATGCTTCAGCTCATCCACGGAAAGTGGCCTCACTGCCAGCGACGTCCAGGTAAACATGGACCGAACCAAATTATGGTTCGGAACAGGTATGTTCTGTAATATTCGCGCGTATACGTTGTGCATCTCCATAGGCGTTTCATTGATAATCCTTTCTGTGCTTTCCTCGGAGAATGCGGTCTCGAGCTCCCTAATTACGAGAGATAACCATAGAAAAGACCCATTAGCCTTATCAAGGATTTTGGCTTGGAAATTGCCTTGGCCGTCATCGACTGCAAGAGGAATGTACTGGATCCTTGAATTGACAAATACTCTCAAGTCATTTATCGTGTCTTGGGGCTGTAAAGTGTACTCCTCGATGGCGTGATGATGAGCTGGATGGCATCGAGACATTTTCGGCCCGTTGCGACTCGTAACAAATATTCGCAGCCACGGAGGAGATTCTGCGAGTAAGGAAACAAGAATACTCGGTTTGGGACACTCGTCGAGAGCATCAATAACCCAATAGTACAAGTCAGACTTCAACTCCTTGAAGATGAACTCTTGGAAGATCTCGCGCCACAATGTCCGCTCATCCATTTGCTCCCACGCGCCAGAATCCGGTGACACCTTTGTAAGTTGTCCAAGGATCTTCGTATTCATTTGACACATTTGAAAGGCAAATGATAAGAGGCATTTAGTGACTGTGGACCTATCTCCATCCCCATGTTTGAAGAAGAAATAGCTGCATTGAGAATTACTTTTCTCACAGTCGTCGATTACAGAGCTCGAGATGACTGACTTCCCGGAGCCAGCGTTACCCGTGAGCCAGAAGATGGGCCGATCAGTGGACTCGCCCGATTTCCACGAGGCATATTGCTTTCTCAATGCTAGCCATTCGCAGGTTCCAGGAACCCGTAGCTCGACCAGCGCCAGGCGGATGTTATTCGGTGCATCATTGACGCCAGTCAACTTGGACAACATTTTCAAGGCGACCTTCGCATTCTCGGAGTCTAAGGTGATGGCAAGGGTCAGAATAGCCCCAAAGTTTATGAAGGTAAAAGGAACCGACCGTGAGAGACGATTGAATCGATAGTAGTGACAAAAGCATTCCGGACTGTCATATAGTTCGGATCTGTAGGACTGTCAAACTTGCATACACCTCTATGGTCCGCATTTAGAAGTGAGCATCGCTCTCTGGAGTATCCCAGAGTCGCCGAAGTTTTGTCAACAATAATAGCGCTTGTCAACATAAAGCTGCATGGGAGAGTCTCATAAAAAGACCATATTTGCAAGTGATCTGCAACATGTCGAAAACTGTCATTGATCGATTGAATGGAGTCAGAATTACGTTCTAGTTCTAATACGAACGGCTTGGGCCCAAACGACACTCTAAGGACATTTGCAAGGGTCTTTGCAAGATCGGAGCCCCGGTGAGGTGTGGCAAGAAAATATAATGTATGTATTCGTGCTGCAATTTCCTTCAGAGTAGGATCCTCTCGAGCTAGTATATATGCATGTGGGATGGTGAGCTCAACAAATTGAGGTAACTAGAAATGGATTGATCTACCTTTTTCGCAACCAGCCCGCCCATACTATGTGCAATGAGTACTAACTTTGTCTTCGATTGGTTAGTTTGAAGGCATAAAGATGGGCGATCGACTCACATTGCTTCGACGGATGTCCGGATTGCATTGGATTTCTCCTAAAAGGGACAGCGCAAAGTCATGGATGTTCAGAACACTGGCCGTTGTTTCGGCCCAATCAGCTTTATATCCAAAGCTGTATATACGCACTTTGTCAAATTCGGGGTCTTGGGATAACCATTCCTTGGGCCAATAATGATAAGGGTCTGGTGATTTGGACCATGTTTTTCTAGATCCTCCTCCGAGGCCGTGGATGAATATGAAGTCGACGAGTGGTTCTGGAACGGTACGAAGCAATTGAAGGCCTAGAGGCCCTTTGAGGTCTTCGCTCTCAGTTGGGGGCTTGTCACCAGGAGCGATATGCTTTTGAGTAACATTGACTCTTCGATTGACGCGGAGCCTGCCGAACGACCTCCTGAACCAGCCATGACTCCCCGCCGTAGAGGCATGCCCTCCGGACTGCTTTACTCAGCGTCTGCTTTCTAGGTCTTCAAACTTGGTAGAACAGACCTTTTCCATTACAAAAGCATACCAATATGATATGAAGACGTTCTTGACATCGATACCATTCAGCACCAAGGATGCTAGGTGTTGGTAGTCGGATAGAAGCCCAAATGTTACACTCTCGGTGCCCCTCATCGAGAGCTGCTCGCTTACGACTCCCTGCGTTGAGCTGCATTGGGATTCTGCGCAGCGATGGATACCCGAGTTGCGTGAGCCAGTCATACGTCTCGGTTAGGCGCTGGCAGCCGTGCTATTGCGCTCATGCAGGCTGAGCGGCTATAGGATGTAGCGCGACATGGTGCGCAGTGTATGATTCGTAGAATAACTCTTGACTAACAACATGTGTGATTGATCCTTGTCAAGATAGCGTGGATGCTTTGTACAAATCGAGTAGTGAGAGGGCGCTCTATGGCATCGTGTCATGGCTCTGTTGGATTTGCGACTCTATCTGCCAGTGAAATCAGCGTGTCCGTAACATACTGTTAGCTAGTGTCCACCAGGTGAGTCGCGGGAAAACTAGCTGGTTCAAGAACATCTGAAAGCTGCGAACAAGCAATTCAGATGCCTTTTGCGCACATTGCCGACATACTCTAGAGCTGCCATTATGTAGATATTTTGGATATCTTCCCGTCCCCGGAAGGTGGCACATAACGTCAATATGTTGGAAGTACTGTAATATAGTTCTTTAGCTTTATTTTCTCAGTGACAAAGCTCTCTGGCTTTGGCTCTGAGTATCCTGAAATGCAGATCCTCGGGAAAGAGTGCGAAGAAGCTAAGCAAGTCACTTTCCGGTGGAGATTGGCATCATCACACCCCTGCTCGTGGAACTCGGCAACAACGGCGGGGTACTACACCCCATCACTTCGCTTAGTGACAATATTAATCCAAGTTCAGTAACGTTACGCATCTATCGTGTGTGCCTCCTCCATTATTATTAGACTTGCAGCGATCATGTCGCACTCCGATCATCAACCCACTTTCCCTGGCCCACCAGTGATTGTGGCAGACGAAATTCCGACGGAAACACCAATTGACGCCGTGGTTTTATCAGGTACGTAGTTGTATATCTACTTTGCTACACACTAGGATCTACTCATGGCAAGAAATAACAGAAATCGGGCTGTTTCGCCGTCCTTTACAAGTGGTGAGCCTTGGTTCTTCAGCCTGGGCTCAAAGATATCGGATTGATGTCGAGGACCAAGATCAGACAGAAAGCTATTTCTTGAAGGTAAACTTTCCCTATGGCATCTTTTTCACTTTAAATGACACTACTACGCTTACTGCTCTACTAACCAGGCCCAAAATAGATATCATTAGGGGTCCATGGCAAGGAAGCCCTCAGAGGGGAATTCGAATCTACTTTAGCAATCCACAGCATAATTGGAAGCTTCACTCCTAAGCCAAATGGATGGGGATCTTTCAAGGCACTTCCAGGCGTACATTATTATTTCTGTCGATTCTATGAACTTGCAGAGCATGCCCCCAAGCCAGCTGAGTTTTGCCAGATGGTCGCCTTTCTCCATTCGAGGAGCGAATCGCCAAACGGAAAATTCGGGTTTCACCTTGTGACATACAACGGCGATCTGCCCCAGGAGAATGGATACACTGACACATGGGAGGAATTCTTCAGAATTGGCTTTGAGCACATGATCGATATGAACATCGAGCGTGGTGGGGTATGGGCTGAGCTGGAAGGCTTATATACTGCTATGATTGTCAAAGTCATTCCCCGCTTGTTAAGGCCAATGGAGACGGGAAGGCGGTCCATCAAGCCAGCCCTCGTCCACGGAGACCTGTGGTGCGGAAATGCCGCTATCAATTCGGCCACCGGAAGGCCGTTGATATATGATCCTGCCAGCTTCTATGCGCACAATGAGTGTATGCGCTTCTCTGCAAACCCAGATGAATTGCACTGATATTACCCTCTAGATGAATTGGGCAATTGGCGTCCTGAGAGAAATGGGTTTACGAGGAGTTACTTTGATGCCTATCATTCAATCATCCCAAAGACTGCCCCAACAGAAGACTATGATGACCGGATTGCACTATATTCAATGTAAGAGCCCATCCAGTTCTACTACTCTATGATAGCTCTTATCAGGAACAGGCGCTTCAATTTACAGGCCGCGGCCCTCTTTCCCAAGGTTACTAGCTTTCGAGACTCGTAAGTCGATTATCATGTGCATTGGCCCTCTTCGTTGCTAATAGTACATCAGTGTCATCGAAGAAATGAGACGTCTGGTTACGAAGTACCCGGGAGGCTACGAGGAGTACGCCAGGACGTCTTGTATCAATATATAACGTCTCTGAGGCGGATTATCATACGTTGACTGCCAAGCATCTACATCTTTCCTAAGAGCAGTTGACTATTTTATAAATTTTTGTCGCGACAGCTCTCTATTGTACTTATTCTCATTTCTCTGGGATTATTGTAAATTCTCGAGACAGTGCATGTAAATTTCCTCAAAAGTAAAGATTGACTGGATTCAGATTGCTTCGAAGTCAAGCATTGAATGCTTAGCTCGGATGGGGTAGGATAAGTTGTCACAAAATCCGGAAGACATAATAAGCGCCCACCGAGTGGAGATTGACACTACCATCCTTGTCGATGTATGGGGCACTTTGGCGGGGTACTTCAACTCATCCCCACGTTGTACCGTTGTCACTCTCTTTCACTCTCAACTTCTGCAGAGATCATTCCAGAACTAGTTCATCGATTTTCATTCTTCCCTGTATCTGAGATGACGTTTCCAGCTGTCGGTCTAGGTACCTTTCAAGGTGATGCCGGTAACAGAGGCGTCAAAGAGGCTGTTCTACAAGCACTGCGTTGCGGCTACAGGCACATCGACACCGCCACTGCCTATGGAAACGAAATAGAGGTCGGTGAAGCCATCAAGGAGAGCAGAATACCTCGAGAAGAGATCATTGTTACCACCAAGCTGTAAACACTTGCGTGCCTGTGTCTGCAACCCGGGATGCTGACTCTTTGTTCAGAGCTCAGACGTGGCACCGTGTTTCCGACGTTGAGAGAGCACTCGACCTCAGCTTGGAGAGGCTTCAATTGAACTATGGTCTGTCTATGCACCTGTATTCTGCTTCAAGGTATCTTGCTGATTGCCTTCATGGATAGTCGACCTGTATTTGATGCATTGTATGGCGAAAGAAGATCCCTTCTCCGCCTAACGCCCACTAATAGCTACTCAGTTCCCCATGCATACAGCCCTGGACCGGATAACAACACAATCCGTCATCCTAATGGAAAGGTATACCCCTGACAGTTCTTCTATCATACTCGTGCGGTTTACTAAGTCATTCCTCAGCCCATAATTGACCACGAACTGTCAAGAGACTATCCATCGACATGGGCAGCCATGGAGAGCCTGGTCGATAAAGGAAAATTGAAAATGATTGGTATGCATGTACTATCTAACATGGAATGCAGACACTAATGATTCCTAGGAGTCTCCAACTTCAATATCTTGAAGCTCGAGAGACTTCTCGGGTCAGCCAGGATTCCTCCTGCAGTCAACCAGATCGAACTTCACCCGTAAGTGCTCAATCTGTCCTACTATGTACTTTTGGATTGACTTACGGTCCGGTAGTTATTTACCCCAAGTTGAGCTCGTGAGGTTCTGCAAAGCCAATGGCATTCACTTAGTGGCTCATCAGCCACTCGGCGGCAAGCCAGTAGCAGCTGTCAACCCCAACGCAGACCGACCAGGTCCGTTGAATGATCCAGATGAAAGTTTCCCTAAGTGCATGTGACAACCATCGCGACTAATAGCTACAAGATAGCCGAAATAGCCTCGAAACATGAGCGTTCTCCGGCCCAAATAATACTATCCTGGATCGTCCAACAAGGTATATCTGTGATTCCAAAGACAGTCCGACAAAGCAGAATGGTAGAGAACCTCGACCTAAAACAGTTGCCAGATAAGGACATGGAAACAATATACGATCTTTCGAAGAAGAAAGGAGAAGTCCGCTACCTCGATCCGAAGAACCACATTGGCTTCAATATTTTTGATGAGCGACACGATCAGCCAGTACAGGAGTGATCAACTAGGCCCCAGTGTTGCATGCGCAGATGCCTGGATGGATTTACCAACATAGATAGAGACTGCCTACACTAGTGCGTGTCACTTCTGGTTAGCTACGGAAGGATTCCGCCGCCCTGATATGATATCAGACTGGTCTGTAAATGCGACAACAGAAGGATAGATAATCCCGCAGTACCCCTCATCTAAAGCTTTGACGTCGTTTCAGATGTCCAACACAGCACAACACAGCCTACCTCTTCCGCTGTCATAAAATCAGGTATAGGACTGAAAACCAACAGATATTGAACAATTTAGCTAAGCGAAATAAAACGCGCATCAAAGCGTAACAGCAAGGCTGCAATTGAAACTCACTTCCATAATTAGTCACAACATACTAAGTTACATAGCCTTGCTGTGTAGGCCTACAATCAACCATCCATTCACAAATAGTCAACTCCCAACAATAACGCAGTACTACGCCTGGTTTGAAACACAAGGAACTCTCAGACAAATTCACACACAGACCGCCCACATACAACAACTGAATCAGACACAAACACTAAAACAGGAAGGATTTAGTAACTAATTACTCAGTAATTAATCCGCCACGATCCGGAAATCCCCCGTGGCCTCAGCCCATACTCCACCAGAAGCTACTTGCGATCCAGGTCAAGTCAAGGCTATAATAGCTATATCATAAATCCATTATCACAATCTCTTTGTAATCCCAATATAATCACTAACATAGAGGACAAACACGCCAAGCAGATAAGACATAGTACTAATATAGAAGGATAAGACACAATAAGCAAGGCTAAAAACACCGACGTCATAAGCGAGCACCAAGACTAATCTCATCACCTCCTAGTAACGAACTAGCCGAGATACACGTTACTTAGTAGACTAGACTAAGACACACGTGGCCAAATACCACCTAGTACTGAACTAACTAACTAGCAGACCAGCCTAACCCGACTAGAAAAAACGGAAAACGTGGGAAGGTCAAACCGCACCGCACCTCAACCAGTACGTACTTACTAATTCATCACCACCACCACCACCATACAAATTAAATAAATAGTAACTGTTGGTTTCAGCTCAAACCCTGTTGGATTTTTTCTTATTTAATCCTACTACTAGTCACATCACACCACCACCACGCCCATAGTACTAGTAAGAGTACTTAGTCACTAAAGTGACTTTCGCCAAGTAAAAAAATGCACAGACATCCATCCATCCTGGTCATCCACACACACATCCTCATGCTCACCCTGTCCTATCCCATCCCAGTCCCATCCCATGTAATCAAAACCAACCTTAGTACCATCCCTGTACAGAGCAGGAGCATGGGGGTTAAAGTAGATCACCCCCCTCCCTCCATCCTTCCACCCCCCCTAGTTCAGCGCTAGAAGCACCAGAAACACGGCCTAAACACGTGTTAAATGGGGGCCGTGTAGATCACTCCTCAACAATCTTTCTTCATCACAGGAACATATTACAATCCTTGTATATTAATTGGATCCTGTATACATACTCGCTAGACTGTTCACGGCATAGTTGGATTAATCGGTGGGATGAAACAAGGTCCCAGTGGGATATTACTATATGATTAGAAAGAAAACTACAGACCTACTTATTTACTTAGATGCTAACTACCTGCTAGGATAGAATCTGGGTGATCACGCATACGATCTGTCGCTTAGATAACTCGTGAAACTGTCGTTGTTTCAGTTACAGCTATTATTATATCTTTCTTGGCAGTCTACTAACTGACTATCCTACGGAGGAGTAGGCTATGATTGATCTTGGTTCTTGAGTAGTGAGTAGTTCATCATTAGTTATCTCAGGGTATATACCGTATTCGGTTAGTCGTCACATCACATTAGGAACATCATCCCGCGCACTTTCCACAGCACGCGAGCGTAACAAAGCCACTTCAAATCAAACCAACCAAACAGATCAAGTCAGATCAGTCAAGTCATGCATGCATGCAGATCAAAATAATCACTCATATCGCTAGCGTACGAGAATAAGCAAGCAACCAGCCAAGCAAGCAGCTTCAGTTTCCAATACCATCCCTCTATTTCGCCCATCCCAAGTAAATCCAAGACAAAAGAAAAAATAAAATCAAAACCAAAACACCCTGGCGGTCCTATCCCAGTTCATCTGATCCCGCTTTATGCCGTTTTCCGTATCCGCTCCGTAGCTGATGATGATAAAAAAGTAAAACATAGGAATAGAAATGAAATCACTCCAAGGTTGCCCCTAGTGCCATCCCCTCTCGGGTGCCGTGTTATACCCCCCAACCATCACCGGAGTTTCTTCGTACAGCTGCATATTTAGCCCCAGCCCGCCATTGTTCACCCGTGGCAGTCCCCCGCACATCACGTCGCCAAGATATGGGGGCGGAAACGCAGGGGAGTGCTGCAGAGATCCCGCGTGGCTGTAATCCGAGAGATCGTCACGAGGGTCCGAGAGCAGCCGTGGGGAGCTCGGATACAAGGCCTGCGACGCCGGGGCCGTCACATAGGCTCCGTTGACGTCAAACGGGGGGCTGGCAATGGTCACTTCGGGAGGGGACTGCAGAGGCGGAGTGTAAGGAGCGTAGGTGGCGGAGGCGGAAGACGGAGAGGACGAGGCGAGGCGGTAATCGTGGACGCTGTGATACGGACTAGGAGGTGCAGGAGAATAGTGGTCTAGGGAGGTGCGCGGAGACCACTGAAGCCGGCTTTTGTACTTGGCGACAATATGCCGGGGAAGATCCATGGCGGATAGTGCGAGGTGCGCATCGGGGTGGAAAGGATCGGCTGTGCTCCGAGCAACTACCATCCGGTAGATCTCTTCAATCGGACTGATGGAGAGAGGACCCAAATAGGCACCGCCCAAGTTGGGGAAGAGGCTGTCGAGGACCACGCCAACCCCGAAAAACTGGGCCAGAATGGCTAGCGAGCCGATGTCGGCATCTTCAGGCCGCAGCATGGCAGGAGGAAGCCAGAACAGCCACCGCCGCAGCGGCTGCATGCGCTCAAAGGCCTGCTCGGGGGTTTGGGAGAGGAGATCTCGCTGGAAGTGTCGTACAAACTCTAGGAGTTCCCCAATACGGCGGTAGTGCGCATGGTTGTGTGCAACCCGCTTCTGCAGGGCCTGGAGTGCCACGACGGTTTGGTCGAGGCTGGCCAGGTCTTCGTCTTGAACTGGTAGCCCGACATAACTGGGGTGTTGGTGCACCCCAGGTACCGCTATTTTCCAAGAACAGGCCAACTCGGACTCTGCTTCCACATCGGATGCANGAACCCAAGACC
>NT_166518.1:3309942-3433566 GCF_000002855.4 Aspergillus niger | reverse complement strand
TATGACAAAATATTAGCGATGGCAATAGCGAGAAAACTATACAAACGTCAGTAACTCTGCCAAGCTGCGGCTTAACAAACAACCACTCACGTAGGCATCTTCTGCGCCCAAATAGTGCAGCTAGCGAGACCCCGGCGCTGGAGATCGATAGAAAGGCCAACAATGTGATGAATCAGGCGCAGATCAGTCAGCGAGAGCTTAGTCCAGCAGGTACGCGGGAACTGCAGCAGCTCAGCAAACGGAGCGACGCCTGTGAACTGCCAGTTCTTGATCTCCATTTCGATTTCGGCGGACATGAGCAGGTCGGGTACGTTGCGCATGGAGGATGCGTCGTCGTGAACCGTGGCAACATCCATGTAGTCGCAGCGACAGTTGTGCTTGGTGCAGTTCCGGCTGTGATGGTCAGCAGCGATTCTACACAGCTGCAGTTTGCAGAAGGCAAAAAACAAACCTACCATTGTGGGAAAGTTTCGTCACAACGGATGTGCCGCCGCTTGCATGTCTTGCAGCCGAACCGAGACTTGGTGTGGCTCTTGCGAGGAGGGCCACCACCGGGACCAGCCATGGCGACGATGAAGGCTAGACAAGAAACGGGAGCGAGCGAGGGAGAGAGCAGAGAGGTGCGGTGGGGTAAGTAGAAGACGAGCGATGAAACAGTCACCAAAGAGTCAAAGCTTGAGCACAGGAACTGTCTCAGGCAAGGAGGAGGATCAATAATAAGAGGAATAGGAATAGTGATAGTTTGACAGAAGGAAGATGGGGGGAGGGGAGAGACCAGATGCGGAGATGGGCCAGGCCGGGATATTATAAGAAGTAAGAGCAGAAGATGATAAACCCAATCTGATCGGAAGGCCAGAAATTACAGCCCACGGTTGGCTCAGCAAATGCGGCGTCCAAAAATAACCTCGAGCCGCAGCCCCAGTGAAGAGCAGCAGAGATACACACGTGGGGAATACGAGAAAACGGTGGGAGGGTAAGTAAGTAAAAGTAATTCTTTTTGATTTTGCTTTTCCTTTTTCTCTGATGTCCCTGCGTCAAGCCAAAAGGAGTATAGAGAAGAAGAAGAAAGACAAAAAGAGGCAAGGTCGTCAGGCGGGGGGGACTGAAGGAAGACCAGCAGCAGCAGCAGCAATACTAGCAGGTATTAAGTAGTATAAGAAGAGGCGGAGGATTGGGGAACAATCAACAGGTCAGGACCAACCGGCCGGTAAAGGACGAGAGGAGCTGCAGCCACAATTTTCTCTCCTTCAGCTGCGGGTCGAGGGACCGCGACGGTGGATTTGGTAATTTAAAGAGAATGCCAGAATAAGGAATTATAGGGAAGACGAATAATAAAAAAGAGTAATCATAAGAGAGAGAGGGAAACAGAAAAAGAAATTACTACTTAAGTAACTAGAATAAATAACGAGATCGTTTGCATTTCAGGGGATGAGAAAAGAAATAATTAATAAAAAATGCAGAAAAGGAAATCATGCTGAAATACTACTTGCTAGGGGACAAGACGGCCAAGAAACCTAGAGATCAAATGGGAATAAGTCCAAAAAATAAAATAAAATAAAATCACTACTATCAATTCGAAAATAATAATAAAAATAATCATCATCATTAAGATACACCCAGACAATCAGTCAGGGTGGAATCTCTGGGGTTAGCGAAAGCCAAGATGTTGAGCGCCACGGTACGACCGGTCAGATGCTGATCTCCAGACAGTCCTCACAGCCAGTCATGACCGGAGGAGTGCCGGAGAAGGAGAGAAAAAGAAATTACTACCACCACGATGGCCGATCTGGATGCTCAGGGAAACAGACGAGCCAGAGAAAAAAAAAGCATGATGGGGGGGGGGGGGGGGATGGAATCCGTCGAGTGAGCCTAGCCCGACATGGGGGAGGGTAAGTTAGGAGGAGCAGGAGGATCGGACCATGGCTGCAGGCAGGGGGGATGGTGTCTGGATTGATTAGTCTGAATGACTCGGGTGAGAAGGGGAGAGAGAGAGAGAGACTGAGTGTGAGAAATGATGATTTCATCTGGCCAAGTGAAGAACCGACCATAATCATCCTGAGTAGCAGCGAAAGGATCTCAGGCTCGCTGAGATTACTGTTTTGCGGATTATTCGCGATGGGAATTTCTCCATTGGCACGACTTGAGCCTCTTCTGCCGAGACAGGCTTAGTGCAGGCGAGGCAGCTGGCATCCACATTCTGTTTTGAGATGTGTATTCTAGCTGCTCATTGGCTGCTAGAATAGCCCCAGGGCCAATGAAGACGAGGGCACGGGGCGGCCACATGGCAGCATCACCGCCAGTGGAAGTGCTTGGGCCATCCGTCCAAATGAAACACGCCAGAAATCACTCCTTCTTGAGTTAGTATGCCGAGCAAAATCCAGTATGGAGCAGTGAGTTCACTTAGTGTGCTGCTGACTCTGCCGGTGATGAACTGACGGCCGGTGTGGGAATTTGCTGATCGATCCTCGCTCCATCCCGTCTGATTCGGCCTGGTTCCGTCCCCTCTACTACTGGCTTGTCCGTTTCAAGTCCTGTCGGTAGTATGAGCATCTCCCCTCTTTCAAGGTGATCCCTCCACTTTTTCCTTTCCAGTGGGCGGGACGGGATTCACAAGCCTCCGAGGAGGAAGGCCCTCCTCCTCGTCAGGTCTAAGCCGCAACAATCTGGAGTTCATCGCCAATCCACTGCTTTCAAATCGATGGAACCAGAAACTCAAACGCCCTTCGTCATCAGAAGAAGCAATGTCATCCCCTCTCACTCTCTCTCCCATCCCCAAAAATTAAAAGAAAAAAGAAAATAATATCATCTCTACGCCCCAAACCCAGAATCATGCCATAGCCCTTCTAGCCCCAGAGATGGTGGTGGCGGTCAGGGTCTGAGGAATGCTTTCCCTCTTTCCCACCTCCCATTCCTCCCCAAGGCTTGGGCGCAGCGGAGACACAGAAACAAGGAGAGAGAGAGAGATTGGTAAGTTAGTAGACAACCCCGGGGGTCGTCTAGAGTCCAGGTGTCTGGACGGGGTCTGCGGAATCCTCAACCCAAACTCTGGCGGGATACAAGTGTGGTTCCGAAGCGCTCTGCCTTTCCGATTTCCATTCTTGATATTGGTGGAGAGCACTTCCCCATACCAAGCCAGCGGCGTCTGCTTGTTCTATGGTTCTTCCTCCCTTTAGACTTGGGCCGAAGGAACTTACACACTCTCTCTCTCTCTGTTTTTTTTCTGGGCTGGGCTTAAATCACATTGTTGGTTCACCATTGGGCTGTGCATTTGATACAAGAAACACAAATGACACACGGTTGGGACTGACAGCCTGTCACTTGCGGTGGAGTTGGTCCGTCTATCATCATTCAGATCGGCTGCAAGTACCTTCCATTGAGAGCGGTACTTTCTTGGATCGGCCGGCCAGGCTTCCCTCGTTGTGAGGACCACTTTAGGAGATGGACCATCAGTGCGCAAGTAAGATCTGTAGGCAACATGGACTATGGCCTGGTCTAGTACCTACAATACCTCCCCTTCTGCCTGGTACCTACGTAGCCCGTCCGTTTCTTTTTCTTTTTCCTTTTTTTTTTTTTTTCCCTCTCGCTCCCTCTCTCTGCCTAACGGACAGATCATCATGCCCACCCCCCCGCGGACTGCAATAAGCCTAATCAGACCCGCTCGAACAGAGTCAGCCGCCTTTTTTTCCTCTGTTCACGTTGGCTAACGTACTACGTACCGGTAAGGGTGCTAATCGGCGAACCATCGAATAAGGTGATCGATGGACCACCGATCCTACCACATTAGGCCATCCAGGATGATCGTTATAGTAGCGACTGAAGCTAAGTCGTTCCGCCCGTGCTGGGATCGCTGCCACGATTTATAAACGGAACGGCACTTGACTTGCTCGGGTCTAAACTTCGACAAATGGCCATGCTGCGGATTGCAAAGCCAGGATCCTCCATCTCTTCAATCGGAATTACCAAGAAATAACCAGGGTCTGTGAGTTTTTGACAGGCAGTAGTTTAGTTTACTTTAGTTCCAAAGTAGTCGTCTGCCATAAGCGATGTGCTGCTGATTGGGTAGCCCGTAAATTCTATTTCCCCCCTTTATTTTCATACCAATTAGGGGGGTGGTTGAGGTGATTGTTGCTTTTTTCCTTGCTCGTCATTCAATCTTACCCCCCCCTCATCTCCTCTCTCTCTCTCCTCATTTCCTATAGTTACTTGGCTAACTTATCTACTTGACTTAGCCTCTCGTGGAGATGTCAACTTTCGTCAAAGTGTCCGTCCACCCGGCGCCAAGACAGGTAAAGTACTGAGCAACTAGTGGTCGCTTGCACTTGACACATACTAGTTATACACCGAGTAGTTTGCCTTGCAGGGCGATCTGAGCGCACCGTTCATGGTGCCTGAAAAAGGTGACCCAACAACCCCTCTTCCTTTCTCCCCGTTTGCTCTCCGGAGGGGTGACCAAACACAGTCAAAAAATAGAAGAAAAATAAAAGTGAAAAAAATAAAAATTAGATTACCTAAAGGACTATTCACGGCCACGGCCAAGTCACAACCTTAATGAACGCTAGGGTGGAGGCACCGGTCGCTAGTAGATATCCCTCTGGCGCCTCTGATAGCAGTTGGGAGATTATTTCCCCTTACCAGGGTGGGTATTCGATACTTGCAGCGGGTCATCACAGTCACCACCCTGTCGCGGTTACCATGATCTAAATGGGCACCGAAGGAGACTCATGACTCAAGTGCGTTGAACTGCGTTGATAGGTAGCCGACAGTTTCATGATGTCCCAAAAAGACTTTGGGATGCGATCTTTCACAAGCTCGACTCCTATCCATCCATACCTTACGGGCGCACAACTTGACTTACTTTACAATCAGGACGTCATCAGCAGGACTCTGAATCTGGCCATGACAGCCGACCAAAGCGCCAGATGAAATTCCAATCTGCAGGATTTCATTTCGGTGATTGGCCGCGCCCGGGGGGGGGTGGTGGTTGTGTCCAGGGGTTGCCAGTCAGCCATGCCTGCTCTTTTGCCGAGCAAGACCCTGTGTAACGGTGCAGGATAAGCCATGCAGTATCCGACCCGCGGGACTAGGGGGGGGGAGGCGGGGGTATGGACAATAAGTACAACCTTCAGAAAACCTGCAGAGAGATACCTTTCTTCATCTTCCTTCCTGCCTATCAGTTGACATTGAGGCGATGACAAACTCCCCAGGTCACCGGCCAAGACCCCCCAAGACCCCGATTCAACTTTTGCCCTGCTGGAAAGGCGTCCATCATCATCCTTAGTCTTGGGTCCTGGGGCGCGCTGCTCGGTAGGTTTAGTCTAGTCCCGGCCGAACTAAAGTTTTTGGGATCGAGGCTGTAAAGCAAGCAAGCAAGCCCCCCTTCCCCCTACTACGTATCTAACTACTGTGTAAAGGACAGTGGTGGGGGGCGGGTGCCCTCCTTTCAACGCAGGATTGAACCAACGTAACGACTGACAGGAAGCATGGAAGATGAGCCTCGCTACTAGTTTAGAGGATCCTGGTAGCTTAGGCCTTCCTTTCGTAGAAAAAACCCGACCTTCCATTGCATAGCATCAAGTGGGGCTGCGATTGGAGAGTTATCTAGTTACAGGAAGAGAGGGAACCCGGGCGGTGGTCGATTATGATAGACGCGCGCGATCCACCATGAGGATTTGAAGGCGCAGCTGTGTGCACGGACGGACGTGGGACGTGGCATGGGTATGGCGCCTTACCTCAGCCGATAGTCTAAGATATCTGTAACACGGAGAAACAGATCGTTTTCTTCTTCTTCTTTTCTAAATGCACTCCATTTGCACCGCACCCGGGCGAAGTTCTTCTGTATGACACAGAGCTTTTGTGGTCCACATGCTGCAACTATCTGGAGATAGAACGATTACGGAGAGTTAAGTAACACGGTTTCAGCCTCGACGGACGGAAGCCAATGTGATCTTGCAAGACGTCGATTTCCCAATCGGCCGGATGAAACAGCGTCAGCTGTCATACTTGAATTCCTTTCATGGTCCAGCCAGGCTCTCGGTGATTTTGTCCGTTCTTTTCTTTTCTTTTTTCTTTCATCAGACGGCGGGAAACTCTAGCAGGGCTGGACGGCATGGCGATTGATTAGTCGTATTTAGTCTAGTGGTAGTAAGGAAGGGAAGTAAGTAATCTGGCTGGTTACAGAACGGTTGAGCGGGATAATTAAAAAATAATTAAGAGAGAGAAAACAAAATAATAATTTTTGAGAAAAAAAGAGAAAACAAAGAACGGCGGCGATACCGGTCTGAAGGGTAAAGTTCAACTAGAATAAAGCTAAAGGGAAATCTCCACGACCAGCATTGTTAGTGTGTTGATTAGAGCCAGGATTCGAGAGAGGGCGCTGATGGATAACGCTGGTAGACTACTAGACTTAACTACTAGGGAATAGAGAGAGAGGCCAGAAGAACTTCCGTTATTTAGTTCGCCCACGCTTGGACATTCACAGTTTAGTGGGGGAGGACCAACAATCTGGTCCGACCACACAACAACCGTCATCCACCGGACCCATCGAAACTCTGAAGATGACCCAAAGAAACTAAAGCAGAGCCAGGGTTGATGGTGCCAAACCATCCGGGGCTGCGGGCCGGGTCCACGGTCACGGGGAGGCTGAGACTGTAAAAGAGTGGGCAAAAAAAGGTCTGAGGCCGAAACCTTGTTGGAGGAGAGGCAGCAGGAATCCACCAGTCAATTTCTCTCGATAATCGGTCTTCTCTCGGGTCGTCTCAACTAAGCTAAAATCTAGAGCCCGCCTGACAGCGGAAAAAGAGGCTCGACCTGCATCAGCCATGGAGGCATGGGATGGAGGAGGGGGGGGGTAAGGGGGAGGGGTGAGCGATGGAAGGGGGGCCTGGCTGGTTGCATGCATCGTCGCACAAAGCCTCATTGCCACGTTTTCGTCCCGGAGATCGCGACAAAGTTCCCAAGATCCCGAAGAAATCGAGCATATGCCATGTGATGATGGAGGGGGAGGAGGGGGGGTAGTGTAGGGATGATGCACTCACATCCCTGTTCGAGGAAGAAACGAAGGGGATGATGAGACTGATGTTTTGTAGGTTATTTGTTTAGCTAGTTAGTACACTACTAGTAGAATACCAAGAGGCGGACTGGCAAGGAGCAGCTGGACCCTTCTTGGCCGTCAAAATTAAATTTGAAACGATCTTCAGGAAAGCGTCCATGGTTCGTTGGGACGATGCTCCCATCAACTACTAGCTCTCTAGCAAGATGGAGATAGATAGATAGTATTAGATAATGGATCGCGACCGACTGCCGCACCAACTTGGAGTAAACAAGAGCAAGTACACCGTATACTCCATACCTTACTCCGTACTCGGTGTACTGTGTAAGTACCTTTGAAGAAGATGACTGATTGATTGATTGATTGAATGATTCATCGGTCCAAAGTACCCTCGATCACGGGGTCACGGAGGTTAGTCAAGACTAGCCCAGTTAGCACCTCCTTAGACCCAGTCAGGCAACTGTCGGTCGGAGCAACCCGATCCCAGATTCCGACCAGCCAATGGCAAAGGCATAGCCATTCTCCGCATCAGTTTGGACGGGGTGACCAGAACAGGGAAGAAGTGGGCCAGTCACAGACAGGCGCTGGGCTCGGCAGATCCGCCGTCTTCATTCTTTTCTTTCAGTCTTGTCTCTTTTCAATCTCGCCAGATACAACCGCATCTGGTTAGTGCGGGAGGAGTCCAGGTTTTTCCCACTAACCCGGAAATGGGATCTGCCAACTTTAAGGGAAAAATTAAAATAACTAAATCAATAAATACAAATCAAATAATACACGTCTAATTAGTAGGGAAAAAAAAAAAAAAAGATGGGGATGATATTCAGCATCAGCATGAGCAGGACAGAGAAAAACAAATTTAAGGCGACTAACTAACTAACTAAACCAACTAACTAATTCACAACTGCCACCCAAAACTAGCCCCCAAATTCACACGCGGCCCAGGATCAATCATGTCAGAACCCAATAACTCGTCCAGTTTCCCTCGTGGCCTGCCTGAAGGATCGATCACCCACCAGTGATGATTTTATTTCGCTCAGTATCACCATCATTCCAGCCCCAGGATCCAGCCCGTCGGGCGCGTCTATGGGAAAGTTAACCACCACTACTGCGCCGTGCTTGGAAATGGGTACACAGAAGAAAAAACAAAACAAAAAGGGAAAACAAAAAAAGAAGTTGGCCACACAGCCTCATTTGAACTTGGTAGTACAGAGTACAGCCTTAGCTAAGTTGAAGACTAGGTCTAGTATGGGTATGACCAGGAAAAACCCCCCAACAATGCATTAGCCGATACTCGACTAAATTCCTACAGTACAACACACAGAAGTAGTCTGTTCTAGAGGAAGTGAAAGAGAGAGACAGACAGAGATAGTACTTAGTCTCGGCGCAATGGCTAATCTCCGAAAAAACCTGCTCAACAAAAAAATACACTTGCAGTACTTGTAAATTTTAGCGGCCGAAACATTTTCGCCTTCGCCGAAGATACCCTGATTGGGTAGGAGTCATACTTGAGTCAATTACTCTGACTACTCCTAAATGGCGTACGTACATGATGGGGAATGATTACCTATGCCTTATCAATCCATTTCTAGCCTACTAGACAATCAACGGATCTAGTAGTGTGTAGCTGAAGTTGATGATTTAATTCGAATCAATTGGTTACCTCGTCAAGCAGCAATTTATCAGTCTAGAAGAGTAAGCCGCCATACCGCGCCATCCATGATGCCATCTCACTACCTCACTACCTGACAAATCCATATTTCCATCTATCCATCCCCCCAAGTCAACCTAATCAGCTAACTAACTACTAACTAACTAAATCCCCAAACTAACAAAACACACACCCCCCTGCTCACTTACCTGCATGGAACCTTCCACAGAAGATGGAAGAAGAAGCGGAAACCCCCAAAGGAGCAAACACCTGTTTTGTTACATAGTGCTTACTGTACTCTATCCCATGTCTGAATTCTCTCATTTCTTTTTATTTAGTTCTTTCTTTCTTTCTGTCTTTCTGTCTGACTGACTCCCCTCCTAGAAATGCTATTTGCCGCTCATCATGCAGCATGCAACAAGTCGCATGAACCAATCACCCAATCAATCAACAACCCGCCAGCTATATTGCAGGGATATATCTGACTGGAATTATTGAAAGTTATCTGACGTAGTGGTTGATGTCATGTCGTACATTCTGTTGTTCCATAGACATCAGTCATCCTATCGGCGAGGCCGATGTGTGCTTTTTTTCATGACTATGATGGTGGTGGTGGTGGTGGTAGCCTTGCCCAGAGAATGTGTAAGTGACTGTGCGCTGTGCTGCGCTGCGCTGGATAAATGGATATGACCTGTTCCAGACCGACTGGGGTATGCTGCAACGCTAAAGCTTTAAGGGTTGCCCGGAGGTGCAGGGATTAAGAGATTAATGACCAGGGTGTTCGGATCCGAATGTCGGACATAGGAGATAACTACTAGTGTTAATTAACTAGTACTACTACTAGTGAAGTCAAGTGTGGGTTATGTAGCACACAATTCATAAAAAAAATGATGTAGGAATGAGTATAGGCATCAGGTTAGACTGAAAAAAATGTACTGTAGTATTTTGTTCTTCAGTAAGTAGTATTAGGTTAGTTTGCTCTTTGTTGATAGTGATACTGTCATGTGGATCGGACCAACTAGCTAGCTACGTAGCTACTGGCTGCATCACTGAGTAAATGGCATCTGTCTGTCGATCATGATGTCAAACTCAATTTATATACATCACTCGTGTAGATATATAGACCATGTCCCCCACATCATCACTTGCAGATAAAATAAACTTCACTTCATGAGGGTAAAATAAAAAGAAGAACAACGCCAGATTGAAAAACACACAGCAGGTGCCAGCCGACCCTCCTGCGTGCATCAGACTATCCTATCTAATATACTATTCTACTAGTCTATCTAAAAAAAAAAATATAAAAGAAATAAAAAAGGGAATAAAAAGGGTACAGGATCGATAGGCATGTCTCATTGTTCATTTCCCCTTGCCCTTTCTTCATCCTGGTTATATAGTCCCGAGCTATACTATTCCAGGGGTTCATGTCCATCCGCTTTTTGCTCTTTTCGTTTTGTCCCTATTTTTATTTTGGTTGCCCACGGTCCAGCCAGCCCATTAGCCCTCCCTCTATGCAGACCCCGACACGGCGATCCACGCACAGTCGAATGAAAACAGATTCCAAACACGCCACATCAAGGCTTGAATATCGGACGGTGTGTTCTCAACCACACTCCCTCCGCCCGGAGAAAGGTCCTTGATCCCGGCCAGGAATCGGAAGCAGACAATCACCGAGCCAGGTGCCGGCGTGGGAGAAGGAAAAGGAAATGCAATTTTATGCGCCTTTCGCCATGACATTTTGCGTTCAAACGAAACATTAACATGACAAACATATAGATCTAAATCTGGTATACAGAACGAAGCTTCTGAGCAACATGGGCCGGAAGTTGCGACAGGAATGAATCGAAATTGGGTATCATATTTTTATATCCCTGCAACACCTGCATCATCATTCGAGTCAGCTACACGTTTTGAAAGATATGAGGGAAAGAGAAGGTTACACACCTGCTGGAATGAGGTCTGAATGTCACGGTAGTCCTCCTGGTTCATCGATTTGGTGGGGAATGCAGCGATGGCCTGGAAGTAGTCCACCAGGCAGGACTCCATGGCTGCGGGGTTCTTCATCACCACCTGATTGAATCCGAGGAAAGCGGATGCCTTTTCGCGCGTGAATTCAATCTTGTTCATGGACTTCAAGAAGACTCCGGCGTATTCATTCAGACGAGCTGCAAGCTGATCGGAGCAGCAGATACCAAGCCGACCCAGCGCCATCGCAGCGTTCTCGTTCACCGAGTCGATGATCTCCTCGTTGTTGATGATGATGAAAAGCCCCTGGTACAGCTTTTCCATATACGGAGCCAGCGCGGCTTTTTCGTTCACGGCGATCTCTCCGCACGACCAGCAGGCATTGTTGAGAACGCTGAATCCAGTGTGACGATCATCATCCCGGATCTGGTCCAGATCCAGTTGCTTGATCAGAGTGGGCATAATGTTAGGAATGAAGGGCTCGAGTTGAGGGAAGATGTTGATCGCACAGTCACCCAGCAGAGCATACGATGACTGACGGACCTCATAGTTCGGATCCTCCATACAGAAGCAGAGCAGGTCGAAGAACCGGGGCTGGGAGTTGGCGACCAACTCGCCGCTCTTCTGCGGATCGATCGCCTGGATGATCGCGCTCAGAAGATCCAGGCTCGTCACCAGGAAGTCCTTGTCAGGCTCATCGATGGCCTGGTTGTTGACAGATGCCATGTACTCCTGCAGATTCTCGTAGATGATCTTGATGCATCTCTGGAAGAGAGGAGTGGCGAAGGGAGAAAAGGCGTCGCCGTAGGCCGCCGCAATGTATCCCAGGCACTCCAGGAGTGGGAACAGCTCCCGAGACTGATCCGAGACCTTGTTGTAGCGATCAATGAGAGCAGGCATAAGGATATCAACCAGTTGAGGCTTCGCCAGCTCCCCCATGACGCACTCGGCCAAAGTTTGGACACAGTCATACAAGATGTACATGTTCCGGTCTTTGTACCTTCCAAAGCACTGCACAAACTGTCGAAGGATGGGCTCACAGTAGGGGATCAAGTTCGCGTCCGACTTCTCCTCCAAGCTTGCAAAGGCAGAGGCAGCCGCCTCCTGAACCTTCTTGTTGCCGTCCAGCATTCTGCGCAGGATACCCTCCATCATAGGCTCAAAGAAGCGCGCTCTTTCCGACGGGTCTCCCAGGTGTGACGCCCATTCGGAGTATCGGCCGAGGCACCAACAGGTGATCTGTCGCACCACAGGTTGAGCGTCGTTGAGCAGGGAAATGAGGTAGGGAACGAGCTCGGGGAGATGAGGCGTAACCGCATCCATACAACCGTCTGCAACAGCACCCAGAGTCAAGACAGCAGCTTCGCGATGGGGCCACTGTTCGTGGCGGAGGGTCTCCTTCAGGTAGGGCAGAATGATTTCGAAGATCGGGTCGTGATAGACGTTCGAGAAGACATCCAACGCGGCGGCGGAGCACTTTCTGAGCGTCCATTCGTCCTCGGGATCATCTCCGAATTCGGAATCCTCAATCTCGCCTTCACTCAGATCGTCATCGTCTTCCTCCTCGGGAGCTGCGTTTCCGTTCGCTTGACCGGACTTGGACATATCCAATTTACCGCTCTTGGACTTGGCGAACTGTGGTTTGAGGTCTTCCTGGCGGTCTTCGTCCTCGGCATCATCTCCTTCGCCCGTCAACCTAATGGCTTCATCCTCATCATAAACCATGCTCTGGAGCAAGACCGGGACGATCTTAGACATGTGTGGAGCCAAGGGCTGCTGTAATTTGATCTGCTCGCCCGCGACAAGCCAGAACTCAGCGGCGTCAAGCGCAAGCTCCGGGTCCTCCTGGTTGTGCTGTTGCATGATGATATAGTTGACCAACCCTTCCATGTGTGGGATGAGCTTCTCGGGGGAGAAGTCCACCAGTTGCGCGAAAGTCTGACACACTGTGCGACGAACATCGGTACTCGAATCATTGGCGAGCTGGAACAATTGCGACAAAAACAGATCCATTGAAGCAATCAGGGCCTTGGGTCTGTGCGGGAGGAAGACGTGGATGGTGCCGAGGGCCATTGAGCGGACCTTGGAGCTCTGGTTCGAGGTGAATTCGAGCAACTTGGGGATGATGACATCCAGAGGGCATTGTCCTTGGTAGTCACGGTCGAGGATCTTGCGGTTATCTTCGCAAACCTTGGAAAGAGCAGACATAGCAGCCTCCTGGGCCATGGGCGGGATGTCACCGGAGCTATTTTCGACGAGGGTCAGCAGCTCCTGCAGCACGTCAGGCCAGGCTAATAGCCCCGCCTGTTGCACCAATTCTGTGATAATTGTTCCGGCCGACTTCCGCACATGAGGGTTCTCATCGCGCAATCCGAGCAGGGTGGCCGATCGGATATAGGTCAAGCAAGGTTGGGGGATCGTGTTGTAGGCAACGTGAATTTTGGTCTTGAGGTTCATGGCAGCGGCGAAACGGACCATGTCGTAGGTCTGGCTATCCATTCCCAGCACCGGAGAAGCCTGCGGGGTGCTGAAGAGGTAGGTGATGTAGTTGACATAATCCGGCGACGAGGTTGCTTGTACTAGCATCTATCAGACGGCAGAAAGAGAGCTCCGGTCAGCCGATTTTTTTTTTCTCAAAGCGAAAGATAAGGTCCTAGAGCAAAGCTAAACAGAAGGCGAGGTAGAATAGGTGCTGTTGCAGCGACCGCGAAGCTCCGGAAATAGCCATTCTGTTGAAGTTGATGGAGGGGAGGGGAAGCATAAAAAAAAAAAAACTCAAAGTCGGGAAAGAAAGCGGACTAAGAGAGAGGGGGAAAAGCGACAGCGAGGACACACCTGTTCGGCCTGTTTTTGGAGGGGGCGATCATAAGGATTAAGGGAATCCTTGAGGCAGCAAGCCAGCTGCCTCAATGGATCGTCCTGCGGTTGCCATTCCATGGTGTCGCAAAGGTGGAAGGCAGAGGGAGGGGGAGCAATTGCGGGAAGAAGGACGACGAGGGGGGATGAAGAGAGAGACAGAGAGAGAGGGAGAGAGGGAGAGACCGAGAGGGTGGAAGGGTACGTTGTGTAGCCCAAAGAAACCCCGCCGTGAACTTGTGGGAAGCGGCTCCAGCCCCTTCTTCCCCGGAAAGGCTAAGAGAGAAAAAAAAAATATAGAAAAGAATTTGAAAGACAAGGGAAAATAAGATAAATTATAATAAATTATTATCAGAAAGCATCAACAAAGGAATTTAATTCATGAAAAACAATCCGTTGTTCAGAACAGTAGAAGCGCGACTCGAGCGCACAAAATATTCCCAAGTGGACCAAAGTAGTCGCAATGGAGCCAGAAGGCTGTCCGGTGACGACAAGAGAAAAATTCCCCTGGCTGGCGGAGAGACACAGACAGAGAAAGCGGGAGAGAGAGAGAGAAAGAGAGAGAGGGAGAGGCAAAGGAGAGAGGCAGAGCCACCGCGGACAATCCTACTTAGCACCACTACTACCAAAGCAACCAAAGTTCTGAGTGGTTGTGGCACTAAGTAGTGGTCCTCCTGGCAACTGGGTTCTTTACATGGAAAAGGCCGTGCACCCGGAGATACTTACTTGTGTTGTAGCAGTACTTCCAAGCACCTTACGTAGGGAAATAGTGGAAGGATGGCTGGCTGGTTAGCGATTCAGGCAAAATCTTCTTTGAAAAAAAAAAGATGAAGCCACCTAGTATCCTACTTCCTCTGACTTCAGTCAGACGGATAAGTCTGGTCTGGCTGATGATCAAGTTGGGACGATGCGATGGGCAGAAACACATGGAGGAATGTTGATGTTGATGTTCATGTTCATGTTGATGTTCATGTTCATGGCTGGTATCGTCACTTGGGATGTTCTCTATCTTTCAGAGGTCTGGTGGCCGCGGTAATCAGCGAAACAGTATTAAACATGCCACCGCCAGGCAGATGAAGGCAACCATCTGCCCGGTATGGTAACCGGCGACTATTACTGATACACATTGGTTTCTCCAGTTACCTGCTGATACATACCTTACCTGCCTTAACGTAGAGGATTCCATTCCGAACACAGACCGGCAAGAGGCACTTGACATGCATCTATATAATGAATATTTCACAGGGTAGGTTTGTCCTTGGTAATAGCATATCATACACAGTAGACCTCATGTTCAATACAGTTCCTGAATGTTCTTTCTATTATGTTCCGATTCATTAGCAGTACCTATCTCTGGGGCTGAATCAACCATGCATGTATTCCACCCTTACGATGTTTCTCCCTAGAAACTTCGACTTCAAGGATACTTCCTCACTGGTTCCTACTATCCATGCATGGATGCCAATCCCGAAATTCTGGAGTCGGTAACTTATCCTTTCCCCTCATGCAGTGGTTGCCTTTTCCCCTCCACTCACCCCCCAGTCTTCCAGTATCATGGGACCCGGTCGGCGGCGGGGATTACTAGGCCATCACGATGCCAGAATGACCTGTCAGAGATTCCGATCCATCGTGCGCTTCTCCCACGGGCTTCCTTTAGAGCTATCTTAGAAAATAGTCCGCCTAAGCCCTGATCGCGTGCATAGGGTGGATCAGGATCTAACCTGAAGAGTTAAGTAGTTGGCTAGTATTGTTGTTGATAATGTATGTACCCCAACAATGCATCTATCACCCACATCGGGTCAGTTATGGAAGTTATGAACATCATTACTACCCTTGTGCAGAAAGTCACTTGATTTAAGAAATATGACCGAAACCTCTTTCTCTTCCCCTGTCTACTCCTCTACGCCCACACCAGTTTCTTGATGTCGTAGACCAAATGCTCTAGATATCCAGTCCGCTTCTTCGCCTCCTCGACTGAAATGATCTCGGACGATTCGATAATGGAACTCTGCGCTCCGTCATCATCATGTCGTTTCTCGCCTGCTCTCATGGCCCGCTCGATCTCCTCGCAGATACTGCGCACCCAATCCGGTTGTCTCACTGTCGCCCCCGTCGAGTTCTGCGGGAGTGCTTTGAACGCTAAGAGTCGGGTGGTCGATCGGGGGGTTCCCTTGAACCACGCATACATGTTCCACTCGGTGCTGGGGCGCGCATTGCTGTCGAGGGATTGCGAGGTAACCTGGCTCTGGAGCGACCGGGTGTTGACCCGCAGCGCATTCTCATCGCCAGCAAGATACTCAATCACCAACCCAACGTTGTTCTGCTCGTCGGTCTGGGCCTCGGTCAGAATCGACGTAATATAGGTGCCATAGTTGATCCGTGTCACGGAATGTAGGTCAATGCGTTCATACGATAGCACCTTATCGACGTTCCAATCAAAGCGACAACTGTAGATAGCTGCATCGGTGAGTAGAAGCACCGCCTCCTCGAATGGCATGGTCCTTAGAGTATTCGGCTGCCGTGGGGTTAGCATAGTCCAGCCACCCAGGAACTCTTCTGACTGGTCGCTAATAACAATCTTGCAACTGGTATCGATCGCGTTCTGCCGGAGCTTCTGGACCGAGATTCCTGGGTCCGTAGTCTGCATCTCTACCGCGAATTCCTGGAAGGCCTGGGTAGAGACATTGCCCAGCAGGTAGTCTATGCACGCCTGCGAGAAGTAATCGTTGACAATGTTGTTGTAATAACGGGAGAGTGTTAGACCGAAGTCATTAAGCGCTCCCCGGTAATTCCGTTTCCGCGTCCTTGTGTAGTCGCCCTTCAGGGCAGCTGTCGAGGAGTATTGCTTAGAAATAGCATCCCCGTTATCTGCCCATAGAGTATTGAACCATCGAGTAGAAGAGTCACGCCCAAGATCGATGTTGATGCCCTCGCGCTTCAGTTCACGCTCTAGGGCCCATTGGCCAAATGCGCATTGCGCGACCCCAGTGCGGTCCAGACAGTCCATGCAATTCGTGCGCACAATACCTTTTTGCGACTGGAGAACAGTATCGTTGCAAATAACGGTATCACCAAATTCGCTCAACGTCTCCTCCAGATGCTTCACTAGGCGGCTTACATTTTCGAATTTCATACCCCGACACTCGTGGTGGAAGTCAAACCACTCCAGTGCAAGCGGTACACCATCTATGCCACCTGACTCATTCAAAGCCTTTGCAAACTTCTCATATTGCTCTCCAAGCTTTAACTCTCCGGCTTGTTTGTCGATGAGAGAGACGCCCTGGATCTTCCCGTATCTTCGACTGAGATTTCGAAAGTGTCTATCAAAGGCAAGTTGATTGGTTTCAGTGGAGTGGTGCAGAACCGGGACTGGCTTGAAGGCGTATGGTGACTGCGAGAAGTACAGCGGAATTGATCCGCGTACTTGAAGGTACGAGTAGGCATTATGGGACGGATCCCAATCCGGAACGGAGAGAATCTGCTCGGTCTCCACGAAATTGGCGGTATTCCCAAAGTCATCAACACCACGGCGCAGGTATCGTAGACCTGGACGCTTGACAGATCGTCGCGAGATCAGGGTGAGTAGATAATCACGCTTCTTCTCGCTGGTTTGAACAGCTTCTGCCTCTTGCTTGTCACCCAGGATGCGTCCTTCCTTGAGTTCCTCGTTGGACTTCTCCGAGTCTGAGGGTTGATTCTCTACCGTAGACTCTGCAGCCTCAACGGTAAACTCTCGCTGGCCAACAAAACCTTGCATCAACGGAAGAATATAGTTGTGAGCATCAGCTGCGATAAAGGGAGCCATCAGATGCCGGTTCCAGAAGTACTGGAGATGGTGAGTTAGCACGTGCATCTTGTCCGTCACAAGGGGAAGGCTTATACCAATTCATCAACGATCTTGTGCGACGGCAGATGATTCTTGAGCGGTGACTCTTCCTGCGTCCCGAACTGCCTAGTAAGGTCGTAATCATATGCAAAAAAGAAATTCTGGGAAGAAAAGATCATCTTGGTATAACGTAGCAATTTCGGAAGCAACTCCACGGTTGGATCGGAGGGAAACGGCTCTCCAAGTGTTTTAGGCGTTGCATCATGACTCTGCGAGACAGGGCTTGCACGTTCATCATTCACCTCAGCAGATACGGGCTTGGACTCCCCCTTGTCATCTTCCACGAGCGGCTCTGCAGAACTATGACCTACAGTACCAAGCCCGGGCAATCCAAGAGTTTTCCTTGAGAGCCAGTTTGCAGCAAAACGTCCGAATCGCACTCTCTTTCCAATCACATCTTCAGCGATACTGCCAACACTGCGAGCTCTGGAATGAGTGACTTCCTGCTCAGGGGAAGCTGGAACGGTGCCAACTTCAGTGTCGCCGCCTTCAGTCTCGGTGTCCGAAATCGTGCTACTGTCATCGGAGGCAGTCTCGCCCGGTCCACCTTCTCCTTGAGATAGGCTCTCCTTTGCCTGAGAGATCGCGCGAATCGCATCTGCTTGCGAAGAGGTCGGGATTACCGCGACATTAGTCACGGCATAAATGGGTTTTCCCTGAATCTGAGCCACTTGTTGCCGCTGAGTGATAGAGATGAGGAAAGAATATGACGCAACGGATAGCAGCCCTTTGATGCACGTTGGACGTTAGCGAAGAGGCTTTCTGCAACTAATCGGGACATAAACAGCCGACGCAAGAGAGAAAAAAAGGGCGCAGAGAAAAGCTACACTAGTATTCAAGCAAGGGGCGGGCTGCTTACCGACGAGGCCATAAGTCTCTAAGCCGGAGTCTCTGTCCTCGTCCAGGTCCGAGGCCGGCGCGGGGAGCGAGGAGACCTTGTTGGTCTTATAGTCAATGCGGAGAGAGCTGGGCTCATTATTCCCAGCATGTCTTAATCCATTGCCGGAAGACTGGAGTATCAGGCCATCGACAGCGGCGATGATGACTAGCTTTCGCAGCAAGCTCGGCATGTCGCTTGAGCTTCGCGGGGTTGCGACGGTCGCGGTCAGTGGGGAAGCGCAAAGAGCTCCGAGGCGAGCGAAGACTCAGTGGACGATGCGGTGCCTAAGCTGCAGAGCCGAACATCTCTAGCCTGTTCATCCACACCATAGCTCGGCATATATCTCAAAATTATGGCTTCCGCGGTGGGGATTTTATAGAACAGGCCATCCGGCAAAAGAAGGTCGGTAGATGCACTAGCCCAAGACTAATCCCAACGCCTGTCAGGACAACAAGGCAGAGAGAGCCCGACATCATCGATCTTCATCCGCGAACCCCACTGGGCGGCCAAACCCAACCACAAAACAAGACCAGCCCGATCTCGAGGGGCATCCATCGTTCCTTTACGTCACCTGCGCCCCATACCACTAAGCGGTCAGATTAGTAGATAATGGTAGAGGATAGATATATCTACGGTGTACATAGTAAAGTCGAAGATTCCACTGTAGGAAAGGCCTCACAGCCCGGTCGTCCGCGCGTCAATACACAAAGATCTATCTTGCCAAGTTTATCCTAGGGCCTATATACAGTTCGGATCTATCGCAGTCGATTCGCCCGCGATTCATGCCAGAAAAGAGGATAACCAGCAAACGTCAGAGATAACGAACTCAAAACAAACAATCCCAATGCACATCCAAATCATTCATGGGCATCTCTTGTTCCTCGTCCTGGTATTTCCTCGCGCTTGGGGAGAGAAGTAAAAGTACAATGCATTCAGAAAGCGGACATCAACACAAACCACGGGGTAATAAGAGGTCATCGAGGAGGATAAGAGGAGGAACAAAGTGGGTGGAGAAAGAAATAAAGCAAGATGAGAGAAGCACAACATAGAAAAGGAAAACGTCACAGCAATATTCTGGGTCGTAAATGAAGCCGGCAAGCAAAAGAAAACCAGCCAGGCATCGCATCATTCTATAGTGCGGAAGTCTTGTTGGGCTGATGAGAAGAATGATCTACTTCTTCACTTCGCTTGTAAGTAGGACCTGGCTCTCCGTCACTGTCCCCGGCTAGGTCGGACAGCCCGAATGCCTGGCTCTCCACATCATAGGCACGCATAAGCCCTTCACGGTCTCCGTGCCCGTTCATGTAGGTCCCCGAGGAGCTCCGACGATGAGGCTCGTTGCTGCGACGGGATTGCATAGACCTCCGAGTCTGGAATCCGGCAATTCCGTCCGTTGGAATTCCCTCATCGTCAAGTTTCGCGTTGAGCATCTGTCGTCCATCTGGGTCGTGCCGGGAGAGATTCAGAAGATATACGCCGGAGAAGATGATCAAAAATCCACAAAGCAAGGAGATCGTGTTGACAGCGTCAGTGGTGTTAAATCCCTTGAAAAGGATAAATGAGGCACACAGGGTCGCAGTCGTAAATGTGACATAGTAGAGAGGATTAACGCTGCCAAACATTGTTAGCAATCATCCACGGCTTGCAAGCTCGGCATGCACCTACATTGAGGTAGAAAATTGGTTCAGCGCCTTGTTGATGTAGTTCATCTGAGTCAAAATGCAGAAACCCGTGACGATCATGAAAACGTAGGTCGAGGCCTGTGTGAACTGATTGTTGCCTCCCAAGGTGAGTTTCACCGCAATACCAAATGCCTTGATCGACATGACTGAGACGGAGCCGACTGTGGAACAGATGGAGATGTAAATCAGAGGGTTCTTTCTGCCGTAGACGGGAGCGACGCGGTAAATCATGACGGTAGAGAAGATGGCAACGGCGAGGCAGTAAATTAGAAATCCTATGGGAGAATGGTGTTAGGTGACAACGGGAGTTTGTAATTAAATGTATCGGTCCATACCTGGTTGCAGCGCGTAGCCCAAGATCTCATCAATTCTCTCGACTGGCTTGTCTGGGGGCGCATGAAGGACGATGACGACGGAGCCAAGGAGGCACATCGCACAACCTAGCTTCCCAAGTGTACCCAGTCTTTCCTTGAGGAAATACGATCCAAGGACAGCACTATGGCCTGTTAGCCCATTGTATAGTAACTTCGGCCCGTGATGGGGAGTCTCACCCGATCAGGACACTTAGCGCACCCAAGGGCGTGACGAGGATAGCGGGTGCGAAAGCGTAGGCTGCGAAATTGGCGATCTCTCCAACGGCCACTACATCATCACCAGTCAGCTCCGCTTGTTCAAGCGACAGTCGATAGAACAGAGCCTGTCATACATGTAACCACTCCCCCCCACCATATGGGACTCTTGAGATATGAGAAACCCTCTCCTTCAAAACCATGCCTCTCGGATGCTTGCATCAAGCCCTGTATGATAGAAATCAGTCGTTTATTCGAGACGAAGATCGGTAAAATCGTCGAGAGGCAATTCCGCGCGGCTGGTCATCGACGACGATTGGACACGAACGAACCTTTTTCGTAATGACGAAACTTGTACCTAATACTTGTCAGCTTCTGCAGAAAACGAATCCATTACGGAAGACTCATACCGATCGCCATTGTTGATGTAATGGCCAAAATGAGGCCGATATACCTACGCACGGTCAGTACATTGCGAATCCGATGATGGTCCCAACGGGCCAAGATTGGAGACAGGTCGTATCATACTTCTCGGAGAGCATCGTTAGAAACTGTCGGAGCTGTTTGCTCCTTGCAATTGAGCGACTTCAATGTTAACGAGTGTTGGGACAGGTGTAGTCCGAGCCGGAGCTGAAGAGAGGCACGATGGGAAGGCTAGAGGGTGGACGGGTTGGCGTGGTTGATGACTGAGTGAGTTGACTACCTTGAGCCAAGCATTCGGCAGCGCGCGCCAACAATGACCGGCAGTCCAGAAACAATAGCGACAGCGCCTAGGTAAGGACTGGAGGAGCAACAACAACAACGACAACCAAAGGCGAGAGAGAAGAAAAAAAAAAAGGTTAGGGTGACAGAAAGGAGCGAGTAAGCCGGACAGGGTAAGATGCTGCAGCCTTGATGCGGCAGTAGGTTTGGGGGGGTCGAGAACTCCTGCGATCGAAGGAGAGCTTGTTAGTTACCCTGTCTGATCCTAGAGGCTGGCTGCCTGCGCTCGTGCGGTGGGGTTTTCCCCTTCAGACGGAACCGGCCCGGATCTGGACGCGCGTAAGTGGTTGAAGCGAGTGAGGGAGGCAAAACCCAAGATATTACGGGCTGGGGGCGATATTTGGCTGGTGGAAGGCGAGATTCTGGGAGACTCTTAGCGGCAGGAGTATACGGAAAAGCATAAAACCTAGGGAAAGAGAACCAGAGGCGGTCGACGTCGTCCAAAGAGGACAGACACCAGTTAATCTTCCTTTGGCGACAGCGTGACCGACACCAGCCAAGTTGTCCTCGGCTGAAGCAACCAGCATGTTTCCAGCGTTACCAGCGTTTAATTAAAAGTTACCATACCCAGGCAGTACTTTCTTTTCTGTACCGCCAGGAATGATCCCTACCACCACTACTAACATTGCTGCTAGCTACGACTAGATTCTCTCTAATTATAGGTAAGCACCAGGAGAGAACTCCTATTAACTAACCGAGTTAGTGATCTAGTTTTTCCCCGAGAGCTGCTGATACAATATGCTGATGAAATTGGGTAATTGAGTCTCTGTTCGTTCCCCTTTGTAACTATAACTAATCACCTCTACTACTACTTACTAAGTACTTGCTCAGCCTGGCTTGCTTCACATGGGGAAACGGGTGCATTACACGTACCGTACGTATAAATGGAGGATTAGATAACCACAGTCGGTTTAATTAACTGGTTACTGGTTACGGGTTACTTCTTCAAACATTGCCTTCTACACAGTGTAAAAGTTCGAGTTCTGGTACAGTGTAATGAAGCCTGAAAAGAAGGGCAACGGTGGCCATTCCAGTGACCCAATCAAGGCGTGCCAGCCACAGCCCGGCCCCCCTTGAGGAGCCTGGTTTCAGTATCCGATCGGCGTTTTGAAACGTAAGGTGGCCGCCTAAGAATAGGAACCCTCGCCTCAATTCTGGTTCCGGGGTCAACTTCATCTCCTGCCTGGGTTTAGCTTCAATCCCTGCGCTTTTCACCGATCGTCTGAGCATGGTGTCTACCGCCTTGGCATGGCCGGGGATTGAACTCATCACACCAATCCACCCACAACCAGTAACTCAGTTGTAGTAGCTTATATTCTTCTCATCTTATCGTGATCTTGGACCTGTCGGATCTCATCTGCATCATTCGTGCTATGTTCTAGATAATGTTGATCGTCTAGCTAGTAGCACGGTCATGAAGGAGAGCACGTTCTAGGGCCTGTCTTCCTATCTAGCAAGCTACGTCTCGGCTTCGGAACCTTTTCAAATAAAGGAAGCCTCTGAATATCTACAACATGCTGATACAAACAGAAACCCGAATTGAAGTAGGGAAAAACTGTCATTTTGTAACTCCCAAGGAGATTAGGCGCAAAAGAAAATCAACTATCGCTATCCCGCCAGCGCGGAAGCTACCTAGAATTTAACATGACAACAACGCCTTGCATCGAGTACAGCAGAGATGCGTATCCACTCCCAGACGCCACAAAAGACCTTCATCATAGGTGGTATCCCTGACCAAAGAGGAATAAAAAGAACACAAGGGCAAGAATATTATTTGAAGATGGTGGGAGGTATCAAGTACAAACCTAAGTTTTACACCCCGTATATGGAGTGCCCAAGGCGACCCTGAATCATCGCCTCGGCCATACCAGTCCGGTGGGAGGAAACATGAGGGGGGGTTATCGAAGTAACACGTACCTTGTCTGGATTGCATGGCTGCAAAGTCTCCGTAGTTCATTGGCCGATGCCATCTTTCGAAAACATCATTAGTAGCTCGTCACGTATCAGGGTTGTTCCAATGATCGTGAACTTCATATTAGACCAGCTCGGTCCCAATATGCTGGAATCGTTAGATGGAGCCTACGCGAAGCTCGAATCCCAAGGAAGGAGGAATCGGTTGTGTGTGAAAGGGCAAGGTGAACAGATGGTGTGGGTAGGGAAGAAAAATTTAGGACGACCGAGAACGTTTTGCATCCGGAGTAGGGGTTTCAGTGAACTCAAACTCATCCTCTGCTTCGCGATGACGTTTCGTTGGTCCGCGACTTGGTGACTTGGCAAGATCCGCCTCATCGCCGGCGGCCAGTCCATCCTGGACTCCCAAATCCAGATAGTCTTCATCGTCAAATGTCAACTCATCGGCTTCCTCGTGTGTAGCTGGAGCTGCTTCGGCTTCATCGTGGATTTCTCCCGGCTCTTCGACTTCATCCACATTGGTGTCCTCGACGGCATGTCGAAGGTCTTTTCTGGGGCTCTTTAGCAGATCTTCCGCAGTACCTAGTGAGTCATCCTTCAAATCCTCGGCAGACTTGTTGGTGACCTCTGGGATATCCTGGGAGGCTCTATCCGGAACCGTTTTAGTCTCCTTTGATGCGTCTTCGTCTGGGCCGCTAGAATGGACCTCTCCCTCGTCGTCTTGAAGGTCATGGAAGTCGGTGTCGACTGTGCCATCCTGGACTTGATCGTTGTCATGAACTTCCTCGAATGCGAGGGGTTCTTCCACATCTGGTGCCGTCGCATCGCCGTCGAATTCTTCATCCGCTTCTCCGGAAATATCGGCATTTTCGACAGCTTCGGCATCTTCTTGATAATCGTAGTGTTCAGTAGCATCTACATTAGTTTCCTCTTCCCGGTATGCTTCTTCATCAGCAACTCCCGTGCCGTAATACTCAGTTTCATGCTCATCATAATCATGATCATGATCATGGTGGGCTAGATCGTCTGCTGAGTCAGGCAGGGGCTGTTGAGTCACCGTAGCAGTGGACTCTGATTGCTCCTCTGATTCATAAGACTCATTTGGCTCGTGATGATCAACAGACTTTGCAGACTCAGATTGAGCCAGATGAGCCTCATGACGATTGCTGTCCCGGTCATTATCTCCTTCCCGAACGTCACTTGAAGTGGGGCCACCCGCATCACCGTTGTCTGACGCTGCTTGATCATGATCCTCATGGTCTTGATCGTCATGTCCTCCTTGCTGTTGTGCAGCAGTTTCTGTCTGGAGCGACGAATCGACCTCCGGCTCATAGTTTCCTTCAAAATCACTATGAACATCCTCTGGTTCGGAAGATTCCTGTTGAACATCGTCCGGATCGTCCGGAATGAATACTTCTTGATTGTCCTCGTAAACTTCTGCGGAGGCTGCCTCTCCTTCACCGTAACCATCCCAGTAGACCTCAGACAATCCTTTCCCTTCGTTTGCAGCTATAGAGAGAGAGGATAGCTCTGCAGCAACTGTGGGCCTTGTGCTAAGGCTAAGATAGAGCGCCTCCGGCTCCTCCACCCCGTCATTGTGGCAAAGACGGAGGTACAGGTCTACGATCTGATGCAGTGTGACCTTGTCAATGTGAAGTGAGTCCTAGAGTCATTATTAGTACATGTCAAATAGTAGGGATTCACAAGTGACAAACCTCGGTTAGTTGAATATTCAGAGCCTCGACATCTACAACAAGAACATCACCATCTCCGATATGTTCACGTAATACGTCACGGCATGATTCGAAGAGTTTTCCGAAAGACCCAAAAGCCAGGCTCTCATCCTCAAGAAAGAACGTCTCCGACGAGTCGCCTTCCCGAGGAGGAAACAGTGAGATCTCATTGTCTTGGTAATAGACTTTGACCGGATAGAGAGGCGTGCGTTCCGTCGCCGGAGCCTCTCGCTCGGCTGGGTGCTCGACGACTTGCTCCTCCGAAGAGCGTTCCTGAGTTTTTGTGACCTTTGCTTCCTCTTCTCCATGTCCTCCTTTAACGCGCTGTCCTTCTTCCTCTATTTGGCCCTCCTCTTCTTCTCCTGCTCCTTCTCCTCCTCCTCCTCCTTCTTGGCCTTCTTCCTCATGCTCTGCTTCTACTGTGCTCTCTAGCTTTGCAGCTGGATCCTTGTGCGCATCGGCTGGAGGTTCAGCATCGCTGGAACCAGTCTCCGGGACCTGAGGCTGGTCGGAGTTATTAGCAGTCTCTCCCCGGTCGTCTTCTTTCGCGGTATTCTGGGACTCTTGCTCCACCGTGTTGGAGTCGTTGAGGGGCTTTCTGATTTCGGTCGATTCGGCTGTGTCGATTTCAGGCTGCTGCGGGGCATGTTCTTCTGATTGGTCAACGAGTTGTTCAGCATCTTGCGGGTGGTCATTCTGTGCATCTGCATGACTTTGCTGATCGGTACGGGGTTCCTCCTGGAATTCCTGCTGGACGTCATTTCTATCACCGGGCATCACAGCGCTCTCTTCTGGCAACTGCGCTCCTTCTACGGCTTGGTTCTGAGCTTCGGCTGAAATCGGTGCTTCGTCTTGAGCTTCAACGACAGGGGTATCGTTGTCCTCTTCGTAGTCATCTTCTAGCATTTCCGCTTCGTAGATACGTTCATTCTCGTCCTGCATTTCGACGGTGTAATCCGCTCCGGTATAAGGTTCGTCGGCATCAACCATGGTCGGCTCCGCAACATCGTCGACCATGTCCTCATCGGGGGTACCATCATGATCATATTCAAAATATTCGTCTGCCACCATCATATCTTTATCGGTAACGGAGGCCTGGTCTTCCATGATATCGATATCAATATCGAAGTCATCCACATGCCCTTGATAGGGGGAAGCCATCTCCATCTTATCGTCGGCCACAGAGATCTCCATGTTGGTAGGTGCAAGCGAGGAAGCGGTTGTCATGTCATCGATATGCGATAGGTGTTACAACAGGAAGGCAGAGACGCGTCGAAAGTTTCGGCGTGGCGATCTCGGGGTGTGCCTGAAAGCAACCCAACAGTATTTGTGAGCTGCCTTTGCCACTAGGGACAGATTCACCCGAGAACGGTGAAAAGAGCAACTGCGTCTCCGGTGACGACAGTTTGGTCCCTGAAAAAGGTGTGGGGAGAAGTGAAAGGAAAGGTTGACTTGTAAGGCGCAAACGGAGAGGTTGAGGCAAAGTGAAGCTTCTTGTGCTGCGGTAAGCGAGGGGGTAGCGCGGCGCACGGGCCAACGGGGACGAAGAGAACAGCAAGCGACTCCCCGTGGCTTCGACGTCAAGACACGCCTACCAGACATTCGTCCGTCGGGAGATTGCTGCCATCTGGGCGAAAGTTATCACTTCTTACTAGACACCTGACCTTAATTCACACAGCCATGGTTCGATTCCGGGTATTCGACTGTTCCGCAGAGCTCTGCTAACAATCGCGCACAAACAACAGGTCGTCCTCGCAGCCTCCATATGCACCCGCGGGGGCAAGGCCGTACTTTCGCGCCAATTCCGCGAGATTGCTCGCTCAAGAATCGAGGCCTTGCTCGCTTCCTTCCCCAAACTGGCCGATTCCGGTACTCAGCATACGACCGTGGAGCAGGACAATGTCCGCTTCGTATACCAGCCTCTGGACGAGCTATACATTGTCCTGATTACGAACCGCCAGTCGAACATCTTGCAGGACATCGACAGTCTCCACCTTTTCGCCCAAGTCACCACCAGCATCTGTAAGAGCTTGGATGAGAGGGAGATTCTGCGCAATGCTTTCGAACTGCTCAGTGCCTATGATGAATTGGTCACTCTGGGGTACAGAGAGAATCTGTCCCTTACTCAGATCAAGACCTTCCTGGAAATGGAGAGTCACGAGGAGAGAATCCAGGAGATTATTGAAAGAGTATACATATTCCCGCCTGGCTGTAATGTCAACGGGTGGCTGACCTTGCCGGATAGAACAAAGAACTCGAGGCCAGCGAGGAGCGCAAAAGGAAGGCCAAGCAGCTGGAGATGCAACGGAAAGAGGCCGCCAAAAGTGGTCGCTCTATGGCTCCCCGGACGCCTTCTTATCCCGTCTATACTCCCCCCTCCCGGCCAGCTGTACCCGATACCTACGACACCTACGAGGCGGAGAAGAAGAAGACTTTCGCTAAGTGTGTGCATCCATTTCTGACCTCTGCTCCTCGTCTCTAACTATCCCCAACCCCAGGCCGTTACCCACCCGCGGCAAGGGCATGCAACTTGGCAAGAAGTCTAAAACCACCGACATATACGAGAAAGTGCGCGGCGACCTTGGTCCTGAAGTCGAAGAATCTAGTCCCTTGGTGACACCACAAGCCTCGACCCCGATCGCCGAAAAGGTATCCTCCGCCCGTGCCTCGCTGTCAACGGACCGGGATCCTGTCCACATCACAATTGCAGAGACAATCTCTGCCACGCTTACACGTGAGGGTGCATTGAAATCTTTTGAGGTGAAAGGCGATCTGCAACTCCGAATCTCCGACCCAGCTTTCACCAAACTCAAGCTCGACCTCCACGCCAACCCCACGCATGGTGCGCAATTCCGCACCCACCCTAATGTCGACAAAGCCGTCTTCACAAATTCTTCCGCAATTCAATTGAAGGATACTTCGAAGAGGTTCCCGGCTAACAATTCGATTGGTGTGCTGCGCTGGCGTGTCGCAAGCTCTGGAGCGGACAACGCTGAGATCCTTCCCATCACGTTCACCGTATGGGTGAACAAGGGCTCCGACTCGACTACTGTCACCGTTGAGTACGAGCTGACCGGATCCGACACTCTGCGCGACGTCGTCGTCACTATCCCCTACGGCGCTACAGAACCGGCAGTGTCCAGCTTTGACGCCGTCTATGAAGTCTCTGGAGACAGCCTGGATTGGAACATCGGAACCGTGGATGAGAGCAACGCATCTGGCAGTTTCGAATTCGAGTCCACGGGCGACGGAGATGAAAACGAGTTCTTCCCCATGAACGTGCATTTCTCGAAGGCCAACCCCTTCGTGGAGGTTGACGTAAACGACATCACTCTTCTGGAGATGGAAGGCGAGAGCACTGGCTTCTCCAAGGATGTGAAGAGTGTCGCTGAGGGATATGTCATCGAGTAGATTCTTTATTCATGTCTCTTTTGCTTGGGTGTATAGAGTACTAATGACGTTCGGACTGCCCAATTGGGTTTCTGCGAGTTGTGTCTATGCTTTTTGACCAGGGTTCTTTATTTGTTTTATTCTCCAATATAAGCCTCTTATTTTTACTTTCTATGTGTATTCACTACAAGATTGTTCTTTACTCCGTTTTCCTTGCTGGTCCACTTCTAGCACTCCACAGCGGTTGCTATTAGCAACTGTCAGGCATACCTTGGTAAACATAGTCCAGAAGGAGAATAGTTCAGGTGAAGTTACAAGGTTCAGAATGATACCAGAGTGAGGCATAACCCCAATAATCAATGACTTACGGGCTAGATATTTGCCGAACACAATAGCAGTAGTCATGAATGTAGCCGGTGATACTATTCTACAGTGTTCTGGTCCTGAGTGCGTGCTGTACACTCAAAGATTGATAAGATGTTCTTTTGTGGTATTATATCATTGATGTCTTTTTGTCGGACTGACGGACACTGAAATATTTCAATGGAGAGTGGTCTTTCGTTCCTCGTCGAGCTGAATGTTAACTTGTTTTCGTAATCGAATGGCTATTGAATCATTTCGCAATAGCACCTGCATCTTTTCGGCTACTGTTTCTCCTCGCTACAACGCAAAGAGTGGCGATTTGTACGTTTCACGTGGGCAGCAAATGCTCTTTTTCCAAGTCACATAAGTTATGTACAGAGTCTCCCCTTCCAGATGAATATCAACATATCAGAAAATACAAGAATCATATATGTATCCCGTGTGCAAAGCACACAACCAAACCCCTGTCAATGTAGGAACTTAAATGCCACGCAAGTTAGAGGTTAGGTGCTTTAGGCTAAAGTTGAAGCTAGACTTTAGCCTAGAAGGAGACTGAGCTAAGCCTCCCAGTTCCTCTTTTTCGCGGTAAACAGTAACCTGGCGTTCTCTTCTTGAGAGGTGAGTGAGAGTCGAGCACCGCTTCCCCCATGTACAGCGCTCAGTTTAGAAATTCGGATATCGATGACGTTTGCGCGAGGAAGGGTACGGCTAGCCCATGAGGACGAGATTGCAAAGGGCCATTCCTGGCCTGTCCAGGAGTGGAAGTCGATTCCGAGGAGGCCTCGTCCGTCGCCGACGAAGCGTTCTATGCAGTCCAGCGGCGGGAGGAAGCGGCGGCGAATGCCGCAGCCGACATGGTTTGGGTCTATTTGATAGTCGGGGCATTGTTTGAGAGAGGCTATGATGGCTGTTATGTCTGATGGAGGCGCTGGTGGTGATTCGGGTGTGGAGTCAGCATCTGAGTCGAGGGTGAAGTCGGGATCGATTAGGGTCGAGCCGAGAAAGATGGTCTTTGTGCGAAGGGAAAAGAATCGCGTCATCTGCCCTAGATGGAAGGCGTCGCAGGCACTGGAGTTGCCAAAGCCGTAGCGGCATTGGAAAGGACGCGCTTGGTTGATGGCTGGTGCGAGTGGTTGTCGTGGGACAAAAGGTTTGGGGGGCTCGGGGTCTTCTAGGGCGCCGTAGACGCGGAGAAAGTAGGCTTGGAGGTCGGTGATAGTGTTTAGAACACATTGTCGGCGGAAGTAGAGCTCCTCTGGGATATGATTAGCATTGCCTGGAATGGATTTGGAAGGCTGTCTAGCGTGACTGGTTTGATGATAATACCTTCTATACCGTTGGGAAAATAGCGCCAGGGGTAGGTAGGAGTAACTGGAGGCTCGACACCGTTTGTCCAAGACTTCGAGCCAAGGACTATTAATGCATGGGTCATCACTTGATATATGACCGGCTCATCCAGAATTCGGGCTACAAAAACAGTTTGTCGGATGCGGTCCTCACTCAGCTTCAGTAATGAGGAGTCGAATTTTGAAGGTTGATATTTCCCCTTCCCGAAAGCGTAGCCGGCTCTTTTGAGAGATTCCCGAACGACATTGGGAGAGTTGAATGCATCCGATAGCTCCAGTAGCCTTGCAATCAAAGACACGGGCAGAAACTTTAGTTCCGCATCAAATGAACACTTCTGTTCTTCTCCAAAGGAGTTGAAGGACAGGATCTCCAGAAACAGTTTGATGGCATCCAACCCAAGCCTTGATGAGACATGTTTGCTCGGGAGGATTACGACAGGCAGATAGCTCACTTCTACATTTTGGTTGTCGGAAGACGCAGCATTCACCATTTTGTCAGCCAGGAGCTTCTGATGCATCATCTTCTGTTGCATAAGGCGTCTACCCTCGGAGAATTTATCCGGGTCAAGAAGGGCCCGAAAATATGGGCTATTTTGCGCTAGATCAGCGCTGGAGACTCGCCAACGACGATGGCGCGCTTCGGATTTAGTCGAGATATCAGATTCAGGATCGAAGTATTCAACGATCACATCGCCTGTCTGCAGGATGACTTTGTAGGGAGCAGTCGACTCCTCTAAGTCAGGCAACGGATGGGTCACACCATTGGTCTGATGCGTGACTTCAGAATGGCCTTCGGCTGAGTTTATAGACAGCTTCCCTATGCCAAAAATTGAACTCTCCTGTTGAGATTCTGGGGCACCCTCCGAGTCCATGATGAGCTAGCTGATCTTGTGCACTTGGATTTGTTCACAATATCCTTGGGAACGTTATGGTAGGTAATCTCTAGGTCAGCGCAGTTGATGATAGCATTGGGGTAGAGTGAACAAGCTCCTCGTAGCGTTGAAACAAGAGTCCGTGGATGCTGTACTCTTGCTGCCGGGGGTAGGAATTGAGATATCCGCCACAAGAGGTTGGGTTAACATTTGTAGGCCACTGGCCGGAACACTGGCATCACGACGTTATGTACGGCCTCCTCATGTTGAGAAGCCGAGCATATTATTTAAAGGATAATGGAAACAATATGTGTGCAAAGAAGAGATGTTGGTCAAAAGTACGTAGCGGTGGTGTTAGATCGAAAGAATTGCCTCTTCGAGCCATCTTGTCATGTGACCCACCGCGGGGATGCTTCAATGCCGTTCTCCTCATATTTGGTCTGGCAACTTCCATTCTTGATAGTGAAGTAGTTTCTCGATCATTAAAGAACATTATATACAGGGCAGTTGATAGGGTTTGAAACAAGCGAGAGGTATCGGTCTCACGGCAGTAGACCGCCCTAGATGACCAGCACTCACTGCAACTGGAGACATATATACTATCCGAGTCACTACTAGTAGTATATAGATACCCGGGGTACTGCTCGAATAGTAACTATAGTGAGAGTCCCCATGTCAACATGAAAGTTCAAAGCGGTACCTCGTGAATTGATGCCTAGGACCATACTACTATTCATCTAATTATCATGTTAGGTAGGAAACATACGGAATTAATGCACAGTCCTTCGTACTATCTTAACCGCGAATACGTAGCCTTCGAGCTCAAGTTCGGGCTAGCTGTAAACATGCGTACCCACATACACCTTTAACGATCGGCCTCAGCCAACGCGTCTGAAACCCGAAAAGGGTCACCATAAGGGCCCCAGATGCTTGTGAAGTGCTCGGCCGGTGTCGGTCCCGACCGCTGCAGGGATCGAGGCTACAATGGACTTAAAGCTTGAGGGCTGGATCTAGACACCTTTTAAATGGCGCCGTTGCAATTAGCTCGGGCTGCTTTATGCCCCGATTGGATGCCTACGATTTAGTGGTCATTGGTATTTGAAATTCTTGTATTCCCCGAACCTAGTGATGCGAAAATTTGCTATGCTCTTTGGCTGTAGTCACAGATGGTTTCTGACCCCCCGAATGTTGTACTTAGAAGATGGCAATGATTGAACATGACAGAATAGATTAGTTTTGACAGCGCTCAACTCCAAACCCCCTTGTGCGATAATGTTGCTTTAAAAGACATAGTAGCGAAAATAAATATGTATGTGCGAACAGAATAGGTGATTATTTATTCGAAGTCAAAAAGAAAATAAGATGCGGTGCATGTCGTAGGAAGTATCCTTTCAGCGGCGCCTCTTCACGGCAACGAGACGATAGGAATGTGCAAGATCTGGCAACTTTTGGTGGTGTCGGATTTCGGCATGATTCCATTTTCCTGGCTGGTTGCTTCGCGGAGTTTGAATGCCTTCCCAGCAGCATAGAACAGTTTCGCGGCAAGAGGGTTGAGCGATTCAATTGGTATCGTGGTCTCAGGTAGAGGTGTCTCTTCCTCCTCTTCCACCTCTTCTTCCTCGCTGCCATCCAGCGGCTGTCCACCTTGGCAGATGGGAGAGAACAACGCAAAGTGTGGAAGCTCCTCATCGTCATCCGACGAGTATGGGCTAAGCTGCTGCTGCTCATCGCCGTAACCGGACAGGCCTGTCTCAAAGATATCGCTTCTTTGCGAGGTAATGTGCCATGGTTCACCACAGAGGAATCCCACCACGAAGTCTTGATTGGCACGGGCAGCAGCTATGCAGCTTTGACGGTAGTCGGGGGTAAATGATGTATCGGTCCGGGATGGCAAACAAAGTACTAGACCACGAGCCAGAAGAGGCGGGGGAGGAAGATCCTCAGGTATCGTAGATGGACTCAAAGTTCCAAACTCGAAGCCGTGGCGCTCAAACTGAGGAGACTCCAAAGGATAATCGGCGGAATCTTCGGTATGCTGTGTGATTGTTTGGGTAAGGGAAATGGTCGAAGCCTTCCGTGGGGGCAGTCCCAGCCCACTATGGTCGACCGCGTACTCAGTAAGATGTTGGGATTGTGACGAGTCTTGATCGCTGTTAGAATGCTCATTTGCGAAACTGTCGGCGGTGATTTCGGTTCTAATGGTCTGTACAGCGTCTGCCACTGCCTCCCGAGCGGCAGCCTTCAAGGTCGGAATCAAGATGTCGGCTTCCTGATTGTAAACAGCGGCTCCCGAAGCCCAGGCTGTCGACATGCCCGCCCATGATGCTGGCTTCACCACACCCCTGGTGTACTTCTTCCGTATCAAGTCGACCACGCCGCTCCGTACTTCTCTCGATTCAGACTTCTGCCGACCGACAACGTCAACGGTTGAATTGAGAATTCGACCGCTTTCCCAGATCAAGAAGCCATGCTTTCTAGCCAGAGTGGTCAATTGGCGAACCGTTTCCTCGGACCAGTCATCGATGATATCTGCGTGAACCTGGAGGATACTGATATGGGGGCCGACCAAGGATGCAAGATGAAGGAGCGAGTCCGTGCTGGTAACCGTGTGAGAGGGAGACACACACACAGGCAGTCCGTAAGGCAGTTCGGTCTTGGATTTGGCCAAAGTTTGGAGGTAGGACACAATACGATTGCCGGGGGAGGACGGACTGTCCGACGACGAAAACGTATCCATTGCGGTAATAGGCGTAGGCTGACAAGCGACAAGAGAGTGAGTGAGGGGTGAAGTTAAGGGGAAGGAAGAGAAGAGGAGGGGAGGAAAGAGGAAAGGAAAAAAGAGGGAGTGGAGTGAAGAGATGAAAGGGTTGGGAAGAGGACAAGCGGAAGGACAGGACACAGTCAGTTAGTTAACTATGTCTGTGTCTGTTTCTCTTTTCTCTCTTCTTTGTTTCCCTCACTTTCTGGCTCAGGGAGCTTCTTCCCGTTGAGCTACTGAGGTACACTAATTAGAATGGAGGTAAAACCCACTTCCAGTCCCTTGACTGGTCGACTCGGTCGAGACAAAATGATTGACAATTGAACACCGTCTCCACTTTTCCGACATTTAGCTCGACATGATCAGTCGACAGGGGTTGAGGGGGCCCCGTTCGGATGTGGTTCGAAGGAGGAATCGGATCAAGCAGATCTCCATCCGTTTTCAAAAGAGAAAGAGAGAGAGAGAGAGAGCGGAGGAGGGGGCAGAAAGCAATATGCCGAACGGGAAGCCTACTCTACAGTAATTTGTTTTTATGGCACCAACATCCTCTTTCATCTATTTGGCTGAGGTGATTTATAGGCTGTTACTATCCCAGTAGGAAGAATGCTGCCAAATTGGAAGAAGTTGGATCTACCTGCATCCGGTCAATGCGAACGGAGGGAGAAAGAAAAACAATGAACGACCTGAACGAATTAAATGAATGAATGAAGAAATGGGTCATACCTTATCCCAAGCTTGGTACAACTTTGGCCTGCAGTGGTCGAGTCGAGTCTTCATCGAAAGACGGAGAGCCGCGACACGGGGAAATACCGAGGGACTCTCCACCGGCCGATACTTTTTCTTTTTTTCTTACCGATCAGAGAGTGACTTGCGGCTGGAACGGAGGAGAGCTGTACGATAAAAGTACCGCGCAGAAGTAACCAAACCGAATGCACAGGGAAGTAAGAGGGGACGCAGAGGTAATCTATCTGCGAACCATGGCCACCGTAAACCATGGAGGATCACACTTTCCAATCAACCCGTTCAATTCAACTTGCAAGTTTCTTTTTAGCTCCTCCACTTCCGATGATCTCCAAATGATTTCCACCCATGGAGATCGCCTTGACTCTCGACAGTACTTAGTCCATACCCGGTTTCAACTTTCAAATCAAAAGGTCCCTCCCTCCGAAAAAGCATCAGTCCATCTTTTCTCGGGGCCTCCCCCTCTCCCCCTCCCCTCCTCTCTCTCTCTCTCCAATTGTTTGTTCAATCCTGTCCTGTTATTGGGCACAAGTGTAACCCACAGAAAGACTTTGTCCTACTCGCCCAGCCATGCCCAGTGCACGCCCAGTGCCCCGTCAACTCATCCACTCCAGCTCCAGCCTCCATCCTTCCTTTTCCCCATATGGACAGGGGCGAACCCGCCTTGTCGGAACGAGCGATCCGGTACAGTGGAAATGTTACGCAACTTACGCCGCATACGCAGCGGGCGGGTCATTAACCAGCCCGTAATTTCGCCCTTCCCGGCTGAGGGGACCACTTAGAAATCTGGGATGCAACTGGCTGTGTGTGGCGAAGGCGAGTACGAAGTAAATAAATATAGATAGTTTTAAATAGCAGGACTATGAGGAACACGGGATGCGATGCGGCCAGTAGCACTTCACCAAATTCATTGTGGAATGGAGCATAATTTACGGCTCAACTTTCGTTCGGGCGTTGAATTCAGTTCGGCTGGCGTTTAGTTCCTCGAGTCTCCCCATCCTCGCTTACTAGTGCTTTCTGCCCAGCGCTTACCCTCCCCATTCAACCGTCAACTATCCAGATAGTCTCTTGGTTGCCGATCTTGTGTCCCAGCTCTCAACGTCGTTAGTTGCTTTTATACTTTTGGTTTCGGAAGCTGCTCATAATGGCTCGTCTTTAGCCAGACTTTTCCCATCAGGCACGCCACACTGCTTGCTCGGATGACAGCCTCATTTCTCAAATTCCGAAAAAGCCACCCAAAGCTCAAAGCTCTACGGAGTAGTAAACGTACTGTGATATATCCGACTGCCGGGGGTCTTGTGATGCGTCCCAGATCCGCCCCAGTGCTCAGCTGCCGTCGACGCTTTGACGACCCCGATAGTAAAGAGGCATGCTCTTGGAGGAGATCCGCTTGGAGACAGTTTCAGGCCGCCATGCTTTTGCCTCGGACGGCGAGTGACCAGTGCCCCGTCTCAACTCCACAGACCGGGATATGATGGTACAGTGTAGTGTTATGCTCCTCGCACACACAGAGCCAAACCCACATTACACCATACTCCAGTACGGAGTACTCCGTAGGCAAAAAGAGACATCCCGGATGGAGTCCCACCAAATACCGCCAAAAACCGGGTTGGTCTGTCATTGGTGGCATGAACCGGTAGGCAGGATTATTGACGATCAGGCCATCACTTGACGGATATCATGTCGATAGTGGGTGCGGAGTAGCTCCTACTAGACTACTGACACTGGTAGACAGCACCATAACAGTGACTCGGTACCAGCATCCGCAACTATCCTGTATGGGCTCATGTGATCGGGCAATTTGCTCCGTAGATGGAGACAACAATGACTCCATTATGCGCCCTGGTCACCGCACCAATGCGTACGTGTTGACCACATAACATAGGGAATAATATCTCATCGAGGACATATATCTGATAAGCAAGCATAGAGTACTCCGTTCACAGTAGTGTCTTGTCTACCAACCGGCGAAGTGGTAGACGATCTCACCTGCTGTGTTGCAAGGTTAGCCTCAAATGTGCTAAAGTAATGTGGTAGCTTAGCGCTATACTTGGGGGTAATATTGCTGCATGCTGTCGCTAATTTGGCAGGAGCTCCGGATCAAGAGTGAATCATGACATGCTTTTCAGTTTCTGACCCAAAAACTGGGCGCCTTCCTTTTGTAGCCTCGTACTCTGTACTACCTTGCCCACTTAAACCCCCTCAGCCGTTCAGCTAGCCTTTCTTTCGGTCAAGCGCCTGTCGCTGCCTTATGTATGCCTTATCTAGGCCTGAGGCACAAATTTATCAGACTGCTTACTAATATGGCCACTCAGGGGCAATTACCGAAGAGGACTAGTGGCTTCCGTGGATTTCCGTTGTATCCCCGACGGCCTGAGAAAGCGCCTCTTCTATGATGAGCCATACGGTCGCTCTTTGTATAGACAAGAGAAGGATTTATTGCTTCTGTGTTCACAAAGTCTTCACATACTCGACCGTTTTGTATTGCAGCAGTGCTTGCTAGACTTTCGCAATTCTCGTGCTCTGTTGTTTCAGTGCTTCAGCGAAATTTTCCTTCGGAGCCTCGGACCCGTGATCCTTGCTCGATATTTTGAAGCTCACGCCACTCCTCCCTCAGCCATTTATAGCGGTTTGCACCACAACTAATCGCCAACCGTCCAACTACAACTCTCGCATTACACCCCTTACCTTCAGGCCTTCGTCTCTTCCCTCCGTCGTCGACCTTGCAACACGGTACTAGCTCTTTAGGCTTTTGCCTTGCGACAATCATGCCTGGCAGAACCCTTCCAACTTTTACCCCGGCTGAGGTCGAGTCTCACAACGATGCCAACTCGTGCTATGTGACCCTGGGATCAAAGGTCTATGACGTTACGGACTTCGTCGCCGGTCATCCCGGTGGTGAAGAGCTGGTACTCGAATATGCTGGTAAAGACGTGACGGAGATACTGCGCGATCCGGCATCCCACGCCCATTCAGATTCGGCATACGAAATTCTGGATGAATGTCTTGTCGGTTTTGTCTCTTCGGAACCCAACGGGAAGGCAGCAAATGGGGGCGTCACTCAACCAAAAGAACAGGCGGTGTTTGCAACTACTGGCTTGTCTTGCGAAGAGGACCTGTCGGTAGAGACCGACTATACCAAGGATTATCAGACACACAAGTTTTTGGATCTCAACAAGCCCCTCCTTGTCCAGCTTTGGAACAGCGGCTTCACCAAGGAGTTCTATCTGGATCAGATCCACCGCCCGCGTCATTACAGAGGTGGAGAGTCCGCGCCGCTCTTTGGAAACTTCCTTGAACCTTTCAGCAAGACAGCTTGGTATGTGGTTCCTATCATGTGGCTTCCTCCGATCACATATGGGACTATCGTTGGTTTCTCTGGACTGGCGAATGTGCCGGCTGCCGCTGCTTATTGGGTCGGTGGTCTCTTCCTGTGGACCTTGATAGAGTATATCATGCATAGGTTCTTGTTCCACATTGATAAGTATGACGCTGCGCCCCATTCATCTTCATAATCGTTGGTGCTAATGCTTCGTAGGTGGCTTCCTGATAACCGCGTCGGCCTTACCCTTCACTTCCTGCTACATGGAATCCATCATTACCTACCTATGGACAAGTATCGGTTGGTCATGCCACCGGCTCTATTTATCGTCTTGGCCACCCCATTCTATAAATTAGCGCACACGGTGTTCTTCTACAACTGGTATGCCGCTGTGACAGTCTTCTGTGGAGGTGTTTTCGGCTATGTCTGTTATGACATGACCCACTACTTCCTCCACCACCGCAAGTGAGTAAACCAGGTCCCCGAGCACTTCGTTTAATATCTGCTAATCGCTGATGCCCGATAAAAGCCTCCCTTCCTATTACAAGGCGCTCAAGAAATACCACCTTCAGCATCATTTCGCAGATTTCGACAATGGCTTCGGCGTCACTAGTCGCTTTTGGGACCGCGTCTTCGGCACTGAGCTCGAGATGCCGTCTCCCAAGAACGTGAAGACCCAGTGAACATACGTGACATCCTGATGCTTTATACTCTGGTTTCTCAGTGTCTCCCATTAATCGCTCTCTATCCATACCTTTAATGTACGAAGTAATGTCGTCGCCGACGCGTGTCTATTCTTACTCACGCTGACATTCCGGAGTTGGGCCTGTGAATTTTTTCATTTACATTGATTGTCATGGCCGGTGGAAGAAAGACATGTTTTATTCTTCCGTGATATGTGACCATGACTCTCGTTGCTTTTGTGAAAACTTTTTCTACCATTGTACAAACTATATAGCCGCTTATAATATGATATTCCTCCCACCTACACTATATCAAGCCGGGGTACGGTTGAAGTTTAGATGAGCCGTGGTTCATAGCCCTGTTGGTAGGCGAAAAAAAAAAACCGAAAGGATAAAAAGATAAGGAGGCAAAGACGCCAAGACCACGTGACGTGTCGGCATCCCACGCCATCAGAACATTGAGGTGGACAGTATCTTCACATCTTCACCTCACTCCTCAGCTACAACACAGTTCTTGTAGGGAATCTGCTCATTCCGACTTCTATTTATACGACACCGAAACGTTCTATATTACAGAGTTAGAAACAACTTGGGGGTTTCCGGATTTGAAACAGAAGGGTTCGCTCAAGTCAAGCTTGATACGCCGGCACTCTCTAACCAAGCCAAAAGTGACCTCAATCCTATCCGCGCAATCTTCGTTGCATTTGTTTTCTGTTCAGTTTAGTCCAGGAAAAAGACAAATTGCAGCTATACCAAAATGTCAGGTCTCGATGTTGAGGCTCTCCTTGAGTCCACAGCTGCTCCGCCATCTCAAGACCCTCCCCGTTCCCAGGACCGCGATGACCGCTCCTCCAAAACTGACAGTAACGAACGCCGGGACCGTGATCGGTCACGAGAGAAGGACCGCAAGCGCAGGGACCGCAGCCGTGATCGACGTCGCTCGCGAGATATCGATGGAGATGAAGACATGAAGAGCCCGAGAAGCGAACATGGCAGTGCTAACGGAAGCCATAGAAGCAGAAAGAGGAGCAGGAGTCGTGATAGCGAACGCCGTCGGTCTCGTCGTGACCGTTACGGTGACGAATACCGTTCTGGTGGCGACTTCTACCGCGGTGGTGGACGGGCTCGCACTCGCTCTCGGTCGCCTTACGATGATCGCTATTACCGCCCCTCGGGCCGCTCCCGTCGCGATGAGCGAGATGAAGATAGACGCACTCGCCGTGACCGCAAACGAAGCCCGAGCCCGAGAAGCCGCGAGAGGACCCCGGAGCCTACTGAGGATGAGCGTGACAGGCGTACCATTTTCGTTCAGCAGCTTGCTGCGCGGTTGAGAACTAAGGAGCTGATTGCGTTCTTTGAGAAAGTCGGACCTGTCAAGGAAGCCCAGATCGTTAAGGACCGTGTCAGTGGACGGTCTAAAGGGTGAGTTCCCTGCGTTTCCATATGACAGGAGAGCTGTGTACTAACTTTCACTAGTGTCGGTTATGTCGAGTTCAAAAGCGAAGACTCCGTTGCGCCCGCTATCCAGCTTACCGGACAGAAACTTCTAGGAATTCCCATAATCGCCCAACTGACTGAAGCGGAAAAGAACCGCCAGGCCCGCAATCCCGAGGCCAGCAGCGGCAACAATCACGCTGCTCCATTTCACAGGTTGTACGTGGGTAACATTCATTTCAGCATCACTGAAAGTGACCTTCAGAACGTCTTTGAGCCTTTTGGCGAACTCGAATTTGTCCAGCTGCAGAAGGATGAGACTGGTCGTAGCAGGGGTTATGGATTCGTGCAGTGAGTGTTACCCCTATACATTTTCCCTTCATGATTAGTAACTGTTGCTAATACCGTGTATAGGTTCCGTGATCCAAACCAGGCTCGTGAGGCTTTGGAAAAGATGAATGGATTTGACCTTGCTGGTCGAGCAATCCGCGTTGGCCTTGGCAACGATAAGTTCACTCCTGACTCGAACGCACAACGCATGCAGAGCCAAGGTGCAAACCAACATAACTTCCAGGGCTCTCTCTTCTCGGGTCACGGAGGACGTGGTGTTCAAGCCGGCGGTACCAGCAACTTCGACCGCGCTGGTGGCCGTGACTCCGAAAAGGGGGCCGGCGCTAGTGCATTGGACGATACGGATGTTGCCGGCGTAAATTTCAACAACTACAGTAGGGATGCATTGATGCGCAAGCTTGCAAGAACAGATGAACCATCCGAGCCTGCTGCCGATGACCAGCAGAAGGTGCTCCGTCCCAAGACTGAGGCTAAGCCTCTGCCTGTTAACGTCAACATGGCAAGTCGGTGTGTCATGCTCCGCAACATGTTTGACCCCAACGAGTAAGTTGCTCAATCATAGCTATCTGTCTTCTCTATACAGAATCTAACAATATCGCAGGGAGGAGGGTGAAGCTTGGATTAAGGAGCTGGAGGATGACGTTCGCGCTGAGTGCGAAGACAAATATGGCCATGTTGTTCACATTGCACTAGATCCCAACTCGCAAGGCGATATTTACCTGAAGTTCGACCGCGTCCAGGGTGGCGAGAACGCCATCAAGGGCCTGAACGGGCGTTTCTTTGGTGGTCGACAGATCACCGCCCAGCCCGTCGTCGACGCTGTCTACAGCAGTCTGTTCTCCCGAACCAAAGCGATCTAAAGTATATGACATCGGCCCGCGCCTACCATGACCACATATGGGTAGGTATTTCATCTAATTTATCTCTCTTACCAGGTGCAATCTGTGACGGCCGGACCACACTTTGGCCTTTGAACTGTTGAGCGGTTGCTTCGGCATGGTGCTTGGCTTGGATGACACTGCCCCTGGTAGGTGCCAGTCTTCTCGACATCTCACCCTTTATGGTTGTCTATCAGGCCGAGAGCCTCGTGGAATGATCTTGTCTATAGGGATTTGTACATTGCGTTAGCGCCAAATAGTCCATTTTTCGTAACCTTGTTAATTGACAATTTGCCAGTCATGGAAGGTTTTCTATAATTTCTCATTAAGCCCAGTAACCACATCATCTCAGTGTCTATACCTGAGGAGTGCTGCCAGCGTCTAAGCTATGCTACGATAAACGCGATTAGATTCGATGCCACCAAGGATTCCCCATTCATTATTTTCTCGATCATGAATGTATAACATCACCTTGGAGACATTACCAACGCAACATCCATCATAAGGGGCAATAGTAAGTATATTCCTACTTACAGCCAGTCCAGACTGTATGCCCTCCACGTGGACAGAAACAAAGCACACACGAACTACAGCCGGAGCAGAACAAGCAGCTCTTTAAGTTGTTCTAGCCTGTTAATCCGGCTCCTAGTGACATCAGCGACACCGCAGCATTTGAGTTGTGAGTACAATTATCCCCATGGGAATCAAGACCGGCATATAAGAGTGCGACTCTGATATCATCACCAGATATTGATAGCCTAGTTTGGGCTCCCATGCCTGTCATCAATCTGGCCAGAGTCTTGCTACCTCGTATCCCACAACATCAACAAAACCTGCCCCTGAGGATGTTGTTCCGTGCATTCTGATGTGGACTCTCACCGATCTGTAGAGAAATTTGGCTAGGTGACAATCTAGAGATTCAACAACAAGATTGAATCAAAGGCGAAGGATGTTTATTCGGGTCATGCAGGGTGGCATTGGGAACCATCCCAACCACTTCGCTTACTCAGTTGATGCAACAGAATTACTATCTTGGTGTCTCACCGTCAGCTCACATCAACTATTATTCCGTCTTCGCCTTTAAGCCAACGCAGACCAGGCCCGCATAACATTTCCGAACATTTGTCATCTACCTGCTTACGTGTGGCGTCAATTACAGCATTGACGTTGTCCAAGATTGATCGAGAGCTCATATAGTGAATATCCTTATCCTATTCCAGGGTTCTGTTCATTTGAGAGGGAGTCAAACGTGATGAGACAGGCTAAATTACCACGAAAAAGAAGTTCATCGCTTGCTTTCAAGTGTTTTTGCTCCTTCAATATAGTAGTAGTCGCATAGACGTAGACTCGGAGTAGATTACTAGGTGAGGAAAGGGGGGGGGAAACATTGGAGAAGTTCACAATTTCCATCTATTAGCAACAGACAAGCCTGTACAAGTTTGTTGCCTAAAGCATAACCCACAGCATGCAGCGAACATTGCAGTGGTATTTCTGCGAGGGAGGGAGAGACAAAAACAAGAGAAGTGGAAGCAAAAGAAGAAGTACTAAGAACGAAGTGCCGTTGTGTTTCTCCGCCGCGCTGATTGCTCGGCCCGCAAAATCAGCAGCCCCCGCGGATTCCCGATAAAAGGCAAAGAAACCTTCTTCCTGCTTCGTGTCCGGCACCTCCCTTTGTGCTCGTGTTCTTCTACTTGCTCTCCCAGACTTTCCATAGACACTATCCTACCAATGCTTCGGCCTTCATGATTGGGTCTCCCGCCAAGCGAGTCTCCGTCCAGGTCCGGACCCTGGCCGACAGTTATCGTCAGTTCGCCTCCTCCCCAAGATTCTCTTATCTCCGGGCCTTTCGCGCCCAGCCAGATCGGCCTGGAGTTGCATGGTCGTCCTGCATTCGCGTCTCACCATCCCCCCCTTGGCTAACCTCCTCCCGTCTCCTTCTCTAGTCTATATTATCTGGTCTCGGCCTCGTCGTTACTCGACTAAGTACATCGTTCCTGACGATATCCGCCCCACCAAGCGTCGCGAGTTCCACGACTATTTCGTCACTCATCTACCCTCGTCCTCGCTACACCCGGATCCCCGGGGTCCATTGGCCCCTTTCCATAAANTACCTCGTTCAGCTTCGGTCCCCCATACTGGCGAGATCTCCCATTCTCCTGCCGCATTCCAGCCCCTTGTCGACCGGGACACCACTGTTGTTCGCATCCCACTGCGGAGCGCCAAACACCACTTCGGTGCACACAGCTCCCGAGGCACACGGCCCTACAATGAAGATGCCTACCAGGCTGGCGTCATCGATATACCCGCCTTTGCGAAGCGTCCACCGGCTTCTTTGACGATCAAGAAGACTGGCACTATCCCTGTTCCCAGAGAGAGCCGTGGGGCTGACAGCGCGAGCGGGGATCCGCAGGTCTTCTATTTCGGCGTCTTTGACGGTCATGGCGGAACGGAGTGCAGTACTTTCCTGAAGGACTGGCTTCATGAGTATATTCAAGATACCGCGGCCGCGTTTGAACTGCAATCGAGTCTCCAACAAGGCTCAAGAGGCCAGTTCCCGCGGGGCGCGGAACCCTCATCCGGAGCGCTGCCCATAGTACAGGGCGGTAACTCTAAACGTATCGGAGAATTAGAACGGATCTTAGTGCAGAACTGGAAGACTTTGGTTGGCGGCTATTTCAAGAGATTTGTTCCGCCTCACTTTACACATGCCGGAAAGCAGAACTCGACGACCGATGTGGATTCTGGCATGGGAGTCACCATTGAGGAGATCTTGGAGTATGCCTTTCTCCGGACCGATTTGGAGTTTGTCTCGGCGCAAGCGGCCAAGAGAGACGATGAGTTTACAAAGGTCGGCCAGCCAATGCATCAAGATGATATCTTGTATGGCCCAGGCCGCTCCCGATCGTTGAATATTGGCGGGGTCAATCGCTTCAAGGGGGGCAGCACGGCCAGTGTTGCGCTCATCTCAACTCCGACGCCCGCTCCGTTTTGGCACCCCAATGCTCCATCTAGCCTGCTTATCTCGCATGTTGGGGATACTCGGATCCTCTTATGTTCCACTTTGACAGGCCAAGCCATCCCGGTCACGTCCAACCATCACCCCTCGTCGCCTATTGAAGCTTCCCGATTACGACGGTATGCTACCACGTTTGTGACAGACTCGTTCGGAGAAGAGCGGATGAGCGGACTTGCCAACACTCGATCTTTTGGGGACGTCCAGTCCAAGCGCATCGGTGTCTCGGCAGAGCCAGAGATCCGTCGCATTGAGATGGGGCCAGCCGAGTACTCGTTCTTGGTGCTCATGTCGGACGGAATCAGCGGCACGCTCCTAGACCAAGAGGTTGTCGACATCGTCAAGGAAGCGAAGACCCCTGATCAGGGTGCTTCCGATGTGGTCAAATTTGCGACTGAGGTGACTCGTGAAGGAGACAATGCCACCTGCCTGGTAGTCCGATTGGGCGGGTGGGAGCGGCGACTGGAGGGAGGACTGGGCAGCTTGGGGACGAAAGAGTCTCGAGAGTGGCGTCGGCAAGAAGCGACAGATCCGCGCAGGTCACGGAGATGATAATGAAGATATCTAAACTTTTGATAGAGAATATGCCTGTTTGTATATAGCTTAATTTCTTCTGCTGCTGCTCGTTTGGTTCGTCCTGCTTGAGAGAGCTTTGCATAGTTTACGTCTGTACATACGCAGTCCTTGACAACTAATTTCTTTTGTTTTTCTCCGACACGCTACTATTTCTGGATGGGTTAAAGTAAAGAACTAGATAGTCGGAGGTCGAATTTGCATCGATGCATGGAAAGGGTAGATCAGGGTCCACGGGCACTCTTGGTCGGGCCCGGCCCGGAAAAGAATGCAAGGCTGGCCGCAAACAGAGGAACAAACAGCTTTTCCTGATCGGCCGGCTCCCTGGACCTTTCTCAACATCACTTGGCTTCTATTATAACTTGTTGTCACGCATCGACTCTTCTCAGCTTGGCTGTCTTGACCAGTGCAATCGCACCACTCCCCGGATTGCAGCGGATGGATTAAGGTGACCGCATCGTGAGTGGCTCCTTCTTATCACCCCCCAACCTTATCGCCAAACCTCACACATGGCCATTTTCCTCTCCTGACCAACTTCGACAGACTGCCTTACCACGCGCTGTTAAGATAGTTACGACGTTGTTTGCGTTTCTTCTTTGTACAGTGACATTAATCTCTGTTACCCACTCAGATCCTGTGGTCTTTGGCTTCTGGCACAGGCGCGTCGCAATAAGCAGAAGGTACGTGTTCCACAAAGCTTTCAGGAGAATCTCCGGCTCCGTCATCTTCTCTCACCCCATCTGAACCTGCCTTGACCTCGTGGTCCGATTTTAGTGAGACCTTGTGGGACGTGCTAACGTTATTGCATTCATCTCTCTAGCCTTCTTGCCCGACTGAGTTTTGCTGCTCCGATTGACTCGAAGCTTGCTTCGGACACGGTCCACTCGCCGTCCCTCGTGGAACCCCTCGGATAGAGCTTCTCCTTCTTCCGTCAACTCCCCGTCGCCCAGGTGTTTTCTCCTCCGAAACGTGCTACAAACTAGCTCTACTTCTGTTCCAACTTTCATATTATTTTCGCCACGATGGGCCCCCGAACTAGATCACAGAAAGCCGCCGCTGAGCTGGAGGCAACCGATCCATCGCCCGCCGTTAACGGGACCTTGCAGGATTCGCCAAAGAACAGTGCATCAGTTACTGCTGATGGGGATGTGGAGGAAAATGTTTTCCTTTTCGCTCCGAACTTGATCGGTAAGGGCCCAGCGACACTATTGCAGTCTGACAACGCCTAACTTTGGACGGGACTAGGATACGCGCGTGTTGTGTTGACGATGGCCTCGCTCTACTATATGCCCCTCCACCCACGGACGTGCTCCCTCCTTTACAGCGTGTCGTGTCTGTTGGATGCCCTGGATGGATATGCGGCGCGGTATTATAACCAGTCTACCACATTTGGCGCGGTGCTGGACATGGTGACAGATCGATGCACGACCGCGTGTCTGCTCGTCTTCCTGAGCTCCGCCTGGCCACGGTGGGCCATCATCTTCCAGAGCTTGATCGCTTTGGACATGGCCAGTCACTACATGCACATGTACGCGACTCTTAGCATGGGAGGTTCCAGCCAGAGCCACAAGAAGGTGGAGGCTAGTCGCAGCTGGATCTTGTACCAGTATTACCACAGCAGGGTTCGTTATTCCTTTGCATCAATCTTCGGTCAACATGCTGACATGCGCCACAGACGGTTCTGTTCATCTGCTGCGCGCTGAATGAGCTGTTTTTCATTGGACTGTACCTGCTCTCTTTCTCTTCCCCCACTCTGTCTCCTTCCCTCCTGCAGCCTGTGAGCACCGCCAGCCCCTGGAGTGCTGGGGCCCTGGAGATGGCGCGTGCGAACAAGATCGACAGCTTCTGGCCCTGGGTGATTACTGGCATTTCGGCTCCTGTCATGGCTCTGAAGCAGTTCATCAACGTTGTGCAGCTGGTCAAGGCGAGCAAGTGGCTGGTGGAGGGCGACATTGCTAGCCGCAAGGCCATGCGCAATGGCAAGAAGAACTAAGCCATGCTGTGACTGTTCATGGCTGAAGCTGGCTTGATCTAGCTACCAGTCAATTCAATAATGCCCGTTGGGCTACGTTTCCGGGTTCCGGAGGAGTGATGTTATGTTCCCCGACCGGGTCAGGTATTTTTTCTGCATGGTTCTGGTGCTTTGATTGTTTTTGGACAGTCAAGAGTGATCCAGGAGATTCCCCATAATTTCCATTATCCCATGTTCCTTTTCTTCCTTCTGTTTCTTTTCTCTGGCTCGAGGATATCGGTCATGTCTTAGTATATGTGATGGGCGGGACTGGGGCATATAAGGCTGGGTGTACAGACGTCTCAGGGCAAAATGGGACGATATTCGAGGCGTGCTTTGTGTGAATTTTTACTTGCATGGCTTCTGTCTTTGTTTCAATGCTTTTTCATGTGATTAAATTGGCGCCGCCATCGTCGATAGCATTTTTAATCGGGACTACTAGAGTGGACACTTGGTGTGAAGTGAGTCAAGGTTAATAATAGTTAGATAACTAATAGCTGTAACTCCGGTGGTAAGCGTGGGTAAAAGTACACACGCCGCGCTAAACTGGAGGTGGAATAGGGCCGGCAGTGGCTCCGGTGTCGGCGCGGGGAGGCTCGCCAACTGCCCCGCCAGTCCGTATAAGTTGTAGTTTATACCTCGCTCTCCTCCGCTCAATCGTCCACCTTCTCCGTGCCAAACTATCTTCCCTGCTTGTCCTCATCATGCCCGCCTACAACATTGTCGTTTTCGCCGGTGACCACTGCGGTCCCGAGGTGAGTCCGCGCTGAGCCTATACCCATGTACAGCTCCGGACAATCGACTGACCCATTGCCAATGTCCATATAGGTTACCGCCGAGGCCATCAAGGTTAGCAAACCACGCCCAGCTACGAATTGAGCTCCGAAAGTTCCCCAAATACTAATTCTGCTCCGCTATAGGTCCTCCGCGTCATCGAGAAGAGCCGCGATGACATCACCCTCAACCTCCAGGACCACCTGCTGGGCGGTGTACGTCCCATCCAAATCCCATCTATAGAAGACCATAAACCGCTGATACAGCTACATAGGCCTCCATTGACGCCACAGGCAACCCTCTGACTGACGAGGCCCTGGCCGCGGCCAAGAATGCCGATGCCGTTCTCCTTGGTGCCATCGGTGGACCGGTACACTCCCCCGATCTATCCTCCACCCCCATCCTCATCACCACCAACAACAACTAACCCAACCAACAGAAATGGGGCACCGGCGCCGTCCGCCCGGAGCAGGGTCTCCTCAAGCTTCGCAAAGAGATGGGCACATTCGGCAACCTGCGTCCCTGCAACTTCGCGGCCCCCTCCTTGGTCGAACACTCCCCCCTGAAAGCCTCCGTCTGCGAGGGCGTCGACTTCAACATCATCCGCGAACTGACGGGCGGAATCTACTTCGGTGACCGCAAGGAAGATGACGGCAGCGGCTACGCCATGGACACGGAGCCGTACTCGCGCGCCGAGATCGAGCGGATCACGCGCCTCGCGGCCCACCTTGCTCTGCAGCACAACCCCCCTCTCCCCGTGTGGAGTCTGGATAAGGCCAACGTGCTGGCTACGAGTCGGTTGTGGAGGAAGACCGTCACCGAGATCATGGCGAAGGAGTTCCCACAGTTGAAGATTGAGCACCAGCTTATTGATTCTGCGGCTATGATTATGGTTAAGAACCCCCGTCAGCTGAACGGCATTATTGTCACGAGTAACCTGTTCGGTGATATCATTAGTGATGAGGCTAGTGTTATTCCTGGTTCTCTGGGATTGTTGCCTAGTGCTAGTTTGAGTGGTATCCCTGATGGTAAGGGTAGGGTTAATGGTATTTATGAGCCTATTCATGGTATGTTGTTTCCCTCTTTCTCACTTTTTTTTGGGTCGTGGTGGAAGTGCGGTTTGCTAACTGGGTTCAGGCTCTGCCCCTGATATTGCTGGCAAGGGCATCGTCAACCCTGTCGCTGCTATCCTGTCCGTCGCTATGATGATGCAGTACTCTTTCGGTCGCTTCGATGAGGCCCGCGCTATTGAGGCTGCTGTCCGCAATGTCCTTGAGTCCGGTGTCCGTACCGGTGACATTGGCGGTAAGGCTACCACTAGCGAGGTTGGTGATGCCGTTGCGGCCGAGCTGGAGAAGTTGTTGAAGTAGATTAAACCGTGCAGTGTTTGCATGATTGAGTTTTCATGATGTGCGAAAAGTATTGATTGTTGGGCGGGTGACCCGCATGAGATATGACTGGATCTAAATGAATATAATAATTACATTACTACTACTCACTACTCTCGTGATCAACTAGGTGATGATGGGTGTGTATGACAGCTGCTAAGTGTATAACATTATTGATGTAAAAGGGGTATCTAAAACTCCGCGAAATGCTATCAATCGACTATGCCCACTTCGTGCGCGTCGCAGACAATGAATGAGTATTACCGAATGACAGGCTCGCCCATCCAATCCGGCTCCTCCAGACTCGTCACCACCTTGGAAACACCATCACGCTCCAAATCTTCCTGCGTACTAGCCCTCAACGACCGTCTAGCACTGTGTCTCCGGACACGACCATCCGCCGACGCAGACGGCGCATTACCCACCCTCTTTCTCTCATCATCTCTCGCAAACACCTGGAAGCCGCGCACATGCGTATCTTTGCCGTTTTGGTGATTCTCGATAATCCGCATCTGAATGACCATGGCTTTGAGCACATTGCCCGCATACGGATCATCCTCCTCGTCTTCATCGTCATCTTCATCCTCATCCTCATCCACATCAACATCAGGATCCTCAAATATAAACCCGCCCCTCCTCTTCCCCTTTCCCTTCCTCCTCCTTCCCGACTTCTTCTTCTTCCCTCCAGCTCCACCACCTTGCTTCTGCGCATCAGTAGTAACCCACCCTCCACTCCTCCCACCAACGCCCTCCAATTCCACATCAACCCATCCACACGGCCCCTCACCCTCCCAATTGGCAAACTCGACCAGATCATTCCCGCCCATGCCTGCCAGGAACGTCATCTTGGTGGGCGTATAACTCTCATCCATCTCGAAATCCAAATACACGCGGATGCGCACAATAGCCACCAACTTGAAGAAGTGTAAAGTGAGGGTATGCGGCTGCGGTCCGTCGGATTGCCAGTACTGCGTCGGCGAGGGGTGACGGAGGGCAGTCACGCCGCAGCCGGGTTTATGAGTCGAGACGGTCCAGCTAGCTAGGGAGGAGATTTCGCGGAGGTTAGCTGGGAGGGGAGTTGGGGATTTTTCTGCACATAGATCGAATGGTGAGTTTGTGTGTTAAACAGGTAGCTGTAGAGTGGGAAGTGTACATACCGCGTTCATGTAGCATCTCGGACTCGCTACCAGCTTCAGGCTCAATCTCCACACCCTCTTCATCCTCTTCGTCCACCTCGACCTGCTCATCATGTTCCACTTCTTCCTCGATGTCAGATGGACCTTCCACATCCACATCATGAGCGGGAAGCATACCGTCCTCTTCCGAAATAGAGCGCTGAAATTGACGCTGTCGGTGCCGGGTACGCTGATGGGCAATAGAACTGAGTGTTGTCTCATGGCTGAATCCTACACCGTCATATTCTTCCGGAATGGCGTCTTCATCGTCTTCTTCGTCCTCCTCATCAACCTCCTCATCGTCCATCATCTGGTCCGCTGGATGATTGGGCGGACGGCCATGCACACCGCGTCCGAAGAGGGAGAACAGGGCGGCGGTTGCGGCGGGGTGAGGAGCTGCATGCTGGCTGGGGTGGCTCTGGAGGGGATGATCGGGGTCAAAGGTTCCAGAGGAAGGGTAAAGCGTGGGGATCGAGAGGCCTTGGGAGGGAGGGGTCTGGAATTGCGCGTGGTGGCCGAGGCGCGAGCGACTGGCGCGTTGGGGCGCCGGGGGCGGTTGTTGCGGTGCGTGGTGGGGGGTGGTGTTGTCGGAGGGGGAGGAGGTGTCTGGCGCGGGATGTCGACGGAGGAGATGATGGTGACGCGGCATTTTGGATAAGGGGTTAGAAGCAATTTATTGTGAATTGGCCATGGTTCGTGAGAGATTGAAGGGTATGTTGATGCTGGATGGAGAATGGATGGAAAGCTTCATGGATGGACTGCCGTTATCAGTCACGTGTCTCTTATCGGGGTAGATGACCATTTACTATGGAGTATATGGGGTAGATGAGATGGGAACTGTTTAGTTATTAGATCAGCTAATAGCTGAGATGTACAGAAAAAGTGTATGATACATAAGCAAGCGCCTCGGATCTTGGTCCGGTGGTGCACAAATTGTTCTAATATGGCTTTTTTGGTGGTAAATTCCCACTCATGTCCCCCTCTAATGTTCAACGTCAACGAATCCGAGTTTCTCTCCCATCTTAATGCGCTGTCCCTTCTCAATGGTCCAGTTGAATCCTCCCTCGCGTCGGCCCTCTTCCCAGCCCGCGTCGAATGACTTACGAGTGCCCACCGGCGCCTCGAACACCAGCACGATTGAGCTACCAAGTTGGAATCCGCCCATTTCCTCACCACGCTGCAGAGGGTGACCTCCCAGGGTTTGGCTGGCGTGGAGGTAAGTGGCCTCAACGAATCCAGGATACTGCTCACCACGCTTGGCCGCAGCGGCGGCTGCCATGTCGGCCGCGGTGTCCGTCGTAAGGCTGTTGGTCCGCAGCTCTGCGTCAAAGTTCACCTTGATCGAGCCAACGTTCGTGGCACCCACAGGGGTATAGCTGAAGAAACCCCAACGCCAGCGGCCCAGCAGCACGACACGCTCGTTGAGGGTGAAGAGACCTGGTAGGTGGCGCTGCAGGTACGGGGACACCGAGAACAGTTCACCCGCAAAGTGTCGGCGACTCTGCACCACCCACGGCACTGGCGAATGGAAACGGTGGTAATCACCCGGAGCAAGGTAGATCACGACATAGTAGAGAGCATTGTTGGACGTCGGCTTCGGGGCGTACCATGGCGCACCATCCCCTCGAGCCAGATCAGCCTTGACTTCGGCTTCGGCAGAGGCCTTGTATGGGGTGGACGCATCAATGGATGCAGAACGCTTCCGGGCGCCACCCTGGTCTCCTGCAAGGAGCGTGGGAAGCGTATATGAGATGCCGTTCATTTTGGCGAACTCCGCGTCCGCCAGCATTTTTGCTTCGGTTCCATGAGCCGGCTCGCTCTGGTGGTCTGTGAACTTATCCGTGTGGTCTGCATGGTTCGGGGTCGCGGCACCCAACAGGGCATCCAAGCTGTATGTGACGCCCTTGACCTGTTCGACCTCACCACGTTCAATCAATCCAAATTGTAGGATACGTCCATCGGAGGGTGCGAGAACAGCGCGAGTGTCAGGGTCCAGAGGCCGAACACCCGGTTTCAGTTTGCGATAGAAGAAGGCCGCCAGGTTGGGATAGGTATGAAGGTCTGGTTCCGCAACCTCGTCCAGGTTGACACCAAAGACCCAAGAGTAGAGCTTGAATCCTGGAACACGGAAATAATAAGGCAGCTCGATCTCATTGAACCGTCCCCAAAGCCGCGACATGGCCTTGAGCGGCAGGGTAGACATAATCTGGACCTGCCATGGTCCGCTCAGTCGGTGCTTTGGTCGGGGAGGAGCTTTTTCGAAATCAAAAGTCTCGCCGGCAGCTTCTCTTTCTGCACGTTCACGTTCCGCCCGCTGGGCCTTGTAAAACTGTAGCAAGCCAAGCAAGCCGATACCGAGACCGACGGGGATGGGATACCATTCGACTTTGGTGTTCCGCAGGGCAAAACGGAGTCGGGAGCCAAAGGTGCTTCGAGGGGAAGGGTTTTCGTGGGAGTTTTGATGTTGATACTGTTTCCAGGACTGCGAAAACTGCCTGGGACCGGTCTTACGACGACCAGTGGCCCGCAACGAGACTTCCATCAATCCTACCTTCTCCCCATGAGGGGAGACTGCGAACTTCCGGCAACACAGGGCAGAACGGCTGGACAGGCACAGGGCCATAATGCGGTTCTACTCGGAGCAAGTCATCCCAGAGGGGGAGTAAAAGCAACAAGTGCGAGACACCTGCCCTCTGATCACGGAATCGGATCAACCGAGGAAGCAGTCGTGATTGCAGGATGGGATCGTCAATCTCATGACAGCCAAAACACAAAACCCGTGATCGGCATCGTTTGCTGCTTCACCGCCTGGCAGAATCCCCTCGTCCGCGCGGCTTCACTGTCATTGTTGCCTGTGTCTGGTCTGTGTTCGAACTGTTTTGTTGTGTGCTCGGTTGTTCTGAACAGCTTGTGGGTGTGAATGTGATATCGTGTTCAAGTGAGCATCCTAGCTGTTCTTCTTCGTTGCTTGCCTCGCGTGGTTGTGGCCAGTCACATCTCGGGTTGAAAAGGACACCGTCATCATTCCGGCTTCTGTATACTTCTCCCGCGGTCCCTCGCTGTCTGGTTCATGCACATCACTTACTAGTTAGCACTTGTTCATATTGTCATTGTGTCAATTTTACTCGACTGATCCCAACTTTATCATTCTCCTCTGCTTTACGCCATTGTTTCTCTTGCAGTGAGCATTGCGACTTCGATTATGCGCCCGTGATTGTCTACGCCCAACATCCCTCCGCAAGGACAGAACAATCCCAGGATGACCGCGTCTTCAGAAACCCAGTCCGCTCTGGCGGAATCTCCACAGAGCATAGTATTACATGTGCTATGTCCATCTTTACCTCCTCCTAACCGATTCACTCTCCACGACATCTCTCCATCCACCACCATCTCCACTCTCAAAGCTCGAATCGCCCAGACCATTCCGAGTGAACCATCCCCTGAAACTCAGAGGCTGATATACCGGGGGAAGCCCCTTACGAACGACGCCGTGGCGCTAAATGATGTGTTAGAGTCATCAAATGTGCGTATGATCTTATTCCTATGCCCCCTTGTAGTCGGCAGATACTAACAGTGATACTTGACCCAGGATACCGAGTATTCCATCCACCTCGTCCTTCCTCCTGCCCCAGTTCCCCATGCTTCAACTTCTGCCAGAGCTCCTGCTCCAATGCCGCGGGGAGCTTCAGGTAACCCCGCGCCTCAGAGTCCATTCTCATCGAACCGATTCACGCCGCAACACCTGCCTCACGGACAAGAGATCAGGTATCGAGGTCCCGCATTGCCCGCTGTTCCCCATGAGGCAGAGATCGGACTCGCCTTGAGGCGGAATATCGAGGCTATTCGTCGACAGATTGATATGCAGGAACGGGGCGGGCCGTTGGGAGGCGTCGCGGCAGGCACCGCGGGGGCTACTTCCCACTCGACCACATCCACGACTACGACAGCTTCGTTCGCTCAGCAACCTGCATGGCCACACGTAACACCTGGTCTATCGCACCCAGGACATTCGTCCATCTCATCTGATTTCACAATGGCTTCCGGCTCATCGGGAACAGCCAATGTCCATAGCAACCTCCCCGAAGAAGTCCGATTGCGCCTACAAATACTCAGAAATCAGATTGCGTTTGGCGAAGAGCAACTGAACCGGGGGGTTGCGCCCCCAATGGACCATATAATTCGCATACGTACACAATTGTTCGCTTTGCTCGACGACCAATATCAGAACCCACATGCTGAGCGCGACGGCTCGATTGAATCTTTGCTCACTCGCGTCTTTAATATCTATACCCGCGCTGATCAGCTCCGCGTCTCACAAGCTAGAACCATGCCCACACCTGTTCTATCTGGACCTCCCAATCCCGCACCAGGGCAGGCTCCTCTGTACCTTCTCTCGTCACCAAACGGCTATCAAGCCCTGGTTGCATCTCCCCGCGGTGCAGAAACGATGCAGTCTTCTCTCGATACACTCCGAGCCATGCACTCCCCGACCGGAGCCTCTGCGCCTCGTACAGGTGCTCCACCGGAGATTCACAATGCGAACGCAGTTGTCATGGAGAACATTGTCCGACAGGCCGTACTCAACCAACGCATCGAAAACAACGGGCAATTGAGCTTCACACGCAATCTCCGACGCATGTGGCTATTTGTGCGCTTGTATTTCTTCTGCTACATGTTCAGCGAACCGGGCACATGGTCTCGCGTGGTGTATGTAACCCTAGCCGTCCTTGTCTCACTCCTGTCAGAAACCGGGATCCCACAGCAGTTGTACCGAATGCTTGTGGCGCCAGTGCAACGACACCTGGAAGGACTGGTTCATTTCGCTCCGGACGAACCGACTCCAGCACCACCTGGCACGCAGTCAACTGGGCAAGGGAACGTTCCCACTGCTCAGCCAACCGGAATGCGACACCAGCTGCGCCGCGTAGAACGGTCCTTGGCGCTTTTCATTGCAAGCTTGGTTCCGGGCGTGGGCGAGAGACACGTGGAAGTGCGCAATGCCGCAGAAGCGGCCCGGAACGCAGAGCGTGCAAGAGAGGAAGAAGAGCGACGTCGACAGGAGGAAGAGGCCACCAACGCAGGCACGACTGGTGAGGCTCAGGCACAGGCACAGGAGAGCAGCGAGAACGAACAGAGAGAAACGGGTGAGAATGCACCCAACACGATACCCCAAACTGAGAATTAGCCATAGCGGAGCTATTAGACTTGTACTGAGTATACTCGGTGATTTGAAACTTGTGTTCATGATGTATTGATAGCTGCGATCATATTTCCATACCGCTTAGTGCGGCAAGATATCTTAGTCTATTAGCGCAACATATATCTACTGCAGTGTACCTTCAAGTAATCTATCCACATCCACCCACACATAATCCACTCTATCTATAACTTACTGCCCCCCAAATCAGTCTCAGCCGATGAATCTACACTAGAAGTCGGGGTAGCCGACGGACCAGCCATGGGGCCCGTATCAAACGACTCGTCGCCATCGAAGTGCCTACATCAGCACCAGTTAGCAATCAACAACCAAACAACATCCCCAAACCAACACACAAAAACCATATGGGGTAATAAAGGAAGAGAAACATACCATCCCCTCTCCGCCCCACCACTCAAAAACGCACAATCCCCATTACTCACACACTCCCACCCCCCAGCAACCCCCTTCCCCCCTTTCCAATCAGGAACTTTCACCCCTCCATCATCACCTCTAACTACCTCCGTTCCCGGCGCAAGACCACCACCCTCTCCACCATCCCCTTCCCCTTCCCTATTACCCTCCCCTGCCCTCCTACGTCTGAATGTACTAACCCCCGCCGTATAAACCTTGAAATCCTCGACCGAAGAATCAGCGGGCATATCCCCCGTCAAGGCCCTTCCCATAGCAATCAGCGGCGCAGCATGCGAGCAGATCAGGATTGCTTTGCTGGTTCGTTGCGAGGGAGGGAGGGAGGCCTCGATGGCTGAGATTTCCTCGTCTACGGAGATGATGAGGGCCGAGAGGGTGGTTGCGACGCGGTCGTGGAGTTGGGCGATGGTTTCGCCGCGGGTGGAGGGGTGGAGGATGGGGGTGTAGGTGGTTTGTTCACTGGATGAGGATGGGAGGATGGTGGGGAAGTGGGAAGAGAGGATTGAGGCGGGTGCGGGGGCTGGGTGGTGAAGAAGGTTGTTGGGCCGAACCATTCTCTGTATTCATTCCATTAGATATCAGTTTATATGTAATGTTGGTAGATTGGAGGGAGGGAGAGGAGGGGGAAACGTACCCCAGGCCTGGTTCAGTGCGGACGGTCAAGTCGGCGTGGGTGTCGATTGCGGGGGGCTCATTGTTAGTAGATGGGGTGGTAGATGCCTGCTGCTGCTGCTGCTTCAATGCCTCGACTGTGGGTTGGATCGTCTGCAGACATCGGTAGAATGGACTGCTGTAGATGCGGAACGGCTTGGGGGATACATTGTCGCTGGTGAAATGGGCGGCCAGTTCGTGGGATTGGAGCACGCCGTGAGAGGTCAGGGTTGGGTCCGCTGGGTTACCGGTTGGCGTAGGAAATTGGGCGTGGTAGGTGCCGGTTTTGTAGTCGATTGTCCAGTTGAGACGGTGCTGGAGATATATTCTTAGTACTTCGTTGTGATGGAGGGGAGACGGTGAAGTAGTAGGGGGTGGGATATGGTGGGTCGGAGGACTTACGCCATGGCGGGTGAGGTATATTGTGTCTAGAGGCATGTTGGAATACTTTTTCTTAAGGGATTAGGAGCAGACAGGAGGTAAGGGATTGTAGTTGGCTGGGATGTGTAGGCATGAGACGGTGTTGATAAATGGATAGCGGGAAATGTTGCGGGGAAACATGGGGCGGCGGTCAGACCTCGGCCCGGCCAGTCCTAAATTTACTGAGAATAATGATTACCCTACTTGCATATTTGGTAGAACAATAATGATGACTTGAATCAGTTCATTCGCAAGATCACTCGATCAATAACTATCTAGACATCTCTGCCGGGTATCGATCCAACTCCGCCAAGCCACGAGAGTTCATCCCTCGCACCACAAACTAGATCCTCGCCATCAAAAAAAAGCTTCCAGGGTAAACTTTTTAGTAGAAGAAACCGAGGAGCTTGCCGGCAACGTGCTTGCGGCGAGCCTCCTCGTGGTCCATGATACCAGCGGAGGTGGTCAGGACAACGTAACCGAACTGACGGGAGGGCAGGAGCTGAGTGGCCCACTTCTCGAGGTCACGGAGCTGAACGGGGTAGCGGGGGTTGATGACACCGCACTTGTTCAGACGGCCGTTGAGCTGGATGACGATCTTGCCGGAGCGGTGGTCGTCAACCTCCTCGAACTCGCCAATGTAGCCTGAAGAAGGAAAAAAGAGTCAGCAATTTGTTGCGGTGATTTAAAAGTTAACCAAACACAGAAGAAATAAAGAGTTCCGGAAACTTGTAAGATCGCCGCCATGTTGTAAACAACACTTGTCAATATCTCGGGCACTTAAAGGGCGAAAGCCGTGGTTGGTCTATAACCGTCGCCTAGTTATCAACCCGAATTTTTCATCACCTCCTTGGCGGCTCGACCTTGCAAGTGCCCGGAACTCCTTGTTTCACGATGTTGGTGATGTTGTAGACATGAACGTACCGTGCTTCTGCATGACGGAAAGGAACTTGATGATGACCTTGGAGGAAGGGCGGATCAGGACCTGACGGCGACCGCTCTTCTCGGCGTTGTTGATGGCGTTAAGCGCATCGTTGAGGACGGAAGTCTTGACCATTTTGACGGTGTGGAATCGAGATTCTCAAATCGAGGAATCGAAGGATATGAGGTATCTAAAATTTACGATGCCCAGTCCTCACACCACCGATGAGGAATTGGGTCCATAATAGTCAGCCACCAGTAGTCCTCGAGCGCAAAGAGTGCCCCTTTTGCATAAACAAGGGTTCTTCAGCCCGTGCCGTAGTGAGGAAAGCGTATCACCCGGTCCTCCGATTATCCTCTGCTGTCGGATACTACACCAGCAAGGCCGAATATGCGGATTTCCATGGTGATTGCTTCCTCAGACTAGCTGGGAGGCTGTAGAATAGGGCGAAATAACGATTGATACATACCTCGAGGGATGTGTCGACGACGTCGGTAAGATCGAGTGTAGGAGTAGAAAACAGCAGCGGGATCTCTTGGAGGTGAGAAGTTTTTGCTGTGCGGCCGCTAGGGCTGCCGATCCGTGCCCTTATCAGTCACGTGCTGCTCACCGCTTCCTCTAGTGCCTGAGGCAGAAATAACTATACCTCCACTTTGTATAGAGAAACCTGAAGAATTCGACCATTATGGTCAAACTCCCATAGACGATTGCTTCCGGGCTGTCAAAAACATTTGATTATGAGACATTAGCTTATTAACTAAGCAGGTAGGCTATCCGACTCGTGTATAGGAAAGTGATACCGCAATCCACACTTTGGTCTTCTATCACAATCGACTCGGCTTGAATGCTAGACTAGTCTGTCCCGGCAATCATTCGGTTACGCATTACTATTTGCTCTCATGTTGTTTCTTGCTTTTTACCATTCTCTATACTGGTCTTTTGGTAGGATGAGGTGATACGTGGAGCAGGGTCAAGGGATTCGTGACAGTGTTTCTCAAAGGGGGTTGGTTACATGACTTCTCGGGCATACATGATAATGCTAAAGAACCTCTGTCTAATTAAAACTGATGTGGGGGCGCAAAGATGTGGCAAAGTTGATAGTAATAGTAGAGGAGAAGATCGAAACAAAAGGCCGGAAGGGAAAGTGCAAACATGCATTGCGAGATGTCATGACAACAGGGGTCCGAAAGCAGGGGGGTCGTGCCGGACAGAGGGCCGAGGTGTTGGGGACGGGAACGGGGAGAAGGGGAAGGTGCGGGGGAAGGGGTAGGGGGTGCTCAAATGGTGTCATACATCGGTGATAGGGAGAGGGTCGTTGGGCAAGGGTGGTGATATACGGGGTGATGGAAACACTAGCCCTTGTGCGCTGATTCACTGGGCACGGCCAAGTGAATCCTAGGATTTGAGCGATCGCTAGCACAACGCGGGCTTGGATTCCCGTGTGGGGACGGGTACTCGGGGAGCAGCGACAGTGTCGTTACTTCCCTGAGAGCACCAACGGATGAGGTCGTCCTCCTAGGGGCGTGGTCTCGGAAACGAGCACCTGGGTTTGAATAGCAGCAGGTAGCAACGGCTTACGCCATAGCAGCGGCAGTAGACATCGTGATTTGACGCTTGACCTGCTCACGAGTCCACCGGGCGGTGTCGATAGTACGAGATCCGAACTCCCTGTTGGTCCTCGTCTCACGGACCAGACTGGTGACCCAGTCGTTACGGAAGTAGGCAGCAAACTCGCCGTTCGGGAAAGCATCAGCCAGATCACTAAAGCACGTTAGTCATGAGGCCGGAGTTGTAACAGTGGATGAAACCTACCCAATAACACCCATAGTTGCCCGCATCAGACCCTCGCTGCGGTTGAAATCCTGAGAAATGGTGTGGAGCAACTGGAAGATGTGGTCCACGAAAGGATGCAGTTGGGAAACTAATATCATGTTAATGGAGTGTTCGTTGGTGCATGTCTAAGAGTCACTTACCCTGGGGCTTGCCCTTGTAGGACAAGAGAATACCACCCCAAGCATCCATGATACCCTCACGCAGCGAGACAATGTATTCTTGCATCTCGGGGGTTACGTCGTTGCTGGCGGTCACAACAGAGGCCTGGTGAAGAACCTGGGCAACGACATTGAGATAGGTGTCGAACTGGGTGCCAATAGCCTGAGCAATATCACCGAATGTCTCAAGGATTGCAGGCTTCAGCACGTTGGTCGAGGACTGCGGAGGCAGTGTTAGCAATGGGTCTCTTTACATAGCAGAATTGGTTCCTTACCCTAAGGATTGTGAGAAGAGCGTTCATGAAGCCGTCGCAGTAGGGCTGCACCCGCTCGTTCAAGGCACGCGAGATGTCGCTGACCAGGCCGATGGCCATAGAGCAGAGACCCGGCTCCTCCTGGTTCTCCAGGGCCTTGTACAGGAAGGGGGCAAAGTTGTCCATGTACTTGATGAAGTCGTCCTCCAAAGCGCCCGCAATGGCACCGATCGTGGCGAATACAACATCGGGGACACTGGACTTAGGAGGAACAGTGGCCAGGATCTGAAGCAACACCTGCATGATGCGGTCGGCTTGGGGCTTGATCTCGGTCTCGAGTCGTTGAACAACAGCCTAGAAAGTCAGATACAGCGGGAGAAATGCTGGGAACAGGATAAACATACAAGTACCACGCTAGTAATGCTAGTCTGCATCTCTTCCAAGGTGATGCGGTCCTCCACGCTAACCACTTGTTGTTGCATGGGGATAGTGTGTTCCAGACGCTGAAGCATGACGTCGGAGAGGTTGCCCACAAGGGGAAGACTGTCATTAGCAGCGTTGGTCACAAAGGAGTTGAGGACCTCGTATCCAGCGGTACGGAGCTGGTTGTCTGCATCTTGTCTGAACTGAAGTTAGCGGCTGGCTTCAGAACAGCAGCCGGGGGCTTAAATACGGACTTACCTTTCAGTAAGAGCAAGAAGAGACTTGACACTGTCCTCGAAGTGCTTGGACAGAGGGTTGGTCTGGGCGCCAATGTCGCCGGCAAAACGATCGGCAACGTTCATCAGAGCCCAGCAGCAGGAGCTGGCGATCTTAGGAGAGCTTGCCAAGCCGTTGAACAGGCATGTGATGAGGGGTTGGAGGTGCACGTCAGGGTCAAGGGTTTCAGAGCAGAAGTCACAGACACGGCCGAGCGCGTAGGCGACCGAATCACGGACCTGAATGGAGCTGTCCTGCATCATGCCAACGAGGACAGGAAGAGCCTGCTTGATAAGAGGCTCCAGGACCTTGGGATCGGGGCCATCCATGATGGCGCCGAATGCTGCAACTGCAGCATCCCTGTGGCGCCAGTCTTCGTTACGGATGTTCTCCTCGACAAAGGTCAAGACAGGCTGGATCACATCACCCTGCACGCATTGAGCGTAGAGCTGCAGGGCCTGGTAAGCAGCGCGAGAGACGTTGTACTCATCGTCCGTGGCATCCTCATCCTGTCTGCACATGGCCTGCAGGAGGACGGGAACGACTTCCCGGCAGGCGACGCGGGCAAATCCAAAGAAGGGGCGGACCTCCGGGAGACCCTCTGCCTGTGCCTATTTAACTCAAAATTAGCCACAATATCCACGGCATAGCTGCTTTCAGATGATGGACAAGACTTACCGCCGCGTTATCATCCTCAATAGCGTATTCCTCCTCACAAACGGTGCACCAGAATTCAATGGCCAGCTTAGCCACATCCTCCTCTTCGCTCTTCATTCCCATGATCGACAGGCCAAACAGAGCCTTCTCCATGTAGAAGCGCATCTTATCGTAGTAGGCACCCATAATACGGTTCAGGCAACCAAATGCGCCCGCCTGCACACGCAGATCATCGGCCTGTGTCGCTTCGCACACCACCTGCATGATGTAGTTCCGCTCACCCTCGTTCTCCATGTTCGACCGCACGAAGTCAACGGAATCACTGAGGGCCTTGATGGCGGCGAATCGAATGTCCATGTTCTGCTCTTCGCGCCGAGCACCCTGAACGACGGCGGTCAGGATAGCATTGGAGTGGGCAGCCAAGCTCTCGCGTAGCTCAGCATCCTGGGACTCGCAAATGAAGCCGATGGTGACCAGGGAGGCCTGCTTCAATTGATCGGAACCACTCGCGACATTCTGGACGAGGATGTTCATCAGCTCCGGCCACTCGTTCCGAGGAAGTTCGATGGCAGCGATGGAGACGATGAATTGGGCGGCGGACTGGCCGGCGCGGCCGTCTTTCGAGTTAAGCGTCTTGAGGCCAAGCTCCTTGACCTGCGCCTTGATTTCTGGGGTAATTTGCTGTAGCCATTTTGTTTGGACCTCCTGGAGCTTTGCGAGGTCTCTGTAAGTGAAAGCGTTCTTCAAAGCGATACCGGCAGCGGTACGGATGTGGGACGCGGAGTCTTCGTTTGCAAGTTCCTGACCGAGTGTGACAAGGTACTGGGCCTAAAGTCCGGCGAAAAAGAGAGTTGATGATTAGTGTGACTAATACAAAACCAATTACCGACAACAGAACAAGTCCAGAACTTACGAAGTCAACCTCCGCCGCGTGGGCCAACTGCTGTTCAGCATGGGAACGAGCCGCCGCATCTATAGTTGCCAGCAAGATAGCCTGTTAGTGATTCTGATCCCTTAAATCTAATAAAATAACTTGTATACATGAGAGGGAAGGGAACACAAATTACCTGGCGAGAGGGTACTCTCCAAAACCTGAGTGACGTTCATGTTGCCGTATGCGGAAAACAGAACCAAGAGATCACAAGCGAAAGAGACAATAAAATAGAGAAGGTGAAGGAGCTGTCCTGACTCAAAGAGAACAAAGCAGACAGAACCAGCAGGCTATTATAAAACCGTCCACAACAAAAGAGTGGTAGTGTGGACAGAAGATGGAGATTATCTCTGGAGGATGGAGGGCAGAGGTTGTTTTTGTGGATTATGACGAGGCATGCACCAGGTCTTCCGGGGGGGTAGAGGAGGGCGAAAAGACGGCGGTGGTGCACGCCAGGACCAAGCAAAACAAGAGGAAAAGAGAAAGCCCCAGGGTCGGAAAAACAGACACGGACGGGGTGTAGGATAAAAAAGGCAAGGATGTCGAAGCTATGCGGATTGAGGAGAGGGGAGAAAGGAAGTACTGGGGGGAGGAAGTAGCAGAAGCGAGAAGGAGAGAGAAAGAGAGGGATCAATAATAATGTGAGGGCGATTCCCTTCAATTTGCAGTTCCAGCAGAAGAATGGACGAGCAACTGCGAATCGACCAGTCAGCGCCCGCCAGAGCCCTGTGAATCCTGCTTTCTTATTGGCTGAGACCCGCGGAATTCTTAGGATTAGTCATTACACGTGACCAGTCTGTGGTCGGTGACGGCTAGTCAGTGACTCGCCCAGATTCGTAGCGACCGGAGAAAAATAGAGGGCAAGGCGAACAATATGATCCCAGGAGATTTATTATAATTTTTACCGGGAGGGAACTGCATTAAGCTATTACATAGCTAGTAGATAAGTACTATCAGACAATATTACAAACTTTCCTGGAGAGGGGTGCATGCTGGCTGCAGAGAAGTGCTGTTTCTTTCCCCCTCCCTCTTCATGGTCGGTGGTCTTGTCGTCACCAGTTTCTTGCAAAATTACGGTATTTTGTAATTGAGAACTGCCAATTCTTGCCGGCAGCCTGCCTGAGGTGCCCCTCCCTCTCTTCCTCTTCGCTGGTCTTTTTGTGTTCCCGCAACCCAAATTTTTCCCCTCCACGGGTTTGCTTGTTTTGGTTTTGCTGCTTGAAGAAGTGGTCCTCGATCCACTTACTGTGACCCCGGCGACCAGCTCCATCTCTCAGGGCGTCAACCCCCCAACGCACAAATCATCGCGGCTGTTTTTCGAGGCCTTGCTTTTACTAACTATATCTGTCCACTTAAAGTGCCGAGTGGCTGTTCCATCGAGATTCTTTTGGGTTCTGTGTGTCTACCATTCGCGGGTGGTGATCGTGGATCGTCAGAAAAACTAACCGCAACTATCCTGACAGCCTGGCCTCGGTGTTAAGCTCTAAGATAAAAACCCTTTCATAGGACTCTGAACCTTTCCCCTTAACGCGATGGAAGCATTGATCGACAGATGGTCTTCATCAGCTCTGGTGTTGATCGAGGGAATCTTTTCCCAACTGATTGGAATCCTAGTGGAACCAGAAGCTGAGACATGACGTAGTGCAAATTAGCAAAGCATCCTTGGGTTGTGTGCCCTGTGCACGGAGAGATGATTGACGTGAGAATAGAGCTGATGAACGTCTCTTGTTCTTGTTATTATCATTCCTCCAGTTCCTCCATGTCTTCCTCGTCTTCCTCTTCATCCTCATCCTCCAGTTCCGCATCTAAGTCTAACACTCCATATCGCATAGCATCGCCATACAGTACGCAGATTGCCCGGCGACCGCGTCTGCCATTGACATCAACTCTAATGGGCTTTGCTTTCACTTTCGTTCCAATGAAAGTATGCTTGATAAGACCCGCAAATGATGAATCTGGAGACATAAGATCCACGGCCGTTGTTGCGGTTGTAACTGGGTCGGGCGATGTAGGCTCCTGCAGGCTATCATGATATTCCACGGGACAAAGCGCCATGGACTCGGTAAGCGTGCCAGGTCTCATTGTCGTTGCAGGCTGGAAAGGAAGGCTGAGAAGGTAAAAGGTTCCTTCTGCAACGGAAGTTAGCATATCTGGAAAGAGAAAGGCCCACGGGTGAGAAAGAAAGGCATACTATTGTTCGACCACAAGACTACGACTGTATCATCCTCAACGAACTGAACCTGTCGGACTTCTCCTTCCTGCAGATCGAGGGCCCCGGTAGATATGCGTCGAGTGGAACTGACACCATTTTCGGAGTCCAATTCAACGCGATAGAAACAGACTGGGGACATCAGTACGCCATCATAGTAGGGTCTTCATATGGCGGGATTTGCTTACGCAGGTGCTTTTTCTTGGTGGATCTAGTAGCAATGTAGACAACACATTGGTCTTTCCTCTCGGTATCCTGCATACCTCATAAGCGATGACTCTTACCACAAACCACAGCAATGTCTTACCTCGTTGCACATCACAATATCGATAACATCCTTATCACAGTCGGGATGAAGAGCCAATGGTGATCGATGAAGGATTCCCCGGCGTTGTGTTAGTGCGATCTGCCCAAAGACCCTCTCGAACTGTAGTCCCAATCGCTTCGTAAGGTCGTTCATCTTGGGTAGTTCAACCGAGTTGGCCTCCTCGGGGCTATCACTCTGCTCAAGAAGCTTTCTGAACGTGTCATAGAATGATCTGTCCTGGCCAGTTGGAGCCCATTTATCTGAGGACGTGGTAGGTGGCCTTGGCATCCCCATCATGGGAAGTTGCTGAATAAATTTCCGCAACTTGCTCTTGGTAAGAGCGCCTCGTATGTATTTCAGTGTCTGGGGGTATTCGACCATGTCTGTCTTCTCCATGAGCTCCTCTAGAGTTTGTGACATTGGTTCCGCACTTTGCATGTCTATCTCATGGCGGAGCCATCTAGAGAAACAGCTAAACTGGGTTAGTTCCTCGTTGGCATGGATTAGTATGTGATGGGCCAGAATATGAAGACAATCGAGTGTCTCCACGATCGCCGTTAGGTCTGATGTTTCCAGGCCAAGCACTTCACTCAATTTATAGAATTTTGATAGTCCAATAAGCCGGCTCAAAAGTACTTCACACCTCTCCAGAGCGGGAAGAAGGCATTCGTGGGTTAACCGTCGGACATTTTCATAGCCGCTAGAAACAGCCTTTTCCCATCTCTTGTGTCCCTGTGATATCGTCAGTACGAAAGATAAGATGCAGATTCTGCCACAAACATACCCTTTCGCCAACAATATCCACCAGGAATTCCTTTAATGGCTCGAAGCAATCCCCGGTAACAACCAGGTGATACGCAGCTGTGACAAAGTCGCAGTGGCATTTTTCCTGCAAGTCCTCATTAACACTACGCATATAGCGTGTCGGCAATTCTTGTGCGTTCTTCCATTCAAGCTCAATCTGCCTCTGCACCTGACTTATGTATCGCAGCAAATTTTGAAGCTGCGTCGTCTTGTGCGCAAGGAGAGAGAGATATCTCCCTGACCGGGTAATGAAGCGAAGATCAAGTGTGAGGAGATGGAGAGCGCTCGAGGTGGCCTCCGGCGCCAGCGCCAATAATGCGTGTGTCGAGCTGAGCGGATGAGAGGCATGACGAAGGATCTGGCAAGGGCCAGAATAACCAATAGAACCTCCGACCTGAAGAGAGCCAATCTCGAAACAGTCGAAGATGCGCAGGTGAACGGTTCCATCATCAAATCCTACTAACAATACATCCACTGCGTCGCTAGCGCTTTTTGAGATAGCATGAAATATGGCGTCAATAGACGCCCGCGAACTGAATACATCATCACTAGACGCTGTGTTAGCTGTGTCAGTCGTACAGAAGAATGGAAGGCCTACTCGCTGCCTGTTGCCGGTAATGTGCTTAGTTTTGGGAGTGAAGACTCAACATCAAGTAATGCTAACTCTCTTGGTAAGTCAGCCTTAAGCAAAGCTGCTGCTTTGGACGGATGATTGTCCGGTGACAAGAGGTCATCAACGCTGACTTGCCCGGCAGCGTCGTGCAAATGCCTCTTGGCTGCTTTGGTGTCGGTGAAATTCACTCCCCAGCCTAAGCAAGTCACCTTGACAGGCGGTGATGATTCGCCCTCGGACTGATAAGCAGGGTAATGGTGAACCGTCTTCCCGCTGTAAGCGCTGATGACCCGAATAGTGTTGTCAGCGCAAGCCACAGACAACAGATGACCTGTCAATATGGTCAGTTTCCTCCAAAAAAAGAAGATGGGACGAGCAAGGAGAGCTGCACGTCCACATGCTCAACTATGAAAGAAGTAAACAACTTACCGGTATTCTTCCACTTCAATCCTCGAATCTCGCCACCACCATCATCCTCATCGAGATAGGGATCGCCTTTGAATGAGCCGCCTAGAACCTTCTGTCCATTCAGGCGGTAGACAAAAAGCTCATCGTCCTCACTTGACAGAGCGATGAGATCCATCGTGGGACAGTAAGTCAGAATGTTTGCCTTACATTTTGCGGGTAAGGACTTCTCCCCGACAGGCGTGAGCTGTGGCTCATGGGGCGGCCGTGGATCATGATCTTCAGCCATATTAGTTGGACAGGAACTCAGTCCATTATATAACGAAAAGGAAAAGCAATCGCTGTGAATGCCTGTACTTCGTGTGTCCAGTCTTGTTGCTCAGTTGTCTTGGTTGGATTTCCCTGGCGGATGGCCGAAACTCTTGGCATGCGGGTGTTTGTCGCGTTGGTTTGGCTCGCGTTGATCCGCTCCCGATCGACTGGGGAAGAGCATCTAACAAGGTATACTGACTCATAAGAGGAAAGACTAGGATAATATGCAAGTGTAAATATTGAATTTTATTTTCTTGGCCATCATAAAAAAACGGTTTTAATCGCTAAAATGCAACATCATAATTATATACACAGTAATTCCACACACCACGTGCCCCGTCTAGCTGTATTATTACAAAAAGTGCGATTTCCGGAGTCTCGCAATTCTTCTATAGTATCATATTTCTGTACCGGAGCCAGATTCTATCATGTGCTTCAGATAGCTCAGCTCATCCATCATTTCGCGCATTGCTGCAGATTGCCCCAGTAACGAAACCCTGCTGAGGCGCTCAGGGTCCTTGCAAGGTGCAGCCAAGCCTTGAGAATGACGGGGGGTCTTGTCGCTGCTGACATCCTCGGGGAATTGCAGCGCCGAGGGGTCAGGGCTCTGTAGAAGCCCGAGACCCTTAATCGACTCATCCGCCCCGAAAAAGGCAGCGTGTCGCTTGGGGTTGCTTTCCACGCGATCTTCGTCATCAATGTAAAGACCCGGGATGTCAAGATCAGAGGGGGATAATGAAATGGAAAGTCGAGGAAGAGGGAGATCCAAGCGAGGTGAATCACCTGCGATGGAAGTGGTCGCTGATTGGGAGTTGACTGTAAGATGGGGAGTGTCTGGGTCACTCAGATCCGCAGGTATAGAAGTCTTGAGGAAATCCATTGTACCAGCGAACTCGGTCGTGGAAGGTACCTGGGCCTCTTGGGTGACAGTATTTGAACATGTCATAGACTTAGGAGACAGAACATCCGTGTCCACCGTCCACTCCGAAAAGTGACTCCGTTCACACACGGAGCTGCCAGCCACGGACTCAGTATCGGTGAAATCCGAGAAATGGCTACCGAGAGCCTCAGGGTCGAGAGCCTTCTCTTGCTCATCTATGTCTCGAAGCGCTTCATCCATGACTGATGACGGCGTATTGGGTAATGTCGGGAGCCTCTTCTCACCGGTAGTGAAGCCGGTTGGAGTAGTGGCAAGATCGAAATTCGAGGGCCCAATGGCAGTCGATAACATCGCTGGTGACTCCATGGGAAGTGATCGTCTGAATATATGCGGATGTACCTCCTGAGTTGGGTGCTTTTCGGAAGCTTCGCTTCCTGATTTGGTCTGCACGGTGAGAGGAGCTCTGTGAGAGCCGTTCTCTCTAATCTTTGAGCTGAGCGCTCGTCGGTCTTGGATGGTCAACGGCATCGAACGGCGTTCTCCAGAGTTTCCGGGAGTGCGGCGGAGGGAACCAGTCGAATGTTGAAAATCATTGCTGGGAGCAGCAGGCGGTTGGACTGCGAGGTAAGAATGCTCTTCTTGCCTCCCAAACAGGCCCTTGATCCCATGATTTGCAGCGGGCTTATTTACCCGGCAGTCATCTTCAGTGGATCCGAGATCGGGTGAAGATGTATTCCAATGTCGGAACGCGGCGCGAAGACCCCTCGATCTAGGCGGCGACACAGAGCGAGCAGCTTTGCAGCCTGCTGCTCTCGGTGCGTCCACGCCCTTCGCCTTCGGGGTTGCGCTACTGGGCTGCGATACGCCTCTGTGAGTGATAATCCCGAGAGGAGATGTGCTGAATGACCAAGCCGGAGCCGGTTGCTGCAACAAAGGAGGAGACGCGCGAAGACGAGGGAGCTTTGGCTTAGGCGGCTGTCGAGGATTCATGTACTTGTCTTCAGGGTTCATGGTTCGGTGATCCGCCTTCTGTGAGCTGGGACTCCTCACGTGCGTATGAGTGGGAAATGTATCCGGGAGAATAACTGGGACATTGAGAACATTGACCGGTTGACCCGGCAGGAGAGGACAGTGAGTTGTCATGGGCTCTGCCTCATTATAATATTCTACATCATTATCCAGCAAATACTAAACCGGGTGTCAGATCGATGTTCTGAGCGGGGGAGGCTAGGTGACAACATACATAGTACCAGTAAGTACCGCCCATCTTGAGTCCTCCAGAGCGTGCTGGCGTCATATGCGTTGGTGAGCCATCACATACGATGTTCGTAAAGGTGTGACATCCCCGCCACTGCCCTGCGCCGACGCGCTTATCTCTTTCCATGATATAGGGCTGGGAAAAGTTATCCCATGACCCCAGTAGCTTGACTGATTGAATATGGGGGTGGGTGGAGCTATGATGGATATCAGCAGCGGTCCCTCTGTGTCGTCAAGGTGCACTTACAGGAGAAACGTCATCAAAGTAGTGGAAGCCATTCTCGCATGAAGCAGATTGACAATCGTCGTATGCGTAGTGAGTATGAATTAGGGTTTGGGTTCTAGAAGAAGACCGCAATTGAAGCGAGGTCCGTGATAAAAGCAGCGCGTATTATACAGTGGAAGGAGAGACGATGAACACTGTCCAAGGCCAGCCGGGACAGAGTCAAAATGCGCAAAACTGAAGGAGTGTTCTAAAAGCCTAGTCGGGCTGTGCTTCACATAAGGCTCGAGCCGTGCAGTTCAAAGGATTGCGCCTGGCCGCGCGACTGAGAGGCAATATAAGAATCGAGAAGAGGCTCAGGAAGCGCCGTGCCCTAACAATCCAGGGGGCGTACTGACACCAACAGTGTGCAACGATTGTTGGAGATCACTGTATCATTAGCCGCGGGGATGCGGAAGTTAAAATTGGAAGTTTGGTCGGGAGATTGCAACGTTCAATCACGGCCAATGATGCAGGATGATGGAGGGTAGGAAGCGCCGACAAGGCGGAGACTGAGCCCAAGGACGATGATGAGAGGCAGAGCAGAAATTGCGGCGCTTGCTGCAGGAGTCGGACGTTTTGAGCCAGACTTCTTAAAAGATTTCACACGTGGGCCAGACAAGTCGGTGACAGCCAGGCTGAACCGGCTTCAGGGCACGCAGACGGCCGGAGCAGATCCAATCGTAGTATGATAGTCACCAAATAGACTCGATGCACAGTGCGTGGACTTGCGGTGGAAATTTAGCAGCTGAATCGATCGTTCGCACGGCGCGCTTATCAAAGATCCACTGGACAGGGCAATAACCACGTCACAAAGGGGATCGCCCCTGCAAGCGAGGATGGATGAGGAGAAGGTTTTCATGGCAACCAGAGGAGGGACGGCCGGTTTAGGGGGAAAAAAGGCACGATGAGATCCGAGCATGGTTCCTGGGAGATACGATCCACCGGCCAAAGACTGGGAAAGATGCTGATCACTCCTGGCGAACCAGCGTACACAGGAGCCCATGGGACCACTACTGCCGTCTAGTCGGAACTTAGTTGGTGGAGACCGAAAGAAGCCCGAGTGATTAATATCGATGGATCACAAAAGCAGCCAGCCACGAAACCGATCCGGTGGTTGACTCGGTTGACTCGAGCGTTGCTTGGAGACGCCGGCGAGTGGAAATTCCACGAAGGACCCGCGCTGTATTACCCCTTTGGGTTGCGGTGGCTGGTGCTTGAACCTAACCGTACCGTATTGAACCTTGCTTCGCCACCTGAGGCTGGTGAGTTTCTCCGTGTCAAAAGTAAAAGAATCCTTCCTGATACCTTGCAAGGCAACAGGGGAAAAAGACTATTTCCAGTGCCAAGGCCTGGCCCTGTACTCTCTCACCATGTCAAGTCCAATGTTTGATTCAGTCGTGAAGAGATCTCTTATTCCATTGTTGATGGATGAAAACAGACAGTCGACTCTGTCGACTCTTGAGGAGAACCAGTACATTACGCATACACGCCGATCTCATTTCTCCACGCCACGTGAGAGACCCGCAGGTGCTCGAAGAAAAGAAGCAATCTTACCCAATGATACGATACCGTGCCTGGCAGCCTGAGGGCTGAACTTGATTGCCTGCCTGCCTGTCGCTTCTCCTGTTGCTTGCAGCCGCCAAACCATTGTTGCTGCAGTTCTCCTGCATCTCCCCCAGTTTCATTGTCTCCTGTTGTCCCCATTGTCCTGACGACCAGCCGGATTACAACACATCGACAACAACAACAACATGAGGGAACCGCCGGTCAACCCGAAAGTGATTTGTCAATTTCCATCTCCTCCCGACCCAGTGTTTTCCCATCGACTAACGGAACTAGCACTAGGACAGGGGTCTAGGACAAGACCGGTGATCCATCCTCACGGACCAGCGCGTCTACGCGCCCAGGGGACTGCCCTGTTCAGCCAATCAATTTCCCTGTCGCTGATTCATTTAGATAAAGTCCCAATGGCCTGCTCAGCGCCTCTGGCTGCATCCCAGCGACCAGTCAGTATCCGTCCTTTAACTTCCCGGCTGCCGAGCAACTAGGATCGATCGGCCTCCCACATAATTCAAGGTTTGGAGGGCAGCAAATAGTCGAAGGCTAATGACAGTAAACCATTTCCTCTAGCCTCCAGCATCTTTGACAGATGGCTTACCTCTTGATGTGATATGACTGACCAATCGGTTACCCCTACTTAACTCAGTCGTGAACAGTTCAATTTAGCGGGACTACCCGGGGAGCCACAGCTACTTTAGGCTTCGTAGTTCACAGATACAGGTAAAGCGCCAATCATTACCTTCTACGCACCATTGAAAAAAAAGCAAAAAGAGCCGAGAGCAACCGATTTGATTCTCACTATCAGAGAAAGATTGACCAGTCACAAAAACCTATTCTAATACGGGCTCTGGTCTCGGGGAAGTCGGCGGCAACACGGCGCTTGCTGCAACGCGTTTCATACCAACCCCTGCCGCTGTTACACAAACGACAGGGTCGGGAAGATGAAGGATAGAGTCTAGACTCAAGCCATGGCCAACCCCTAAAAGGCCGAAGAAAAGCAAAGCTATGAAGGCAACGAATGTGTGGATGATAAGGGACAAGCGCACGAGAAGACCAGAGCCGATCTTCCTCCTCAGTAGTGAAACGACGCTTCGCGTTTATCATACTTTCTGGACACGGCGCCAAGTACGCACTTTAGAATGCCATCGGCACTCAGCGTCTGCCCCTGATCACCCCTCCACGGCACAGTATCCACAATATCACGGAGACGGTCCTTTTTCTGCCTCTCGGCCAGATTGTCATCCAGCTCCTGCAAATACGCCCTTGCCCGGGCATCATTTCCGATCTGAAAGAACTGTATCCCGATTTGCCAAGGCACCGCTTGATAGTCCTTATCGTCCAGCTTTTGAGCAACTCCTGCAATGACACTCTCCGCATCGTCTGTAAACTCTCCGTCCGTAATCGCAATGATGTTTAATGGTTTCATGAGTTGGGCCGAATCACACGATCCATCGCTCCTTGAAATTGCTTTCTGCAGGTTTCGCATGTACGGAGTGAGGATATCGTTAAGTCGTCGGCCAAAAGGCGTCGGGCCGTTTGGATACACACTCCCAAAGATCTCACGAACATCTTCTGCTGTTTTTATATTCATATACCCACCCTTCACCTTATGAGCTCCTTCGCGGTGGTGGTTGAGAAAATAGACGTCGATTCCATCCTGATCATACTGCGTACAAATGGGTGCGATAGCAGCAATAGCATTTTCGGCCTCCTTCCAGCGGTTACCCATCAACATGCTCGAACTATCATCAACGATGAAGATCGTATCAAAATCTCGCAGGAAAGAGTATGGAGAATCACTGCTCCCCGAGATAATAGAAGGAGCAGGAGCAGGGGTTTGCGATTCATACGGCGGAGGGGCCCAGGGATCAGGAGCGTGACTGCTATTCATGGCTGCTTTTCCAGTTGACCGGGACACTGGACTTCTAGATGCAGAGCCGGAGAAGTTGGAACGATGCCTGCTCTGTCGAGAATGAGAGTGGCCCATATTTGATGCTTCTTGATCAGTATGAGCTTGATCTGGGTACTGATACTGCTCTTGATCCTGGTGCTGGTCCTGACCTTGACTCTGGCGACGTCGTAGCGAATTTCCTCTGATAAGATTTGATAAAGAGTCGATACTCTTCCGCATAAAGGGTCCAGGCATGTTCATAAATGGTTGGTGGCAGGAGCGGAAGAAAGGCAGGTGTGACCGAGTAGAAGATGACACAATACCGTTCCAGCAGGCAAGTAGGTAAGGCTGATGTCAGTGGGTGGAATATTCACTGTGCCAGTCACCAGTAACTGAACAATAAATGAGCACTGTACTGAGTAAGATCCCACCAAGATGGCAACTACTACCTACGCCAGCACCAGAACCAACATATATATACTAACCCCAAAGCACAGTCTCTGGTCCAAGGCAGATTCAGGTGAATTTATTTGAATCGGAACTTCCCATTGTATCCTACGTAACTACATACTTCAATACGATATCAGTTCCATAGTCATGATAATAGTACCTACATCACCCTAAACAGATAAAAAGCATGCATACGAGCATCATACATCATACACGGAACTAAGCGCGCATTCATCGCACAAGGCAGAAAACCAAGAGAGCCTAAGGCAGACAAGAAAAGTCTTATGTACGACTTTTCAAGGTTTGCTCCGCCATTAATTTCCACAGTCAGTGAGTACTTATGTGGATGTGCCACCCACGATATTAGTGTTTCTCCCGTGACACTGCCCCAATATGTAAGGAGTATACCTACCCACCTATATTCCACAGATGAAGGATTCTGCATGCGCAAGAGTAATCTGACTAATACCTAGTCTAGCTGATAAATGCTTCAAGGCCTAGCCTTACAAGGATAACAGTCTTCATACTAGCTAGTAGCGGAGCAGGTATCCTGCATGCATGCATGCATGTACTGTATGCAGGCTTGAGGCGTGGTACCGGCACAGGGCAAATCGGAGTTACTGGAAGGATTGTTAGAGGAGATGGGGGGCTGTGTAAATAATGAACCCCTCCTTGCGCTTGGTTTGGTAATTTTATTTGTAGGGAAGTTCGAAAATTGAATGGAAGGTTCCGTGCACAGCCTTTCGGGTGTTGAGTGGTTGCGGGGGAGGGGCTTAGTTGTACTACGGCAATGTACTACTACTTAGTAGTAAGGCTTAGACTGAGCCCGTTGTTGTCATGGACACAGCCCCCATCGGGCACTGTGGACCGTGTATGTTGACAGGCTGGGAACGGTACATCGATAGAGGTGAGCTGATAGTATTTGTTTGTGGATGAAAATGAAATATGGTAGGTAATTATGTAGCAACTATGAAATCGAGGGTTGAATTGACAGTGGCAGTAGGTTTGATGTATACATTATCTCGGTTTGTGACTACTATGTAGATCCTGTCTCATGTGAGAGTGTTCCAGAAAAAAGTACTATATACTAGTGGGAATTAGTGTCAGCCCACATACACTGTATCAACGCTATCAGACGAATTAATCGCGACTATTTACACGTGGCCTGCCACTTTGTGGGTAATGTCGCAGACACTCACTCCACCTGCGTGGTATATGTACCCAGCGAGGCTCCCGTCCAGTGTTTGCCACTGTTATCGGTGCTGAAATTGGCTCCAGTCGAGCCGATTGAAAGGCAATCGTCCTCCGGGAGGGCCAGCGTATCAAAGACACCATCTTCGGTCATCAGGAGTTCAATCAAAGCCAGCGCCTGATCAATCCCCATGCCATGTCCGATCAGCTGGAGACAGTCAAGCACCCAGCGGCGTAATGGGTGATTCAGCCCTCTCGTTGCGGCTGCCATTGCCAGCGGCCAGAGGAGCACCAGACCGCGAACGAAGCCTTGCTGTGAGGGTATCTCATAACGAGAACTCATTTCCGCTTGTCCGGTCGCGAGCTTGAAGACACTATCAGTAAAATAATAAGGCACACTAGCGCAGACGTCACTGGCGAGCTGTCGGGCAGTATTGCGAATCTGAGAGGTATGGGTGACAAGATCGGCAGGGAGGGGTGAGCCGGCGTTTAGTTCCCGGATACATGTCAGGATGAGATCGCTGATGATGATCCGTGCGACTCGGTATTGGTTCCACGAGTTGCAGATCCAGAAGTCAGTGTACACGTGATAGATGTTGTTATAAGGCTTGGGACCCCAGTTGAGAGTAGGCCAGGGATCTTGAATGGTGGCATATGGGAAGTTGTCTGGCAAAGATGTAAGCCATGACATCAACTCAGCCTCGACGGCGTATGCAGATTCAAGCATCTTTTTCCGGTCGGTTATAATTTTTTCCTTGATGTCAGCTCGCAGGTTGGCTAGCCGGCCCATTATGTTAAGCAAGCGGTCACCATAGGCCACTGTATGCGGTCGTAGAAACATGGCAACTTTGACACAGTGAAGAACTGAGTCGGGCACGTGCGCCTCCCTTTGGAGACAGCTTATAATCTTTGAAATCGTAAGTTAGTCGCTCCAGGTAAGGAGTCAAGCAAACTCGCTGAACCTACAATCTGATATCGCAGCTGCAAAAAGAGCTGCAGCCCATCTGGGTCCTGAAGCTGCTCTACACCTCGCAGCTCTAGCAGCGCTGCAGCGCCAGTTATGTGATTCGTCCAATTAGTAATAAAGCGAGAACCTCTACTAGTGATAACCTGGGAGACGTTAGTTTTGGGGTCACCAAACAAGCAGAATGACTCACTTCGAAGATAGCCAACATAAGCACAGCGGCAAGCGTTGCATTGTTCTTAGCTTGCTGTTGATCTGCAACGGCCGTGGTAAGGAGCTGTAAAGCATTTCCGTACTCCTTCTCCGCGGCTATTTTCATCGGTTCGGATTTCCTGATACGCGAGATCATTGCTATACCAACAGAAGCCAAGCTAGTCATCAGGGCGTTGTGGCTAGTTGCCGATGCCCTGCGCAAGATATCAGGGTTTGCTTCAATCTTCGACCAGAATGATCCAATCCAAGCATTCTGCCGAAGGAAATAAGAAATAGCTTCATTTTTTGTCGGTTGGTACGATGGCTGCAATACCAGGGGCTGTTGTATGGCGTGCTGCTGGACAAATTGTGGGGATAGATACTCAGGACCGTCGAACTCAAACGGTTCCAGATCACCGGTCGTTGAAGATGGATTACTGTCTGCCGAGGATAACACTGGGCCTGGACTAGGACTGGCAGTTACTATGCCACTGCCACTAGGGGAAGAAGCTGGGGCGCTACTATTACTACTACTAGTAGTAGTAGTATTAGTAGTACTGCCAGGACTGGTCTTTCTAGAAGACTTGGCTCTGCGCGCCGTTGTCCCGGTCCGCGCCTTCCGGATAACCTGCTGGCTCTCATCCCGAAACATCAAGGATAGTTGGTCGCGGTATCCGGGGCAGACCCGGTTGCCCTTGGCGCATTGTGAACAGGTTGGACGGGTTTGGTCGCACCGGATTTTGCGAGACCGGCATTCGCCGCAGCCCTTGCTTGGTTTGCCGCAGAAAACCATGTCTAATGGTAGACGAGCGGGGCGTGCACGGAATGCAATGTGGCGCTATGGACTAATCGGACTAAATGCAGCGTGAGTATTCATTCTGACCTGCCCAGATTTAGAGGATAGCGGGGGCCAGTTGACATGCAGCTGAATCGGGTAACCAGTGCGAAGCTCAGGGGATGGGGAGGTTGGGGTTTCAACCTTTGTACAGTAGACAGACACTGGTACTGGTGTCACATCGGATACAGGACTATCTGATGATCTTCATGTCTGGAATTCTCCGACGAGGAGCGAGGAATATGAAAGAAGTGAGGAACATCGAGGCGCTGAGGCTGGTCGCTGTTGGTCGAGATGCCTGAGGCGCAGCGATCCCCGCGTCCACGTGCATCTCACCCCTAACCCGATCGAGTATACCTTGCGATGGTCGCGTTGCTTAGCATTTGACTTTAAGTCCTTTCTAATCATTGTCATTGGATGGGCTTGCTATCCCATGCTTATACACATTTTTGATCTCTAAACCTGCTGCTTACTCCTACGTCACTCAGGCGGTGCTTATGTTCCAGCTAAGTTGGTGCTAAGCTGACTAGGCCTCTGGAGGCACACATATTCCACTTGTCAAAAAGTAAGCATGCAGTCATCATATAAACAGATATGTGGTGTATATACAGTATAGACTTTTCACATCATTACTATTACCAATAGGTGATCCCTGGCCATCAGGAATCAGAGAGCTGGTACTCCTTTGGAATCACAGGCCACTCGTCCACACCATCCAACAACGCCAATGCCATGCCGCCACTTAAATGCACCTGAATGTGGCAATGCAGCAGCCATGCACCAGGGTTTACAACATGGTACCTAATTGCCAGCCACGTGTCTTCGGTCGCTGCGGCCGGAGTGATGAAGGTATCCCGAATCTGAGGGGTCTTAAGGTTGAAATTCTCCGGAATATATTGCATCGCTTCAGCCACAGAGGAGTAATTCCACGCACCATTGCCTTGACCGATTACATAAAATTTATTGCTGTGCTTGTGAATTGGGTGAGGAGGCTGGATCTGACCGTTCACATGGAAGATCAAGTCGACCCAGGTGCCATTGAGCGTCTTGACCGTGAGATCAGGTTTGGCGGTAGACGGGTAAAATAGCAAAGGCGATGCGGCCTCCAGAGAAAGCGGGAAACTGGAGTTGCCCTCAGTCCACCGGTAGGAAGCATTGTAGTGACCAATTCTCAGGATATGGGTCGCATCAACCTTTGAAGAGGGTGTCTCTGCAGGGAATGGCATGATCGTAGTCTCGTTCAACAGGGTGTAGTTGGAAGAAACAAGTGATCCGTGGATGTCGATTGAGGGCACCGAAGAGCCCTTCTGGGTCTTGATCGGTGTGTTGTATGTCAGGACCGCAGTCGCGTTGATGACTTGGTTGATGCCCGAGTTCGCCGCACGAACCGTATAATTACCGGCCGGCTTGTCCAATTTGACCAAAACGGAGTAGCGGTTTCCGTTGGCTACAGTAACCGCGTCCACCAAAGTAGGCTCAATGTACCGTCCGTCGATAGCATAGACATACATCGGGTGCTCGTCAATGGAAAAGGTCAACATCGACACTCCGGCCGCGCTGATCAAGTCATAACTGACATATGTGGTAGACGGATCAACTAGGAGACGCTCAGTGCCACCATTACCAGGACGGCAGCCATAAAACATAGAAGGTGGCATAGCGCTGTAGTTGTGAGAAAATATGCCTTGAGCAGATACTAGCGTTGGCGGAAGGCATCTAGATAACTCTGTTAGACCCCGTTTTACATCTTAGGTGTGTCACACATACCCGGTGTCAGTGAGGCTTAGGTTGCCTATGAGCTGCTTCTGCTCAGCGCTGGCCAGCTCATTGAAGGCTTGCTGACCCGGACAACTGATCGATCCTTTGCCATTGATAAGGACCGCATTGATACATATTGCGTCTAGTCCTGTCGCTTCCTCCGCACTCCACAGCTCCTCCGAGGTCAAGAATCGCCAGTCGGACAGCATTATAGGTTTAGTCCTCCGCTCAGCTGCTTGCATGGCTTGGAGCTCGCTTGTGTTGTTCGTGATTAGACGGAATGGTTTCTCCACTGATTCGCTTGGAAGGATGTATATCGCGCCATAGAGGCCGTCACAAATCTGACCTCTGGTGTGGGCATGATAGAAATAGCTTCCATAATTCGTCGCCCGCCATTTGTAGAGGAAGCTGTCGCCAGGCGCGATAGGTCTTTGCGATAAACCAGGAACGCCGTCGGACCAAGGAGTGTCAAGCTGCTCGATACCTTGAAGGGGTCAGTCTGGATTATTGCACATAATAAGTAGGACTTACCATGAAAGTGAACTGTGGTATTTGTAGGAAGGTGATTGGTCACCAGAAACTCGACATCATCCCCTTGCCGCAACTGCAATACTGGTCCGGGAAATTGGCCGTTCATGAGAATCATCTTGCGAGGGATACCTGCCGGTGCCCAGTCCTCCCAGGTCAGGGTGACATTGAAGCGCACTGTGTTACCGGTGGCACGCACGTGGAGATTGCTGCCATTGGCCCATGAGAGCAGAGAGAAGACTGATGCCAATAAGGCCAGTCCGAATTGAAAGGGATACATTCCAAGCAATGGAGGCAGAATTGAAAATGGTGGCAGCCGCAACCAGAAAATCCAACACCGAATGGTGAGCCAAGTGGCTCACGCTGCCTTATATGTCCCATTTCATCGAAAGGGGCATCAAAGAAGCAGTTTAGTTTGCGGCTTTCGAGGCCTAATTGCCATGCCTTGATTTTCAATTCATGTTCGTGAACGGGTCTGTGGCTTCTTTAGCATATTCTGGCGAAAAGTTCCGACAAATTGGAAGGCCTGCAGGTGTTGCTTTCATGACTCAATAAGCTCACATAGCTGGCGGGCTGAGGGAAAACCTTCGATGAAGCTGATCGGGACTACTCCGTACAAAGAGATTCCACGGCTCTCATTGGGTGAGCTTAGTTCTGTGGGGCTTTGAGCGTCGAGCAATTACCCTTGCTGGACCAGAACTGCTGCTCAGACCCACTGAGTTATTGCAATGATCGTCGTCGATGGTGAACTGGCCCCTCGCAGGACCTGTAATAATGTGCAGAACTGTGTGTGGATAGAATTATTAACGAAGGGGCTGTTCGTGACTGAGCTATCGGGCCGCTATCCGAATTCCAGAACACGGGCTTTGATCGGACATGTTTGATTCATGCGGGAGAGCCTGAATCTGCTGTCTTAGCATGACTCGCTCAACAACCGAGAGTTCTCCGGTTTGCTTTTCTTCACACGGCTACCTGCAGATCAGGCCAGCGTGCAAATCATGTCAAAACCAGGATCGCTGTAGCCAGTCACTTAGAAGCGTCTGTCATCTGAAAGCTCTGATTTGTGGCACTGATTAGTGGAAACGCCCATCTTCTCATCGCGACGGGCATTTGCACTATCATTAGGGGTGAGAAGCAGACGTGGAAAGCAAATATCCCGATGGGGAAAGCTCTTCGGATTTTTCAGGCATCCCGTGGGAGTGTCAGCTGTGCATTGGCATCAACAATCACTATTGGACATCATGCATGCATTCCCGATAACCGAGCAGAAAGTCAATAACACCCGAGGGTCTGAGCCACCGCCAACTTTGAATTCTAGGCTACACAACAGCAACATTCCACCTGCCATGCCATGTTTTTTTACTGCGCGATAAACCCCCTATAACTGTCAGCATTAAGTCCTCCAGCAAAACCTTCAAGAAATCGACCTACCCATCCACCACCAACGCAGACCCATACATATAGCTACTCATCGGCGACAGCATGAACGTAATCGTATCCGCAATTTCCTCTACATCCGCCAATCTTCCCACCGGGACTCTCAACACTTCTTTCCGCATCACCTCATCAGCCATCTGATCGATCATCGGTGTCTGAACATAACCAGGACAGATAGCATTGATCCGAATTCCCAAAGGCGCGTAGACAATCGCATCAGCCTTGCTCATCCCAACCACACCATGTTTTGCAGCCGTATAAGAAACGAGGGGTATATTGGCCGGCGTCGCAACAAGACCATAAGCAGATGCCACGTTGACAATGACACCTCGTGATGAGCGAGGACTGTAGAACAAGCAAGTGCACACATCACACATTAGCACTGACCGAACTCCATCATCATCACCATCTCAGAATATTAAATAGAAAAAAGCCTCACCTATCATCCCTCTTCTCCTGTCCCATCATAACCTTAATCTCCTCCCGACTGGACATCCACACCCCATGCAAATTCACCCCTAACGTCTTCTCCCAATCTGCAATCTCATGGTCCCCCGAATACGCCATTGACCCAGCAATCCCAGCACTATTGACCGCATAATCAATTCTCTCAAATTGCTGAACCGTCTCTGACACAGCCTTGTGGATAGAGACCGGATCGGTCACGTCAATGTTCAGCGGCAGCACTCTCACTCCACTGAAGCGGGCCTCAATATCCTGGGCGGTATCCTGTGCCGCGGCGAAGTTGATATCAGCGATAGCGAGTTGGCTGACACCGTGTCGGGCGAGGGCATAGGCTGTGGCTTTTCCGATGCCTGTGTAGAATATCAGTCAGTTTGCTTGAGGGGTAAAGTGGGATAGGTGATACAGACCTGATGCGGCACCGGTGATGAAGGCGACTCCCTGGAGCATCATCGTTGGGATTGATACACTATTGGAATGAGATGAATGAAAGATGCCTAAGCGATAAGCTGATTCTACTGGATTCTGAAATTTATCGAAAGATAAAGTGGTAATGCTGGAAGGCCTGCAAAAGAGACCTTCAGCTTGATCCGGGGGTATCACGAGTCAGCCCGTGTGACTATCGCCGGGATTTCTATTATTGGCTGTCTACATAAGTTGCAGGGATAGAACCGGTACTGTGGCTATAGTTCCGGCCTGATAAGATAGATGTGCTGAATGGTAGCGGCAATACTCAAGTAATTATTGGACAAGCAAGCTTACTTCTCTAGGGAATCAAGTCGAACTAGCAAGGTTTACAGATCCTCATTCCTAAGGGGGCAAATATAGCCGGAGGTACGTATCGAATTATCTGTCAAGTCTGATGTCATGGTCCAGAATTAGAGCGGGTGTAATAATCTCATTAGCATTCCGATTAGCTGATATCTATCTAGCAGAGATGAAGCTATGAGGATCCCACGTAAGCCTCGAGAGCACCCAGTCAGTTGAGCTTCTACCGAAGACGAACCACAGAAAACAGCAGGTAAGAGAGACCCAATTCAGAGATTCAGCTGTCCATGTTGCTCCAATAATCTTGAAGACTGTCTCGAAAGGGAAAGCTATGTGAGAGTGAACATAGCAAAGCAACTAGTCCTCGGCATCTCCAAAAATCAATAACAACGCAGTGCATTATCCGGAGAAGATCGCCAAAGTCTCACCGTCCTCGCATCATGTGTTGACTGGTGCTACTGACAATGAACACGGGATTGGCATTTGGGACCAAACGCTGGGCCTCATTCATTTGGAGTTTCGATTTCGGGACGAACTCAGGTGCATCTCCTCGAAGAGTAGAGCTTGGGTAGCCTTTTCTGGTGTTCCCGCTCGCCCCTGCTTCGAGACCCGGGAATCTCTCCCCTTCTCTTAGGATTCCGGGCTGCGCTGGTCCAATAGCCATAGGTCCAGTACCAGGCAAAGCGTAGGGTCCAAACGGCGTAGGCGACATGGTGTACATCGGTGACAAAGCACGAGACTCGGGGCTGAATTGAGGTCCATTAGAAGCTAGACCAGGTGCTTCATACATCTGGAGAAAGCGCTTGTCAAAAGCTTTTTCTACATGACTATTCGAGCTCGAGGTTACTCACCGGCTGAGGGCCAGGGAAACGGTACTGTTCCATTTGCAGTCTGTTCCAATTCTCCATTTCCTTCTGCTGGTGATCCATTCGCATGGGATGATGGTTTGCCTGTTGCAAGTTCGGGCAGAAAGTGTTGTGCACAGGTGCACTAGAAACAATAAAGGGCCCAGGACGAAAGCTGTTCTGACGCATAGTGGACGGATCACAATACAAGCTTGGCTGGCAGGGCTCCTCCTGTTGTCTGCGGTATCCCCGTCTTTTGCTGTTCTGATTGGCCATGATGGCTTCGATATGACCCTGGTATCAGGAGAAAGTCAGCATCTCAGGCATGTGTAACTTATCACGAGGGCGCCTCAACAAAAGAATAAGTGGGCACTGAAGCTGTTTTGCGAAGCTCAAGGTCGAGCTTGGGGCTGAGGGGATAGAACATGGTGTAAGTGATAGTGAGAAGACGTGGATATCGCTAGGATGTAGAACAATGGAAGGAACGAAAGATGGTGAAGGTCAAGATAGTCGACCCGATACTGTTAAGGGAGCTGAACAGACTCACCTAGTAGTTCACTTGAGCTTACCAGCGTCAAGTCAGACTTGGGGGCGTACGTAGGGAAGGAACCTGGTTAGGGTGTCAGTGTAACAAAGGAGAGTGCGATGCTTCGTTGCGGTAGAGAAAGAAGCGAAAGAGAAAGAGCTTGTCTGCACCAGCTGAGTGTAGCGAGTCACTCTCATTCATTCATTTATTCATTCACCATGTGAACACAGGCCTGAGGCGCCTACTTCTCGCTTGTGTTGGTCGCGCCGCGGTGAAGTTCTTCTTCAGATCGCACACTGCCTTTGTTTCTACAATTCCGTCCACTACGCCTTAGCCTGGCCGGCAGGCGCCGGTCAGGCTGGGTGTCATGCACAAAATCATCATATCGCATTAGGTATGTTCCTCATCGACTTTCTGAATCCCATCGGCTCACTTTTCTAGCTCTCGGTGTTCTCAGTGACAAATCCGTTCTCTCAGGGACCAAGTCTGTCATTTCTTGTGCCCAGATAATGAACAGTAGTAGAGAGGACAAGAACCAGAACCAGGACTGGAAGACCAAGGAGATGTGAGAACGCTACGAATGAATACCAAGATCACAGCAATTTGGAAGGTTATCTGTATCTCTCTGACTTAGTCTCATTCTCTCCTTTTGATGACTTTCTTCCTTCTCTGCCCACCACGACAAGGTGTGGGACAGCAACAACAGAATAAGGGAAGATACAGAATCACGGATTGTTGGTAAGTATATAGAAAGGACCTTCACATAGGTTCACTCAGTTCACACACTGATTGGCAGAAAGCAGAATTTAATCTACGACTCCTCCATCATAGCTCGAAGCTTGGCCTCGATCGACTCCCTCTCCATCATCTTCTGGTTGAGGAACTTAGAAGTATCCTCAACAATCTCTCCCAGCCGCTGGTAGTCGACGAGCAGCTTCTGCACTTCAAGAGCCTTCTATTTACATTATCAGTCATCTGTACAAGATTGAACAGTGGTATAAAGACTTACTTTCAAGTACTGGTCTCTTTGTACACTTGTCTCTGCTTCTCGGACTTTTCTGCAGACGGCACCACTGAGTGCATCGAACTGTGCGCAGGTCCCAACCAGACCATTGGCGGATGGTCCGGTCTGCACTCCTGCATCACTAGTTGCGTTGCTCTCTGGTCTGCGAAGTTCTGTAGAGCGAGACAGAACAAGTCGAGGCATGGTCATGGTTTCGTGATGCCCGGTCATGGCATTCTTACTGCGTGTGGCGAAAGCTGCTGGCTGAGCATGGCGGCTTGGTGAGTCCGGAGTGGCGGGCTCCATTGGTGTCGACACTGTCTGCTGAAGATATGCGGGTGTGTCTTGGTTTGGGCTAAGCTCGATGTACTTTCTCCCAAGTTGCTGCAACAATGAGGGAGTAGGCACAGCTGTTGGCGTTGATATAGCTCCAAGCGAAGTCATTGGGTTGCCTGCGTTCTTCCTGGACTTCCTGCCCTTGAAAACCGTCTTGCCGGCACCACTGCCGCTGCTTCGCAATTTCGATTTGTCAGTTGGGCCCCTACGACTCTTTTCGGCGCCCCGGGTCTTCTGCAACATGCCACGGATGCTAAAGGCGGTCGGGGCACTTGTATTTGAAGTTCTGTCTCCGTCGTGGGAGACGGGGGGGAAGATCTCATCGAAAGTGGTAGGAGGTCCGTGACTATTGTTTTCGGCTGGGTGACCACGCAATGGCTGGAGAGAGAATGATCGTGGTGGATGCCTTCCGGAAGCTTTGCCATCCTCCGTGGCCTCTGGCATTGAATTATTGCGAGATATCGAGGCACGGGGAGGGCTGACGGGCTCCGACAAGGTGATAGTCAACTCTCCTGCTCTCACAAGTGTGGTCGTTGGAGTGTGTGTTCCAGCGCCGGGAGCAGGTAGTCTTTCGATGTATTGTTGGCGTGGCATGAGTGGCGGCTCATGGCTTGCACGCGTTTCTTGTGGCGAATACAACTCGACTCCTGCGCCAACGTTCTGAGTGTATCCTCTGGGGATACGAATCGGGTGGACCGGATGGGAGTGCAAGGCGGTATACTTGTTCACCCCCGCGTCTCGCCAGAAAGTGGAATCATCTATTCGTGGGTTAGCATGAGTGCTGCAATATCCGACAGCATGTACTTACTAGGGTTATACGGCGATGGATAAGAGATCGCCTGAACCGGGTTGAAGTAAGGGTAACCACTCCGTGTGGCTCCTAATAAGTAATTAGCACAGAGTAGCAAGAATGTGAAAACACCTTTGTGTTAAGACATCTCGAACTTTGATGCGTAGCAATCATAAGCTCAGGCACCACTATACCAGGCTTACAACTACCGACACCATGTCCCGTCGTAAGATGCTTCCAACAGACACTGCATCCGACTTTCAAATAACACCAAGACAAAAGATGTTTCTTACCTCTAGTATCCTGACGACCACCTTCACGACCCTGATTTCCAGTGTTCTCGGTAGGAGAGGTAACATCCTCAAGGGGAGTACTAAAAGAAATCTTCTTCGAGATGAAAGACATGATTAAGGGACGAGATGTTAAGTCTATCAGACACAGGTTAAGGTCAAGATCAAGAAAGATACGAGAAGAGAAGTATGCGGTTTCAGAACACGTAACGGTGTCTGTAGGATAGAAAGCTGATAAACTCAGTGGGAGTATCTCAACCGTTTTGAACACGCGGAAGTGGTGAAACGAGCAAGTATGCTGATGTTCTCGATAAAAGGAGGAGAAGAAGAGGTGGATGTAATCTCAAAAACGTAACTCTGTGTCCATACAAAACGAAGCTGGGTACCTCAGCGAGAGTATCTCTGCTGCCTTGGAGATCAGAAGAAGATGGGCAGGAGTAAGAAGCAACTATGATGATGTCGTTCTTGAGAAGGGATGTAGGCGAGATGTGTTTGTAGATGAGAGAAAATAACAGGAGCAGCAGAGTATGAACGCGATTTCCAGCGTGTTGTAGGGGAAACAGGAAGTGTAGAGAGATATTATTGTGTTCAAGTCTCGAGAAAACAAGGCACGGCACGAGAAATAGAAAGAGAAGACTAGACACGATATGATCTTGATCTTCCAAAGCAAGCAAGCAGACGGAAGAGGTAAACGAACGTGCTTCTCAACAAGCACAGGGAAACCGATAGATGCAAGACGAAGAAATGGAAGCTATTGCAGATGCCTGAGAAACGAAAGTAGTCGGACTGAAGAGAGTGAGGGACGGAAGTGAGTGTTGTCTGGGCAAGAGGAATCGATTAAAAAGACCTTTCCTGCTCAGTTTGGTCAATCAGCAAACGAAAGCTGTGTTTCCCTGCAAAGAGACGAGACAAGCGAGCGTAAGATTGACGGCAAGAAACAAGCATCGAGAGGGCTGTCCGTAGCATTCACCGGGAGGGTATGGTGTGCTGCCGTAATGGTCTCTGATACCAGGTGACTAGACCCAGTCTGGCTTCTCAGGTTGCATGTATATGCTCCTGGCAGGCTATCAAGACCAGAAAGATCCACAAGGTAGAGAGATTTCAGACTGCACTTGCATCCACTCATATACTCAGTGGCCATAGACAATATTCCTTTGACTAACCATGGGAGTCAGAACTTGACAGCGTATGTTCTGCAAAACGGAGCTGTCTGGACATCCTAGGTTGGCTAACTCGATATCTGTTTGCCTCCAGCGCCATTCGCGATGGTCGTGCCTCTGTGGCAGGAAGCCTGTACCAGAACTCAGCCAATTCCTTTCATTGACATTAGAGACCGAGGGTCCCATTTTCTATGCCATAAGCTTCCAAGCTTGTTGTCTTCTAGAGTGCTCCCGGGCAAGATACAATTGACTGACAATAGCTTCCGTCTCAGGGTCCAGCAGTATCAACTCTTGGTGTATCTTTGCTGTTATGCTTTGACTAGGCTTCGAATGAATCGGCTTCTATATGCCATCTCTTGCGATAGTCGTTCCACGGATTTCATATTCCTTTGCGTCGTGAGTGCTACCATAAGCTCGGGTGTATGAAGTGCATAGTGATATCCGGCACAAAGCTGGCAGTTCCCACACCATGGACTTGACATTGGTGGTCTATATGTGGCCCTTGTCGTCTGATACACTGAGTCCTTAGGGCTCCAGGCATGAAAACATAATCAAAGGGAACAAGATTATGTGGTTGTCGTCGCCGTGGTTGCTTCCTCCTAAGCCTAGACTTCTGTCTCGCCATGGGACACAAGTCTTTCCATTAGGGCTATCAGAGGCCACATCAATCTGGAAGTATTGCCTGTATAGCCTAGGGAACATCGCGGCCAACATCAGTGCATATGCAGCCAACCTATTATCATGGTTAGTGATCATTCCATATTTGCAGTGCAAGGGCTAAAACTATTCAGCAAAGACCTACTCAGCAGACAGCCCTTTGCACAAAGCAACCTTGCCTGTATGCCTGCGCGAGGACGCGTCGCCAGCACGGAGATATGCTGTTCCCGTCCAGTTCAAAGAGAACCAGAACAACATGCCCTGAAAAGAGCTTTGATACTCGAACAACGGAATAAAACCATGGAGGGTGATTGTGGCTCTAGCCCAGTCACCCTCCATGGCTTTGAGAAGGAGGAGAGAAAGAGAAGACGAGGACTCAGTGTTTTAAATTGTGCAAGGTAGGCAAACTTGTCCTTCACTTTTGTGAATATACAGCAACTTAGGCGAGGCGATTCCCGAATAGGAAGCTTTGCAGTGACGGGAGGCACGCCTGGGGAATGGTTGGCACTGGGTTAGATTAACTTTATCTGCTGGGGTTAATGAGCTTGTTGGTGTGATTGCTGTTCACCTGGTTAGGTTTGAAAGCAGTGAACCAGCGATCCGTGCCATAAATCTTGATGTAAAGGACGAACATATGTGCCTTCATGCATTCTAGTGTGATGCTTTGTGAACTCGTGAAATTAAAGATGATTTTCTCTTCTCTACTCTTTACATTGAACTTATGATATGATCTTTTCTGGAAGGGTCTTCAACTCCTAAGTACACAATGAGTGGCCTCCTGACTCCAGATCAGACATCGACCACCCACTGTCTAAGTAGATTCAGTATCCTCCACATTAGTATGATGTCCACGCTTTCGTTTACCCGCCGCCTGCGTATTATCGCTCGTCCACTCGCTAATCTCCCACTCGAAACTGGTAGACTGGTCATCACTAACCCCAACGCCGCGCCTAGTCTTCATCATCCTCCCCAGCCGACTTCCCTCCACCATCTCTTCGAACCACGGGATCCCGCCCAGTGTGCCATGCCTGTAGCTCCGTGAGACCGCCGACCTAGACGGGATGACCACATCTGATGGATGGGCGCTTTGTTGAGCTGTAGCCGGACTAACGACTACCTTTTCTTTCCGCTTCGCAGGCTGCTCTTGTTCCTCGTCTGCTTCCCTCTCCTCATCAGAAGAGTGAGGAGGCGATTCCGGAGGCAATAGTTCCAAGTCTTCCAACATGCGCTGGTCATCACCAAACAAACTTCCTATCGACACTGACATATACTCCGCTTCCTCGCGCGGGTCCTCGCTCCAGTATGTGAGTGGCGTGCCGCAGTAGCCGCAAAAGACCCGCTGAGTATGTGGCGCATGGCGCGGGGAGAAGATGCGGCGGATGGTGCTGTGTGTTTCATCGGGAAAATAGGATTGGGTGTGGGATTGGTACCAGGTTAAGGGGACACGAAGCCAGGCTGTCAGTGGAGCTGCGTGGAATCTTCCTGTCCAGGTTGTGGTAAGTGCTCTGGTATATGTATATATGACCTAGGTGAAGTGTGACGTACGATTGTCTCGGCTAGTGTCGAAGTAGACGTGGGCGTAGTCAGTTATATTGTCGGACAGTCGAATTTGGTATTGATTCCTCCCGCATTGACAGGAGCCGCGTAGATGCTCGTGACTGGCCATGTTGTGGCATTTATCTCCGATCGGGGTTTGCTACGCCGTTGCAGCTAATAGTTGAAACAACGCTAGTGTGAAGTCATAGATCGAGTGTCGATCGCTATCAATTGATGAGAAACTGAAGACCGAGAGGATACAGCCTCAAGGATAGGCTTCTAAACCTAATTGTATCTCTAGAATGTTGGGAGGCAGCAAGGAGACATATAATGGGGAGGTGCAGGAGAAAAGGTATCGGAGGGAATCTAGAAGCAACCTGAACGATCGATGACGTTACGTGGGTGAGGCCGCGATCCAGGGACTGGCCAGTTGGCGGTAGTCCTTCGGATTTGACGGCTAACTTCTGAAGTCGATCACGGTTGTTCCCATTAATGGACCTCCGCTCCATTGGTCCAGAAACCTAGCAAGTTCCCCCCTAACGAGCTGGGGTCTGCGATGAACCTCTAGCAGTCTTGTCTTCTTTCTCTTACATATCTCATCTATTTCTTCATTCATTTTCTCCCACTCAGTCTCTCTCTTCCATTTGTGCTGTTGTTTGTCTGCTTTCTCTGTTCTTCTCTTCCCCGCAGACTACCCTGTTTGGTTGTCACATGAAAATCCCACCCCAGCAAGAAGCACATGATAGTCGTTGTATGAACGACAACAATCGCATTCTCTCGCCCACTCCTACATAATCCCAGAATAACCACAATGCCATCTGCACGACCTCCTGCCTCCCTGGCTTCCAGCTCTTCAGAAGCATCCTACTCCCCCGTGCCCGGCGGCGCAACCACCCATTCCGACGATCGCGACGACCGTTCCCCATCCACCACACCCACCGGCAACTCCTCCTCCAAGCCGGCCTCGGCCTCTTCAGCGGCCAACGCACAAGACAAGGACAAGCCGCGACTCACGGAGCAGGAAAAGAAGAATAATCACATTGCATCGGAGCAGAAACGCCGCGCCGCGATTCGGGAGGGCTTTGATCGATTGACCGAACTGGTGCCTGGCTTGGAGGGCCAGGGTCGCAGTGAGAGTATTGTGCTTCGCAAGACGGTGGACTTTATTCAGCTTCAGCTGCAGGAACGACAGGAGTTGATTGCGGAGATTGAGCGTCGCGGTGGGCGCATTGATGATTCGTTTCGCAACTGATGCTGCCGAGGTCCGAGCGGCATGTTGCTGTTGATGATGATGATTATGACTTGCTTTTGGGGTGGATGAGACTATGCTACATGCGTCACGCGACTATTGGATAATATTTGGAAAGGAAAAGTCCGGCGCTGGGTCTTGAAGGGTTGGTTGGTGATGGTGATATTGTGCAATTGCAATGGGCGATGGTTGTGGTATTTTACTTTTGGCCTCTACGGAGGCTTCTCGGCCAAGGGGCTTGAGGCGGGATGGCGTTGTATTGGTATATAGGGATGAGAAGGTCCTGGTTGTTAACTGCTGAGATTGTCACACTGCTGCATATATACATTGGCGGCATTATGAGTTCAGTTGTTCTATGAGCAAATACATGTTGATGCCAGACTGGATATGGCAATTACTGTAATGCAGCTTTCCATAACCAGTAAACGAGATCATGTGCAGGCAGACAAGTGGTACAACACCCATCATTCTGAGGCATTGAGCTTAACCTTAATACCTACTCCATATACAAACTCAGCAATAAACATGCAGCATGGACCACCATCACATGCACGCCCATCTCGTATCATTATCTCGTATCTATCTGCATTATCACAACTGCCGAGTCTCACCGCCCGTCTATCAAATTCCAACACCACCACCATCACCATATACCCAGCACCATATACACAACACCTGAAATAACACCTCAACCTCACAAACCACACACATCACAAACAAATCAAGAGGGCATCCCAAAATGTCCGACAGCAAACAATCCCTCCTCTCCCAAACGGAGCCCGAAACCGACGACCCACCCCCGGCCTACACCAGCACGACCAACACCACAACTCCCAACAAACCCAACCACCAAAAACGCGCCTCCCTCCTCCCTCGCCCTCCCCCACTCTCTCTCCCAATCCTAACCCACCTGCGCAACAAGCGCTTCATCCTGGCCTCCGCCTCCCCCCGCCGCCGCCAAATCCTCTCCCTCCTGTCCCTCCCCAACATGGAAATCATCCCCTCCAACACGCCCGAAGACCTCCCCAAGACCCTGCCCCCCTTCGAATACGTCCTCCAAACCGCCACCCTCAAAGCGCAAGCCGTCTACGCACAGGAAATCGACTCGCCCAAGGGCGACCCCTTCATTCTCGCCGCGGACACTGTCATCGTGGATACTTCCACCGGGAGTATATTAGAGAAGCCGCGCAGCGAGGCACACCACATTGCCATGTTGAAGGGGTTGAGAGATGCGGGAGAACATAAGGTGTATACGGCGCTTGTGGCGATGACGCCGTTAGCGAGTGCGAGGATGCCGGGGTATGCGTTGGAGAGTTGCTTGGAGGAGACGAAGGTGTGGTTTGATCAGGGGGTCAGTGATGAGGTTATTTTGGCGTATGTGAGGACGAGGGAGGGGGCGGATAAGGCGGGTGGGTATGGGATTCAGGGACTCGGGAGTATTCTGGTGGATCGAATTGAGGGAGGGTTTGATAATGTTGTGGGGTTGCCTTTGAAGAAGGCGTTGTGGTTGATGGAGAAGGTGGTGGTTAGGGCGGATGATGAGGATTTGTTGGATGGGGAGGCTGGGGATGAGGATTTGGAGGAGAGTGAGGGGGAGTAATTATTCGTCTAATTCATGTGGGTGTTATTTAGGGAGGGGATGTGGTTATGTATATAGTGCAATTGAATGGGGGGAAAAACAATAAAGGTATATTTCAAAGTACATCTTTTATAGCTCGACGAGCCAAAATATGGAATCAGAACATGTACACAGAGAGAGCGGCACATACGCCCAAAACAAACCACAAGCAGCAATAAACTAAACCATATCACAAAACAACAATCCTAGGAGTCTATGCGTTCCACACCCGGCGGAGAGCCTCCGTGACACCGACGTCGTTCGTCTCGAACTCGTACAGACCGACAGCCGTGCTGAGGGTGAACGCGCGGAGCAGCCAGATCATGAAGGTGTGGGTCTTGGGGACACGGCGAGTAGGGAAGTAGTCGGTGATGGAGGCGCTGTCATTTATTAGCCCCTAGGACATAACTCACACACGCGCGGCTCAATAAAGGCAAAGGAAGAACGTACTGGAAACCAATGTGCGAGTGAACGACGATAGCGGAGCAGATGACGGCGTCCATGACGGGGCTCATGGAGCCAGCAGCGAAGGGAGCGATGCAGAGAGGGACGAGACCGGCAGAGACGATTCTGTTATCCGTTAGCTTTCCAATTCCCTATTCATCAATCCTTCAACCCATCCATATATATCCGATGGATATCTCAAGTGGAGGCAACGCACCTCTCAAAAGTCCAGTGGTAGCTACCCTCGGTAGGGTGAGACTTGGGGATGGGAGCGGGGTCGTTCACTGCGTCGAGCTGTCAGAGCATATTCCAAACATCATGCATGTCGTTTTCAAAAATCAATCATGGCCATCCGAGCACAGTCGATATTCCCGGGTATCATTTTCCCGTAGGCAAAACCAAAACCAACAACCGAGCAACCGGAGAATCACATACTCGTTCCCTGAATAGTCTCTGTAAACCACCCAACCCATTAGCATAACTCATCCCAAATATGCAATCGCACCCAATTCCTAGATAATCAACTCACGAGGCAAAGGAGGCAAGATCTGCTTCTTAGCGGAAGCATGAAAAGCCACGACCTGCGCGACATTCTTAGTCGCGAAGGGAGCGCGGAACGCCGACCGGAGGAGGGGAGAAGACTGGCGCGCGATGGAGGCCATTTTGCAGAATGTGCTTTTGCTTGAAGGAGTGGAGTGGAGGAGGTGGGAGGTGTGGTGACCGCGATGCTCAGCGCTAGATAGACACAAGCACAGCAAGTGACAGATGCAAAGGTGAACTGAAGTTGAGAATGGAACCTCGGGAGTCCGATCGGGAATACGGTCATCATATTGTCGTGGCTCTGATTGGCTGAGCGTGCTCCGCCCAGCCGAAAATGGCCGATGTGCCGGCAAAAGGTATCTATCATCGTTTCATTCTACTCTAGTTGCGATGGTGCTAAGAGGTGCATATGGGTTCATAATTAGACTACTATTCTAGAGGAGGTAGGACTTGCTTCATTCAATTGGTTTAATTGCCAAGTATTGCGGTGCTGGGTTTGGATAGGAGACCTCATGTGGTTTATGCCTTAGGCATTACTCCCGTACCCGATTGCCGACAGTTATACGCAAGGAGAGAAGATTGACAGACATTCGGTCTGCTAAGACTGTGGTACCTGCATCATGGAATACAACTACTATGCTAATAGCAGCTACACATTATTGAAGTTAACAAGTGAATTCCGAACTGTACTCTATATCCAACCATCGTCTACCTCTAACGAGCCAGTTATCACATCATCCATATACACAATGCATACGAAGCCATCCCGATTGCACCGGGTCTTTGGATATTATAAACAAACACAATGAAGAAGAAAAAACAAACCTTTTGTCATGGACTGTATCTAGCAACCACTTTTACTCGCGGCAGATCATGTGGTCACGAGCAGGACCAGTACCGATCCACTTGACCGGAACACCACCCAACCCGCGCTCAATGTACTCAATATACGCGCGAGCATTGGCAGGCAGGTCCTCGTACTTCTTGACACCCATGGTGTTACTCTTCCAGCCGGGGAGGGTAACATACTCGACCTGGACCTTCTCCAGGACTTCCGGATCGGCCGGCATCGTGTTCTCCGTGCGGGTGCCGTCGGGCAGAATGTAAGCGACACCGACCTTGATCTCGTCAAAGTCATCGAGCACGTCCAGCTTGGTCAGGTTAAGGGCCGTGTAGTGGTTGATAGCCTGGGAGTAGCGGCACAGGACCATGTCGAACCAACCGCAACGACGTCTGCGGCCGGTGGTGACACCGAACTCCTTACCCACGCCCTGCAGCTTGTCGCCAGCGTCGTTCAGCTGCTCACTGGGGAAAGGACCCGAGCCGACACGGGTAGTGTAGGCCTTAACGACACCGATGATGGAGCTGATGCTGGTGGGGTTGAGGGAGAGGGCCTGGACGGCACCGCCCAAACCGGTGGACGAGGAGGTCACGAAGGGGTAAGTGCCGTGGTCCAGGTCCAGCATGAGAGCGTTGGCGCCCTCGACGAGGGTGTTGGGGGCGTCCTTGTACTTCTGAAGGAAGGCCAATTGGTCGACGATGTAAGGGCCCAAGCGTTTACGGTATTCCTGGTTTTGTTAGATGCTCCTGGAAAGGTGCTTCCGAGACCAACAATACATGGCGAGGAGGGAGAGGTCATCCTACCTTGAAACGAGCAAGTTCCTCCTCAACGTTGTACTCCAGCTCGCCGAATCTAGCGCGGTAACCGGCGTCCAAAGAGCGCAGTTTACGCTCGAAGAGAGCCTCATCGAGAATCTCACCAACACGGACACCGCGACGAGCGGCCTTGTCACTGTAGCAGGGCCCGATACCCTTGCCGGTAGTACCGACCTTGCGACCGCCCAGCTTGGCCTCTTCCAGGCCATCCACGACGGAGTGAAGGTCGAAGCAAACGTGAGCACGGTCGGAGATGAAGATGCGCTTTCCAGCGCCCTCCAGACCCTTGTCCTCCAGAGAAGCCAACTCCTTGAAGAAACTAGGGACGTGCACCACGGTACCGGCGCCAATCAGGTTGACACAGGAGGGGGAGACGAGACCGGAGGGAAGGATGTGGAAGTCGTAGGTCTTGTCACCGTGAACAATGGTGTGACCGGCATCTATCCATTCCATTAAACAGGATTCTCCACAGGGAAAATAGAAAGAACTCACTGTGGCCGCCAGCGGCACGGCAGCAAAGTGTAGCCTGCTGCGCAAGCATATCGGTAATCTTCCCCTTTCCTGTATTTGTACGTGATCAGCCATGTTCCATTTCAGTTCACTCCCATCAATCGATTTATCGATGTGAATCGACCCGTGAACTGCCAGGTAAATCAGATGACAACCCACCTTCATCACCCCACTGACTACCCAGAACAATTGTGACACCCATGATTTTTGGAAATTGATTGTAAAGCCACGAAATATATCTCAATTAAGCAGCTCAATTGCAAAAACACCCAGTGGTAGATCTCTTCGTTGTGTTCGTGCGACGCAAGAAGACAAAAATAGTCAGTCAAGATCGAACGGCAACGCGGGGCACTGAATGCGGGATGGAATGAGTCACTGATCTCAGAAGAGCAGCAGCAACAGTCTCTAAAGAAAAGAAGTAAGAGAGGATAGGATAGAAGTAAAGATCAATTAAAGCACACTGAGACAAATCTTGTAGAATAATCTGCAGTGACTGGAGCAGCAACGTAGGTTCCGTAGAAAAACCTCGCGACCGTCAAAATCCAAAAGCCGAAAAAAGAACCAGCGGAGGGGAACTGGCTGCGGAGGCAAAGAATGATATATGGGCGGGCGGGCAGTCAGTCTAGCGGCAGGGCCACACACTGGCGGGGGTGGCCGAACGGGACGAATTCGGTGAGACAAGAGAGGCAGAGCCACAGTTTTACTATACAGAGTAACTAAACGATAGCATGAGTGATTCCTGCTACTAATCCAATGCTTTTTTACTTACTTACCATACCGTTACCCTCAAATCCGGTTGTTGGGCGGGCCTTCGGTGTTTCCCGCTTCCTCCCCATGACTCCTTCTTAGGGTCTCCGTATTGCCGGTACCGGTGGTCGTCCCCCGCGGCGGGGTCGGTCGGATGCGGTATTGGACGGCACAATACATCATTGCCTATTGTAGATTAGTGCACTGACAACCACTAAGCTAGGCAATATGAAGGCATTTCAAGTCAGGTGATCTCGGCAGAGGTAAGTTTTTTCTTCCTAATATGGCTAGAAACCTTTTGCTCCAGAGGCACTAGCGAGGGTGCCACTTGGGCAGAGGCCCAGATACGATCTATGTATTAGCAACTGAGATTGATTTTCTAATCAAGTACATTGATTGAATGATAAACTGACCAAAAGATGGCATACGGATGGGTGATGCAAAGGCACAATGCAAGGATTGTTGGATATGCAGGTCCCGGCGCTAAAGCAAGCTACCCTAAGGCTTTCACAGGCATTTTGCTGGGACCTGAGATGCGTACATCATAGTGGTCTCAGGAAGCACAGAGCTGACAGTTGAGTAATAAGGATGCAAGGGGTTACACGAGCATGAGGTTGGCCGGAGATGTACAAAGTAAAGTTGCACCTGAGGAACGCTACATTGCTATATCAGCGCTGTCGATTCGCACAAGAGCGAAAGAGAAGAATATACTATACTGCGTGGTGATTAACAAGAAGTAAAAACAAATAGGAGATAAAGCCAAATTGTGGGATAAAGCAACAAGACAGCTAAAATCATAGCTGCTTCTGATTGTCCGTACACCATGCCGTGATGAGTCTAAGTGCGAACAGCTAGCATTACTACGAACAAAAAAGAATGTTCCGTCCTTTCCTTGCCTACTAAACTATATTAGAGAAGGAACCATGGCCCATATGATTCAGCCAAAAGAAGAAGGTAGCAGCCTTCCCTCGCGTCTCCTCACAGATCCAGAATGAACGACTGTCTATCTCTTCACTTTTCTCTACCACCAGCTCGTCTCATCCAATTTCCATCCATCCACCACACCTCAATCATCCGTCCATCAGATGCAGAAAGATCATGGACTAGGCCATTCAACATATCTGCCGAGGTGTACGACTATCCTCTGCATATCGCATTCCCAATCCTCTTTGCCAGCTCTTATGTCCTAATCATCGCTTACCTCAACTCCATCAATCGCAAAAGATGCCACAAGCCATGGAGATTGACCCAGACCCGCTCCTTTCACTACCTGGTGCTTTTCCACAACATCGGCCTTGCAGTATTCTCCGCATGGGTGTTTTGCGGATTGCTCTCGACAGTCTACAGAAACCTTCCATCCATAAAGCGAGAAGCATACTCTGTGCACGTAGCCGCGACATTATGTCACATCGAAGGAAGATACATTCTCCATAATAGCGTACTCAACGCCACGCGCATTGTATGGGATACTGGTTATGGTGATGGCTTATGGCAGAGAGGCCTAGGATATTTCTGCTGGGTCATGTACATGTCCAAGTACTACGAGGTGATGGACACGGTCATTTTGATCCTGAAAGGAAAGGAGATCACCTTCTTGCAAACATACCACCATTCCGGAGTCATGATCGGTTCGTGGGCGCTCATGCGTTCGATATCACCTCACTGTCTGGTGGCTGCACTGTTAAATAGCGGTGTTCATGCATTAATGGTTCGTTATATCATCGCCTCGGATTTAACAAACAAGCATTTAGTATAAATCATCTTTCAGATATTGTTGCTAAACCAGAGAGGGTCGGTGTTTTTGCAGTACCTATACTACGCTCTCCAGACGCTCAAGATACCAGTCCCAATGCACCTCAAGCGGACATTGACGGCTGTACAGATTGCCCAGTTCAGCATTGGCTATATCCTAGGTCTGTGCTATCTGTTCATTGCGTATAATTCACCGCATGCGCGCATCTCAACTGGCAGGGATGATGTTCTGAACGATGAATTGCGGCATACTGTGGTACCCTGTCTGCATACCCCAGGTCACTTGGCCGTGCTACTGTTGGGGGGTCTGTACCTTGGGCCTCTGATCTATCTCTTTGTGCGGTTCTTTGTCCGTTCCTATCTGTCTGCGGCCAAGGGGAAGATGGATTGAGAATTGTTTGCATGAAAAGGACGGTCGATATCTACTAATTCTAGTTACTACTATCTACTGGTAATTGAGTTTATATACATTTATATAAATATATATATTTCTCAAACAATAAGAGAAAAGAGGGAAAGGATCTTCTCAATGCGTTCAAACGTTGTGGTCTTAAGACACAGATCTACCTTCAAACTCTATAGAGGGAGGATACTGCGGCGAGGCGCATAGTACTATAGCAGCCTGAAGCGTGCACGGGCACCGGTATCGGGGCTTGGGGCTAGGGTCCGTACAGTCACGAACGAACAAGATTATGGGGTGACAACTTGAACGCAAAAAGACTCTAGTTAATATCAAAACGAATTCATGACCATGATAGACTATAATACATATGTTACCGTCCCCCAAATGCCACAGTAGTAAGCAGAACATTCGCAACGCCCATACCCAATGCACTTAACAGAAGTAGTAGTATAAATACTCGGCCGTCTCTTTAAACGCCTCTGTCGAGCTAAGCTCATGCTCACGCTCATGCACCTCTAATCGCCTATACCAACTTCCCCCCATTCAAAATCCACTCGCGCATCTCCCCAAGCTTCAAAATGCACTCGCGGTGCATTTCCCTTGCGACTTCCCAATGCTTCATGACCTTGGCATCTTCATCTAGTCCGCGCAAGTAGGCGCTGAATCCGGCTTTCCCGCTGCCGGCTACCATGCTATCATCACTTTCGTTGCCATCGGCTTTCTTGTTGTCATCGTCGTCGTCGTCCTCCTGGTCCTGAGCGTCGACTTTGAGACGCGCCGAGTCTCCAACAGCGCTGATCCAGTTCGGTGCCATTCCTGTCTCGATGGCTTCTTGGCGGGCGTTGAAGTGGCGCAGAATACGGCGGTTGAAGGAATTCCATTCGCGCATGTATGTGTTCATTTCTGCGGCGTAGCGCTCCCATGCAGCTCGAGGGAGGCCAAGTTGTTGGGATCCTGCGCTGATGGGGACTAGGTCTGGTGCGCTTGGCCGTTTTGGTGGGTTCGGACAGACTAGCTTGCGGGCTCGGACATCACGCATGTTTGTTCTGGGGACGTTGGGGCGGGATTCGAATGGGAGGTTGGCTTGGATGTCTTGTAGGTCGTCGATGCCACCGTTGCTGGTCGGCGTAAATGGCATTGTGCTGGTGAGGTTTGAGAAGTCGAAGGACTTCGTGTGCTGGACCTTGCCTTTCCGCGAGGTTGGCCGAATCTTCGGTGGGGGCATTTCCTTCGCCGGGTCTTCTTTGGGCTTGTCTTCCTTGACCTCGTCTTCCTTGGTCTTCTCTGGCTCTGTAGCTGGAATGGTGGTATTGACAGGCGGAACATCGTCAACATCCATAGCTTCTACATCAGCAGCATCGGTCTTGGCTGGCTCCTGAGCGGTTTCTCCATTGATGGTCGATTCGGCTTCCTCGGCTTCAGTAGCCACACTGGCTTGGGTAGCGGGCCGGGGTTTAACTCCAGGCCTAGTTTGCTTCCGGGGACTCTTCTGGCGCTGTGAGGCAGTTGGCTGTGCTTGCTTGGCGTTATCGGTGGTCGGAACGGCCCACGGAATGTTAGCCTTTCGCAGCTCCTCGATCCATGCGTCGGCAGAGAACTTCGCCTGGGCGAAAGGCGTGGACTGTTGGGAGGTAGCGGACTCTGAGCGCGGCGATTTGAGGTTAGAAGCACCCGCAGAGCCCTCTGCTTGGCCGAAAATGTCCCGGTTCGCACCTCGGCCTCGCGCGCGTGAATCTTGCGACTCTTTGTCCGACTGCGCCGCACCGAAGAAGTCAGTGCCTTCCCAGCTCCGGGCAAAGAATGGCTGGCGGAGCTGCTCATGGCTGCTGCTCTTGAAACTCCTGTTCGGGGTATGCGCGTCCGCATTAGGGGCTCCGGAGCTATACACGTAAACCAGTTAACTTATGACCTATTGATGGGTATAGTTCAACATACGCTTTTAGGGGACTCCCGTCTCCAAAGAATGCAGATGTATCGAATACATTCTTAGGTGGACTGGGCTTCTCAGAGTCTAGGCCTTAAAGAAAAGGTCTTTGTTAGCAACTAGATTCTATCCTCATTCACCAACTCGGTTGCCCGGCTACTCTTTTAAAGATTTTAACCGCGGGCGGTAGACTAATCCTTCATGAGGATATCGCTTACCAGGTCCTGTCTTACGACTCTTCTCAGTATGGAAGTCGCTGAACTTCTTATGGGCACGAAGCCGGCTCTTAGGGACTGCCTTGGGCTTGCGCGCCAAGAAGTCATCATCCTCCGAATCACTCGAGCTTGTAGATGTATAATTCCGATTATCCTTCTTCAACTTTGGACTAGCGCTCCGGTGTCTGCCACTCTCCGGAGGAGTGGGGCTAGGTGGGTTGGTCCTGGGACGGGGTTGAGGACTCGACGTCGAATCGCGCATGCTAGCAGAGCGTCCGAGTCCGGCACTCGAGAAGAATGTTCGCTCCCCGCCAGCGGTGGCATATCTGCTTCTCGCTCGTTCAATATCTGGAGTGCTTGTGTTCTCTGCCCGATGTTGCGCGGCTGCTGCCGATTTTCTAGCCGTCGGTGAGGGAGCCGGAGCGTAAAAGGAGTTTGGCGTTTGCGAGCGCTCAGCCCGGGGAACACTCGTATAAGCAGATGTATTTGCAGCCATAGGCTCATCGCCGCCAGCAGCGCGCGGAGCGAACCCTTGCTTCTTCTTGGCGGACTGCGTCCGAGTCGGCTCGGGACTCGCCGCTTTAGGGGACTTCTTGAAGTACTCGTAGGCAGATTTAGGCCTCGGGGACTGCCCGTTAGGCCTAGGTGGGGTGCTAGCGTAACCAGTGCGGGGGTCAAACGAAGACCAACCACCCGGCATAGCATTGCCCTTCATCTCCTGGAACCCCCTATATGCATCGGCACGTGTTTGCCCTTCATCTGGCCTCTTCTCCCATGCCTGTTTCGGGGCCGCTCGCGCGTAGCTAGCATAGCGTTGAGCGCCAGCAGATGGACTATGATGGAAAGACTGGGGGCGGGGCTTCGGAGGCTGAGGTGGTTTCGGAGTATACGGGGATGCATAGGGATTCGTAGGGGCCTTTCGAGCCGTGTTGGCTTTGGGAGGGCCGTAGAGCTTGCCGTAACCGGCGCGCAAGCGATCCGTGTCATATTTCAGTCGTTGCTGGGGGTCACTGAGGATTTCATTGGCCGCCTGGATCGCCTGGAACTTGGAGATGAACTCCAACTCTTTCCCGGGGTTTCTATCCGGATGGTATTTGAGCGCTAGCTTGCGGAACTGTCTCTTGATTTCCTCTGTTTCCGCGCTCGGGGTCAGACCCAGGTCGGCGTAGTAATCCCTCCGCACGTCCGCCTTGACCATTTTGAGGGAGTGACGGGATCCCGAATCACTTGAAATGAGCGTGTACCACTATCGTCGCGCCAAGGTTCAATCGTGTTGTACACATGACCTATCACGAGGAAGGAACGGCACTGCAGGTCGGACTGGGACGAAGAAATAAGAAACAAGCGTAGCGAAGAAGAGAAGACCGGCAGAGAAGCAGAATCAACGTCCAATCGAGCGAAGAGAAGGGAAAAAATCGAGGTGCCCGCAAGGATCGAGCGAACGATCGGAGCCGGAAACCGAAGGGTTGCGGGGAGTACAGCAAGGAGCGATGGTTTCACCGTTTAGCTGGCATTTCCTGGTTGGTTAGCATGGGGATAAGCTCAAGCATCTTTAGCAGACATGGAGAATAAAATAGAAGCAATGGGAAAATCACCTGTAGTACTGACTGCTCTTTTTCCACCGGGAGCGTTGCCGGGTGAGAGTGTTTTGATTCGGAGAGCTCCACTTGAAACCAGCTTATATTTTTCCCCCTCTCAATAGGCTGCGCAAAACCACATGATCCTCCTGTCACAGTTTCCAAACGATATAGTTGCTCCCACAAGGAAAAGGGAAGAAGAGAAGAAAAAGAAGAGGGACGGAAATAAAAGAGAGACAAGGCAAGACCGGTGAGGAACGAAAGAGCTGGCAGCCGCAGAAAGAAGATCCAGATGGATTGCTTTCTGCCTCTTTCTCAGGTTCGCGTGGCCCAAGCGCCCGCCGATTGGCCGCCAGCTTCGAATGCCAGTTGGTGCTTTCCCCACTGCGATCTGAACCGTCACTCCAGCATCTCCAACGCATCTACATCTCTCGGTTGAAGAAGAAATAACCCAGCGACCCGCTATAGGGCCCTTATCTAGCTAACTTTATATGTCATACTCGCCACTACAGTACCCAATCTAAAACCCCCTCAAGCATCTCCATACAACCTCACCCTACAGCGCCAACAACAATCACTCAACACCCCAAACCCAGAGTGATCCCCGATCGCTTTACTCAACTAGTGAGTAGTAGTTAGTCAGGCTACTTTAGTGCCGCAGCCAACTCAAAGCGAACGGATTACTAGTGACTTAACTGGAGACAAACCAACTAGCTTCTTGCTGCCCAATATGGTTCCCTCCACCTTGGCCTCACCTTTGCTTCTCTGCTGGGCACATTTACTTTGAAGGTGTGGATTAGGATTAAATCTTACGAGATAGGTGGGCTACTGCTTGGGCCCTGCTTTTTTTCTCCGCCTGATGAAACAAGCCCTACTTACTACTACTACCTGTGGAGTAAAACGTCATTGGGATAAGGTTTAGAGGCATGAGGGATGATATTGTGCAGTGTGCCTTGGGCTCTACTAAATGTCTCATGTATTACTCATTAGGTATTCTTTAATATTGTCATTAATTGTAAACGGTGTCTTCACGCGCCCGTTGTGGATGGAAATGGATGAGAATCTTTGGGGGGGGGAGGAAAAATGACACTATATGAAGGATATCATATGATATAGCTAAATAATATACCGTAACTAACCATGTACAAACAGACAAAGTCAAGGTTTTCATAAGTCGTCCATCATCCAGTCAATGCCCCTTCTTTCCTTTTTCTTTCCATCACTTCGCCATCAATTAAGGAAATGTATAGACATGAAAGTAGTAAAAGATATACAACAACCATCATCATCATGTCTGCAATACGGCAAATAAAAGCTACTGGGTTTCCCCAGATGGTCCGTTCCCCGCCCCACCGAAAAAGTAACCTTCTAAAATGTCGTAGTTGGCGTTTTCGCTCCAATCATGTTGGAAATCCATCGCCATGCCGAAGCCCAGGTCAATCCCGACACTGTGGCCCACGCCATGTCCCAATGACGGCATCGCCTGAAATTCGTACTCGCCGTGTCCATCCGACTCGCCGGCCATGTGGCTGCCTTCAGCGGCCGTGGGGTCGAAGTCGAGGAAATCCAGGCTCAACCCAGAAGGCGGGTGTTCGTTCTCCGGGGTATGATAGTGGGTGGCGGGTGGGTTCGCATTGACGCTGTTTGGCGATGCGCTCTGTTGGGGGGAATTGCCGTAGTAGTATTGCTGGGGCAGTTGGGTCTGTGGAGATACGGTGGTCTCATATGGGGGATAGTATTCCATTGATGGGGTTCGCGGGGGATGTGGCCGCATCGCCCGATCAGGAGGGAAGGTGGGGGTGGGAGTAGAGGCTTCGGGAAAGTCTGGTCGGACGGGATAGGGTCCTGGCAGTCTACTAGGTCCACTGTTGGGTCGTTCAGGGACGGCGGTGTTATCATTAAAGAGGTCTCCGAGGTTCATGTCGAACCGTGGCATAGGTCGTGATGGCCGTGGTTGACCCTGACCCTGACCCTGTCGTCGGGCCGGCGCGCGTTGTCGTGGGTCCTGGGAATACCTTCCATATGGTCTGCTCTGGTCTGGATGTGGCGCATTTGCCGGTCGTTGTGTGCTTCGGACTGGCGCCTGGGTCAAGTCTACTTGGGAGCCGAATCCCGTGGTGGATAAGCACATCTGAACCGTCGCTTTGCTCATGCGTTCAAAGGCATCACGGCAGGCTTCTGCAGGCGGGCACTTGTGCATGAGATCGCCAAGTACAGATGTAGCTGCAAGGACGGTGAAGTCCACTTCGTCGAGGGTCTGCATACGGTTAGAATGATCTCTAAACAATAGACGGCTAATAGACCTCGTACCAGACGGCTGCGCACCAAAGGCGAGTGCCAGATTGCATACAAAAAGGAAATGCCTAATAGAAAGTCAGTAACGATCTGTCCATGCCCGAGCCAGCCGTTGACCTACCCGCCATGAAGATGTGGTGCGTAGCTAGATACGTGTAATTAACCAACCGTACCCGGTGCATCTGACGGTATATACGGATCACTTTCTGCCCAGCCTCAGCTACCTTATAGTAGATGTCATCTTCATCTTCTGCCTCATCTACGTTGGAGAACGACGGACTCGACACATCTTCGGCCGGCATCATCTCATCCGCCAATTCAGCCGGTACAGTCAGGCTTTGCTGATAAAGCATAATCACCGCTTGCCAGTAGTTCAACTCAAGGAACTCAACAGGGAACCTGACTCCAGTATCGCGACGCGTGGGCGCACTTTGTTGCCACTCCACAAGCCGCCGGTGGACGTCTCTACGCCAGGAACGGAAGGAATCGAAGCCTTGAAGGAAAGGAGAGGAGATGTCGGGGCGAATATGTCGTCTACCCACTGAAGGGGCTCTCTGTCTAACGAACCGGGCTTGCTGATGCTGGAGCACATCTTGGATCTCGGACTGCAGCAGCCGCAGTTTAAAATAATGATGCGCGGAGTGCTTGTAACTTGGAGCACCCTCAGGAGGAGTCACAATCCCAGACTTGGTGATGTATTTGTCTTCTAGCAGAGACGGAAACTCGGTACTGATGGCTTGGTCGCTAATTCCAAACGGGCGGCCAACACAGCAACTGACTAAACGGTCGAAACTGTAGACGCACCACCACAGCCGACGGCGCAGGTCGCGTACCCATTCCCGACGCCCGAGCTCACGGTGGTCGATTCGCGCTTTAGACTTCTCTGCGTTCTTGCCCGGTGCACGGCTTATGGCTTCCTCCCCGAGCGTGTCAATGTCGGTTCCATCTTCGTAGTGCAAGCCAAGGTCGACTGCCAACCGCATTGCCACACCAACGATGTACCAGAGACCAGGAGCCACAGGTCGCAGAAGGGCAAAACTAGCGAGGAGAAGCACGGCTTGTAGTTCCTCCAGAGCACCAGACCCATCCCCGGACGCAGTGTTACCCAGGAAAGACTCCAGATGGATGATTGCGGAGGCATGATACTCTTCCGGCTGGTGCTGATGGCTTGAAAGCCGGGGCCGCTTGGAAGAAGATGAAGGAGAGTGGTCGCGACCATCCTGCTTCTCATCAGAGGATGGCTTGTCTTCGAATATAATCCCAGCACCAATGGCAAATACAATATTGAGAATGTAAAGACTGCGAGGGGAGCGGTTCTTTTCATCTAGCGAATATGTACGATCAAGCATCTCCATGAAGTCAGCCCGATGCAGAATGGGCATTTGTGGGTTTGCATGCTCGAAATAGAGATTGGCTAGCTTCTCAGCCAAGTCTCGATCCGGGAATGCAGCACATTTCATCATAGACCTGGTCTGTAATCCAAAGAAGGAATCACGCATGCTACTCCCACCTGTCCCCGTAGCACTATGCGGCAGGCGTTCATTCGGGCGCATTGGCCCGCGCTCTGCAACATTCCCTGGCACGGAACTCTTGACGGCGGCAAAAACCACGCGAGCGAAGGAGATACCAGAGGTAGAGCCTAAATATCGGGGATCAGAGGTTCCCTGCACAGACACCATGCCAATATTCGATACCAGATTATGTATGCGCCAATTGTCTTCCTTTTGCGAGTCCTGGTTGTTGTTGTTCTCCGACGTCTGACCAGTGGGATCGCTCTTTTCTCTTCTTAGCACGAGTCCATCCTTTTCCTTTTTCACCCACTTTTCGTTATTATCCGCACCGGTGGCCCCATCGCCGGCCGCTGAAACCGAGCCTTCGGAGCCAACTGCCGGGGCCGGCGCAGTATCAATCCCTGTTTCGATTTTCACGGCTTCCTCCTCGTCAAATGCGACTGGGTCTTTGTAGGATATCTGATGGTCTATCAATACCTTCTCCAGATACGCCACACGGGCCTCAAGAAAGTACACATAACTGCGAGGGATTTCGCGTTTCGTTATCGGGTCATATCCGACACATCGGACGCCAGCCTTCTCGCAGGACTGACATCGCGGCAGCCTCTGATCGCATCGGTTCTTCCGTAGACGGCAACGATTACAGGCGGAGACATTTCGGAACGAGGATGAATTGGTGGTAGAGGGGGCGGCGACGGCGGACTGAGTTGCAGGACCGTCAGTGGCTGACTGTTGTTGCTGGTGGGATTGCGCCGACGGCTCTGGCGGGATCGAGGCGGGCTCGGTAGGCGGATGCGGACGTTTCCTCCCTATGGAGGTCGGCGAAGGAGGAGAATCAGGGTTCAGCATGACGAGAAGGGTACGCGGCAGAGTCGAGCAGACATGCGACCATGTCTCGGGGGGAAGAATTTGGATTCGGACAAGCGAGATGCGGAGATGGTGTACCGGAGACCCAGAACCGAATCAGCATTCATGATAAGACAACCCCCCCATGCGCTATGTTCTGCTTCTGCGTCTTTTGTTCTTCGAGGACCGGGGTATCCGCTTCGATATCCGGGGACAGCGATTCGACGGAGGGCTGACTCGCCAGTGCTGTCCCGATGCTCGGACTTTTCGTTTGTGCCGCGATCCGACAGGACAGAAAGGCGATATTATCTGGACGGGAGGGCACAGTCGCTGCGCATGACGGAGGGGACCGGTCGCAGCAGGAAGACGCGGATAGGCTAGACTGGGGGTGAACTGAAGGGCTGGATTATGGACGACTGATGAGTGAGAAAGAGAAAAAGCAAGCATCAAAAGTCAAGATAGGGCAAATTTTGGTGGAGTTGTTTGAAGGGCACCTTTGGGTCCGGTACCTAAGTAGGAACATTTAGTATCGTGATTAGTGCCGCCAGCCGGCACTAGTATCAGTAGTGAGATGCGTACGTATGTCAGTCATAAAGTGTCGGCTTGGTTAGCAAAGCAATGACAAGCTCATGCTTGTAAGTGTAGCAATTGAGGATCTGAATGACGACAAGAATTGCACTGGGGGGGAACCTGGTCCAGGTTCACGTTGATATTGCTGAAGAGAGATTCGAGGTCGTCCGAAGCCGAATAGATGACAATACCGATACCACTGCGTCTGCTCCACGTGACACCGCCCACAGACGCTGATGTATATGATTGGTTACTGATAAGCTGGGGCCATGGCACGGATGAAATTTGTCATCCGAACCGAGGCCAGTCAGTCAGCAGTAACTAGTTAACTAGCAACAAGTCTACTAAGTAGCTACTAAGACCACTATAGAGAAGTACTACAGTGCAAAAGGTACCTCCTCAGTTCCTGTCAATCCAGATTCTCACAGCTTACGGAACTTGAAGCAATGCAGTAGCGCACAGACAAGACCCGACCCAGGTCCATGTCCTATTTAATATTCCGAGCTCTCCTAATGACCGGTTAATGCCAATTTGTCGGATGGATGGTGCCTAGGTACCCTTCTTAGCACCAACCCCCTCCCCTCGTTGATCCCATCTGCACCCCCGCACTACCAGAGGACGCGACAGCACTACTTACAGGTGGCATGTCTGCACGGCGTGGCTAGTCAGAGGAGGGGAAGGTTGCATTACTCAGTCAGAGCCTCGAGGAAAACTCAACTAGACTCGACAACCGAGCGGAGGGGCAAGGTACAACGAATAGGACTAGCAAGCAGGTCAATATCGCTGTCGAAGATATGGTCAATATCTACTAATAACAGTTATGAACACTACAAAATACGTTTAAAAGAGCTTTGTGTTATGTCTCAAAATCGACAGGGCTAAGGAGAGATGCTACTGCTCTCTTCCTTGCCCCCAGCAATGAATTCTTCTTCTTCTTTCTCTGCGGATAGAGTGGTTAAATGTAGCAATAATGACAACGAGCCTCCCAGATGCATGAAATCATATGTGTGCCCAATGAATCCCCGCGGTAACCCCAAAATCAAAGACAGAATTGCCGGCCCTCATGCTTTTGTCACATAATGCTCCCAGTCTATACACTGCGCCATCGCCCAAGCTTGAAAATCATGATCTAAAACATAAATAATGGAAAGCAAAGGAAACCATGGAGGATAAGAAAAACCAAAGGAAAAAAAAAAAAAATCAAGCTATACCACCAAATATGATCCAAGAATCAAACAAAAGCAAAAATGGCAGAGGCAAGGCAATGCGAATTCAAGCAATAGAAATCAGCCTCCAAACAAGAGCAGTTCAAATCACAAAAAGAGACAATGATGCGAGAGATGCGACAGTGCTTCTCGCGATAATGAAACAGAGGTAGAACAGGTCTATTGGCTGAACTTGGACTTGTCGGGCTCGGGCTCGGAAGTGACGTTCAGGTTGGCTTGCATTGAGTCCACGTTGGGAATGTCCATGTCATCGATGCTGGTGCGCGCCGAAGAAAGCAGTCTCCGCACTTCCTCGGGAGAGCCGTCTTCCTTGCCTGCAGTGAAGGAACCCCGCAGCGAGTCGCGGTTCGAAGTTGGGCCATCGCATTCGGCCTTCTTCTCCACGTCCTTGTCTCGCTCCGATTCCTCCATCCAAAAGCTCTCGATGGCGCCAAGGATGCATACTATTCCACAAGCCCACCAGGCTAGCACGGAGTATCCACTTTCGAGACCCTTGGAATGAAGCAAGCCAGTAACCGTTGGGCCGAAAGCGCGGCTCAAGCTAGCTGTCGAGGCGGCCGCGCCGTTGATGGAACCGAGGACTCTGGAAGACGGAGCAGCGTTGGCGAGGAGAATAGCGGTAGCAGGGAATGCGATGACGTGCAGCGTGATTTTGCTGATCAAAGCGACGTAGGCCGCGGCGGTTTGCAGCTGTTCGGGCAGGAGAATAAGGTAAGGGACCATGAGGTAGAGAGGGGGCCAAACAAGCAACACGAAGCGGAAAACTCTCAGTGTTCCAAAGTGACGAACAACAAACGGGAACAGCCACAGCTGCGCGATCATGGAATAAACGCCTTGAACCGCCAGCATGAACCCGATTTTACTCGTAGCCAGTCCCAAGCCACCAGTGAACTTGAAGGGGAGCACGACATCGTCGTCGGACTTGGGAGTGCTCAAGAAGACGGGCATGAGTTGGTCGAAGGAAACACTATGGCTGTTGTGTAAAGGTCAGCGTCTGAAGAACGGCGGGGAAGAAGTGGGGAACGAGAGGGGACTTACTATGCAAGAATGCCATAGGCAATGATGTTGAAGATGACTTGTTTGGTGAATGCCTTGGGGGTTGCGCACGGCTCACCCTTCATCTGCCCCTCAATGTCGTCATCCGCAGACAGGTTGTCCGATTCCTTCATCGGGCCCAGACGAGGCGAACTTTCCGTGCTCCTGTACTCTGGCGGAGGGACATCCTCGTAGTCGTAGTACTCCTCCTCCTCCTCCTCTCCGGCCAATCCCGCTTTGGCGTCCGTGGGCTCGGGAATAGGTTCGGGAGAACCCCAGACTTTCGCAACGAGCCAATTGCCCAACGCCAGGCCGGGATCGCGGCGGTGCTTCTTCTCCGGATGGGTCTCCTCCAGGAACAACAGGCCAACAACGATTCCGGACACTAAGACGACAACGCAGACCAGGTTGGGCAGCAGAAACGGAAAGCGATCGAAGATGGTGTCACGCTGAAATAATCCGGGATAATTGTCGCATGGTTGTGCCAACGCACCACCCATAGCGGGCCCGATGATCGACCCAAGGCACCAGACGAACGGCATGATGGAATAGGCCCGGGGTTGGTGCTCCTTAACAGTGACAATCTCTGCAACGGTAGTTTGAAGCACGCCAATGTTGCCGTTCAGAAGGCCTCCCAGTGCCCGGGCGATCATGGCAGTTGGCAAGTTGGGAGCGAACCCAAAAACGACCATACTGATGGCAGTCCCAATTAAGCCCATGATGAGGACAGGCTTTCTGCCAATCTTGTCACTCATCCGCCCCCAGAACATGCCTGCGGAGAACTCTGCAAAGGTGAAGGCCGATGTAATCATTCCAGCATACAAGGCGATCTTGCGGTCGTTATCCGTCACATGGAATGATTCGACCATCTGGTAAACATAGGGGAATATGGACATGAATGCGATTGGTTCGCAGATGCGGCATAGTGCTGGGATCACTGTCAGTCTCCATTTGATGCGGCCAATAGTACTGGTCTAACATTGCGCGGGGAAAGGAGCATGCAGTAGTAATAGTAATAATAGCAGAAAGAGGGGTGTATGTGTGCACAGGTATCAGGTACCCAAACAGAAAGGTAAAATAGAAAACAAAAGGTGATTGACAGAAAACAAAGCAATGAACCGAGGCTAAACAAATTCCTATTTGCCATATGCACGATCATGGTTGGGAATTGGGCGCAAAGGGATTGTCACAATAGTCAGTCCAGTACTAGTCAAAAAAACATACCTAGCACAAAGAGCTGGCGGACAGGGAAGGCGGCCCAATCACCGTTGCCCTCACCATGCCGCCGGCCTTGTAAACATGACGGTCGTTTGAACATGATGTTGGTTGAGCGGTCACCCACTTGGTTCACTCTCAACAGAATGAAGAACTATCGGGGATTGTTGTTGTTGTTTTTGTTGTTGTTATTGTTCGCGTGAGGTCTTCGAGATCAAACACGGATGGCGATATCGGCTTGCGTCTCTTGCAATAATATAGAGCAAGACAATATGCGAGGCCAATGGCCAATGATTTCGGGGAATGTGTCTTCGGCTGGAATCTCCGCTGTAACCGAAGGGAGGGAATGTTATGATGATAAGATCGCTGGACTGAAGACAAGAGGACTCGGTTTGTTAAAGGGGGTTCAACATTTCTAACCCCCTTGTCGTCAATCGATGCTGCAAATCCTTTTAATCTTTTGGGATTTTATTTTCCGTGCTTCTGTTCCCGAGAAACGGCTAGACTGTGTAACTGCAAGGGAATCCAATGACGCAAACTTTGAGTGGTGAGGAACCCCAACGGTGATCAAAGATAATCACAGGGAGGCAAAGTTAGAAGCAGGAGAAGAATAGAAATCCAAGGGCTGGTTCGTTGTCGTTCAATTGAGGGTGTGCAAGGGCAATAATGATGGGTTGGCGGGTGGAGGTAGTAGGATAGTAGGGCTAATGGCTAAGTAGTACTAAGGTAGCAGATATAGTAGCGGAGTGCAACAGATGGAGAAGAGAAGGAGAAGAAAGCGCTGCAGTCCACGGAGGCAAGTGGATTGTATTTAAGAAAGATGGCGGAGAGAGGGAAGGTCACATAAAAGGAGAAATCTGGACGGGCAGGGAATTAAATGAAGTATTTCCAGTGGATTACCTAGATATGTGATCAGGCGAAAAGACTAAAACGTCAACGGTTCAAGATAGTAAGTATGGGACAATGGAGCAAGCCTATTTCGGTTACAGCTGTACAAAAGGATGCAGGATGCAGTCGACAGCAAACAGCTGAGGAATAAGGGGATCCACTTTCATTATTAGCATGATTAATATTTTTGATTTTTCTCGAGGGTAGGGGAGAAAAAAATAAAATAAAATAAAAAACCAATTTTTCGATTTTTTAAATTTTTTTATTTTTTTAAGGTATGATGCGGGTGGACTACGCGGAGGGGAGGGAACGAGAGATGGATCGGAACCATCTGACACGGCCGTCAAGGCAACAAGACAAAATAATGGGGCACCACAAGAGTTGTGGGCGGAAGGGGAAAAAGTAGCAGGAAAAGAGAAGCAGCAAAGCAGAACCGGAATCCGAGAAAGGGGTGGAGCCAATAGCAGAAGCGAAACAATACTCTCTCCATCCAAGGTACTACTTACTTACGGGGCATACATCATTTTCACTCCCACCTTGGGTTACAACTTGAGTAAGTATTACTCTCTAAGTCTCTCTCTCTCGCCAGTAGTAACGCCCAGCCGTGTCCGGGCAGAAAGGGAACCAGAGGGAAACCGCCCGGTTACCCATGTAAGAGCGGTATGGTTCTTTGATTCCTTACAGCACAGAAAAAATCAAATCAATTCCGTGATTTTCCCGATTGTAAAATATTAGCCAGGAATAATTAGCATCATCATTATCGAATCAAACAGAAAAAATGTCATAAGGGGAAAAATCAGATTGAGATCGGAGCTGGAAGTGTATCCATCAACCAGACCTACTGTCAGACCACACTAAACACTCAAAGGGGAAAACGATAAACTAAAGTAGGGAAATAATGGGAACGAAAAATAGATGATAAATAACAAAAAAGGAAAATAAAACAAGAACTCAAGGGTAAAATGGGTTTAGGAAAAATGGGACCAAAAATAATAATTATAATAATAAATAAGAGAGGGGAAGAAAAAATAAAAAAAAATAAAAAAAGTAGGAAGCAAAAAGGGAGAGAAAAAGGCAAAAGGAGAGACACAGCGAAAAACCGCAAATTGCCCCATTCCAGAGCCGCCGCCGCAGATTGACCGGTAGGACCCATGGACCTGAGCCCCGGGCTCCGGGGAACAGTCAGAGGTGAATAGCTAGGAGCGCGCTAAATTGGCCCGTAAGGCAATGATGATCGGCTTTCCAGAAGTCTGGTTTTAGTGTGACTTAGTGAGATGATAGATCTAACAGCACCTCCAGCCCACTTTCAATCACAGTGACCAGCCCGCCTCCCCCCGCCCCCCTCCCAAGTCTCAATAAAGGGGATTACCCATCATGGCTAAACTAACTGGTGGGTAAGTGATTGAGGGAGTGAAAGTGTATGTTTGGCTGTAATTACACTAGGGAAAGCTGCTGTCCCTTCAAAGTAAGTCTCTTCCTTCCTCGCTCTGCCTCCCTCCCTCCCTTCGGCCTGATCCACAGTAGCGGAATTCTGGAAGAGCCAGCCGGTTCCCACCCTCATGCTTGATCAGTTGACGGATCAGGTAAAAAGGGGATCACCCACAAGATTACAGAAATTAGAAAAGGAAAAGAAAAAGGAAAAAATATATGCATCAAAAGGGCTAAGAACTGAGGTCCACACTCGGTAGTTGTTGGTAGTTGATGTTGGACAAACAAAGAACTACGCTAATCATGACAACATCCAACAGAACAAGCTACCATGGTATTACAAATCAGGAAGCAGAAATCTATCGAATATAGGGAAGGTTGTACTTTAGCAGTCATTTGGACTACAATAGACAATTAACTAACAATAAAAACGGGGGTGCCTTGTTTGGGGGCTGCTTGGTAGTAACAAGCGGTGAATCGTGCAAGATCAGGGAGAAATACACATCGGCAAGTCGAGCCAAGAAATCAACAGTGTACAGTAACTAAGACAAGTTTGAGGTGTGGTGATCTGATATGGAAGAGCGGAAAATCGGAACAGTGGGCAGAATACCGATTAGCCAAACAAAAGATAAGAGCAACTAACGAAAGGAATGGGAAGAAAGAGAGGGCGAGAAAGAGGGGTTGACAAAGTGGGTAATTAGTGAGCGACGAGAAGAAAGAAGATCGCTGAGAGCAGATGATGAGAGGGCGGAGCAGGCAGAGGAAAAACAGAGAACAGGTAAAAAAGAAAGCACTGCGTAAAATTGGGGAAAGGAAATAAAATCAAAGCCCACATACATACTTACTTACTTACATACGTACACAGCAGACGGGGCCATACTCAGTAGACAACTACTAACCATCCTCCATTTGCCAAAGTGGGACTGATAATAGGACTGACGGCAAGCGGGAGGTGAGCAATCGACAGCCAGCCCTTACGGTGAGAAACGACGCTATCATTCCATCGCTCGACTGGAAGTGGACCGACAAAAGACGGGGTGGGTGATCGGGAGAAAACCGATTGACATTTAGTGCGATCACCCGTCAAAAAGGAGACAGAGCCTACTACTACGACGACGACTAGTAGTTACTGAGAGACGGATTGCGACTTCTCACCCCATGATTAGTTGCTTACATACAAGCAGCCCAAGCTCAGACAGTTGTATGATCATTGTAATAATCAATCATTATTAAGTGGCCTTCGTTATAGAGGCGTGTTGTCCCTGGGCTCCGCACCCGGAACAAGTGGTGTATGGGCTAAATCCGATCGACGCAGTCTTATTCCGTACCCAAACAAGCAACTTGACCAATCTCACCCATAACCCCAGAGAGATGATCAAGCCACGCTATAGATAACTACATAGTGATGACCGCTCGGCTTCTCGAGCAAATGCCCCGGAACTTTAATGCGATCTTTTGGAAAGCATACAAGCTTTGTCTGGTGATTGGTGGGTGATAGTACAGTACCTGGGGAATTCTGGAGGGAGGAGACTGAGAGGGGAGGAGAGAGAGTGTGTGTGTGTGTCCTGAAGAAAGGATCGAAGAGCCAAAGAAGCGAGGAGGGCGAACAACATTGCAGCAGGTGATCACGGGGGTTTGATTGGAGCTCCCACCGAACTCTATCTACCTTGTTTGAAGGTTCTTTTCTGCGCTGTCGGTCCCAACGGATAGACGGAAGTATTACAGTAAGTTCTGGTGTCCATACCGAACTGCGTTTTGTTTGGATACCAATCGTAAATCCCATCAAGATCATTCCACGCATCCCTGGGGCTGCCGATGACTGTGGAGGGATAGACATCCTCGCAGACTCTTAATCCCCAGTGAAATCCCTTCTCGGATTCCTTTGACGTCATCCTATCTACTAGTCCAACGGCTAGCGCTCGAGATTTTCCCCGTGTTGCTTGGAGAACCTCTAAATTGAGACCTGAAACGGCGGGTAATGCGAAAAGTAAGTTCCTGGTACCTAATGGTATGAGGCTAATGAGCCTGACACCCGACGACGCAACCTTCAAGGTCCTGTCCGTCTTGCTCCTCCATCCCTCAGTTACGAGGTTACCTAGCCAAGTACGTAGTAAGTTTGCTAAGTAAGTACTAGCCGCCGTGGGTTTTGTTTCCCAAATCGCGTGGCCCTCTCTTTCTTTAGGCGCTACCGGTGACATGGCCAATATCCTACTATAACAGACCAGGGGTGCGGGTGAGAAAGATACCTAGTGGACAATTTTACCCTTTGATAATGCCATTGGCCAAGTATAATCGCTTTTATGTCTTTCGTCGCTTCCGAAAAAGTAGCCTCCCCCATGAACACATAAAAGCAACGCTAAGGGCGGGCGGAGGTGGAAAAAAGCCCAACTTACTTAGTACCGAGTTTGTAACAGTACGGGGTAATCGGTAATGAAGAGAGGAACAGGTAAAAACCCACCTCTGCATAAGGTAAATAGTACCATGCTGTGGATCTCATAGTGCCTGACTTAGCGCGGTTGAGATCTGGAGCCACGCGAGCCAACTGAGGGTCAAGAAGAGGGGGAGAAAAACAATGGAAGCTTGCGAGCTGCAAGTGATCTTTTGACCATCATGATGAATAGGCCAGTGGGGCGCTTTTGATACGGACGATCGACCATTAGCATCCGCCGCCCAGCAAGAAAGATGATGAAGGGCGGACAATAAACTCTGGCAGCCCAGAAAAAAAAGAAAAGGCATTGCAGAGCAGCAGACGACGTCATGATACTTGGGACGGACAGTAACAGGCAGCTGAACCCGCTGACTCTACCAGATCATCAAAGAAAGTGAAAAAGGGGTTGAGGGGGAAAGATTTGGTACACCAAGCCAATGGGGAGGATCCGGAAATTCCGCCCACCGAGTCGAAACCCGATGGCCCCGTTGCTCTGGGCCAAAGATACATACGTATAGGAAGTAAGTAGTAGTTCAATCCGCCGGCGGCTTCAAGGAGCTTGCCGGACGAAAGAGCATCTAAGGAAATCAAACCCCTACCCAAGCTACCACGCGGAGAGACGCAACCCGAAAGCATGCGAACGAAGATAAGTCGGGTCGGGTCTTCAAAGCCAATACGAGGGCTTCCTTAAGGATCCCGATTGGGCTATTTAGGGATTTTCGCGACAACGTGCTGTCGCAGGATTAATTTCGACTTGGATGCATTGCTTGCATCCAGTAGGATGGAGCTTACCCCTCATTTCCCTGACAAGCAAGACGACAACGGGCCTCCTTTGGGTTTCAAAGATTTGCTAGGAGCCGTCAACCCAAACGGCCCGTGGTTTGGCGGTGTCTGCATGGCGTCCGTTCAAAACCATGATACTGGACAGGCAATGGCCGAGTGGTCAGCGGTCTTAGCTCGAGTGACCACGATCGTGTCCAGCTTGATAACCACTCGGACGTTTCGGAGGAAAACAGGAAAACGGACGGTGAAATGTCATCGCGATGCGCCTAGTCTCTTAGCAGATACATACATACATACTTGCTGCTGTACATCATGTGAGCATGACCCGTCGCAGCTGAATGAAGCACGGGCGAGTCTAAATTATTGGGTGGATCAAGAGGGGGGGCCCTGAAATGATTAGCAGCAGTTGACTACTCGTGCTTGTAACCAGGTTAATTGCATGAGAGCTGGCGACTACTGTGCGGTCATAATTGGTAACCATGATGAGCTGTTGGTAGTATGGAGTACAGGAAGAGAGGGAAAGAATGACGATGATTAGTGAGGAATACCGGTGTGTATGTGTGTGTGTGTGTGTGTGTGTGTGTGTGTGTGTGTGGTGCCGTGCCCGCTGATGCCGCTGCCCTGCAGGTGCAATAACTTAGTGCCAGCTGAGGGGGGGGAAAAAGGCGTCGGTGACTGCCCATTTCACCACTTGAATTGAAACCACCAGCAAAACAAAACAGAACAGAACAATAGAATTCCGGCAGGAAGCGGTGAAGAGCCGAAAAGGAGGGGCTTGCAGGCTAACTTGGGTACGGACCGCCTAAGCTGTTGGCCGATATCACCACTGCATCGTGTTCCTTGTGCCACCGAATGCGGGACAGACAGGCTTTGTTTGTCAACATCTGTCAAAGATCCTGGCCGGTTTTACCCTACCTACTGCAGTCCTCGTGTGTCTTTATTTTTATTTTGTATTTTATTTTTCCTTAAAGAAATCTTTGCGATAGGTCAGCTGCCCCCTTTCCCGGGGGGGTGGAAAAGGAAGAATAACGCTCTGCTGTGCTTTGGGCAGAAATCCAAGCGCGGGCAGTCGCTGATGCTTGCTTGAATCATGCCTCGGAGCAGCAGCAGCCCTGGTCCGCCTTGCAGGGAGCAACGAGAAACTTACGGTGAGCGATCCAACATTACACACACAAGCTGATCCAATACACAGCCACGGGTCGCCAGGAGGGCAGCTGGCAACAACCTTCGGGAAGCAGTTTTCCGTTTTGACAGCTGGGCTAAGATCAACTCCTCATGCAAGGTCGATTGATTGATTGCTGCTACTGGTGGCATACACCCACGCCTCTTGTTATCGCACCGGCGGGGCATTGGGCTGCCCCGCGGTACATCGCTTTTGCTGCAGTGGATGGTTGGGAGAGGTGTCAGAGCCAGGGTTGGAGGAAAGGAACCGTAACATCAGCTCATTTATCCGATAATCGTCCTTCTTCGATTTGCAGGGATGTTAGAGGCTGTCCTGGAGGCTGTCTATCCCATCAAGCAGCATATCGCGTCTTACGTTAGTGCTCTTGCCTGTCTGATCACAACGACAAAACATCAATACTATGCTCTCCTATCGCCTAACCCACCTAATCTCCGATTCGTTCAATATCCTGCAACGACATTCAGCATTGAGCATCTTTATCACTGGCATGGGACTCTATCTAGTAGTCATCGATGCATGGCTTACTGGCGCATGACGTTGTCTCTATCAGCAGGTCTCTGCCCCATACCTTTCCAGCCTCTCTTTTCTTTTTTCCTCCCCTAACCCTTTAGTTTCGCCGGGCGATTTTTCACGTTGCCGCGGTTCATTCCTCTGACCCAACACATGTCTCAAGGCCTCAACGAATCCCATTGACTTTTCTCCGTATGGAGTATTTGAGTAGTACTCTGTGGTGTACTCCCAACTCTCGGGATCCACGGCCCACCTGAAATCAGCTTTGGAGGGACAAGCCACCCGCTTCCGGTCTGCGGTGGATCGTTTTACAGGCGCAGTTCCCGCGCCAGAGTGTCGGGTCCGGCTCTTGGAAATTCTATACTGTGGCGGATGAGACTCGGAGTGTCTTTTCCAGTCCCACTATTCTGATTTCTGATTCCTTTTTCTTACCGATCATCCAATCCTTAATTAGGCCATGTTCATTATTGCCTTCCATCATGGTTGAATTACCCGATAGTTACCATAAAGTCACTGACTACTAGTTTGTTATGTCGGTTCCGTCCTGACTTAGCTAAGTCGGTACTGTCGGCGCATGGCCGCTTGTTTCATAGTAATTGAAGTGGTTACCCGACTAAAGACGGCCCACCCCCCCCATACAGTTTTCTACATGATGCTTCGTCAAGCGAATGTATCGAACTATTCTAGAAACTCTCGTATTGGAGTAGTTGACGTCAGCGTAAATTATTGTGCATCATGCCATTGGCGCTGAACAATAATGTAATATTCAGTAAGACACTCGTCGACAATTGCTGGATCGGTCATCACCGGCAAATCAGCGTGACTGCGGCTGTGGCGGGTCAAAGAAGCCCCCAGCAGTAACTAGTTACTACTAATTACTACTTTTGCTACGACGACGATGGCAGGACTGAGCCATAGTAGTGATCCAAAATTGAGATCCTTGAAGGTCTTTCAGCTGGGATCCCTGGTCTCTTGACATGATTACGGGCATGATCGGTTCGATCAATGTGGGGAACCGCGCAGGTCATACGCAGTAGACCACCAGCCTACTGGGGGTTTCCCTGTTGGTGGTAAGTAGTGTGTAGTGATGGCAGCCATTGGTGATTGCATTTGCATCTATGTAAAATCTTCGGAGTCTCTCGGTCTTATTTTGTCAGATCGATAATATAATGCCCAGAATTAACCCAGTCCACCTTACTGTACGCGGCGCAGTCCGTTCGAGTCAGAGAGCCAAGCGGAAACGGAATTTTGAGACTTGAGGAGTAAGAGAAGGGTGTGAGATCTGAGAAAGAAAGGAGACATATGAAGTTAGACCCGCAGGCTTTTCCGCCTTTCGGTTGGAAGATGGAACAACTAGTAGTTATCTCATGGGACCAGCACCTCGCTGTTTTCGTCAACCGCGATACCTTCATCCACTAACCCCCTTCAAACGTCAGGAGTAGTAGGATAGACTTTGAAGCGAACCAAGGTACTGAGTACCGGGTAGGAAGTACCGGACTAAAGATAGAGCTGAGGAGAGGTACGAATCCACCAGGTACCTTTAGTCCACTACCAGAACCGAAGGTCTTTGTGCACTGGAACCGGCTTGACCTCCCCGAACCAATAAAACCATATAAGCGGTCAGGTGGATGGATGGCACCTTTTGGTGGATGTGAAACATCGAACCCGAGAAAAGGGCGGGCTTCTCATCTCATCTCATTTTCTCCCTCCTCGCTTTTCGCCGTTGCGTCACAATCACACGCCGGCTCGACGGAAGGGATTTGGGGGGCAAAAGTACGGGCGAATCGTACTTCCCCGTCGCTGGCTTTGGTCGAGCCACCGTGGCTAAGCCAGCGGGGCTGGGCAACTTGCCAGAAAAGTGAATAAATAAATAAATTAAAATAAAAATGAAAAGTGCCAAAAATGGCCAAAAATGCCTTCCTTCTTCTTCCTTCTCTCTGCTTTTTCTTTTCCCCACCTTAATTGCGCTCCCTCAAAGGGCGAAAGGAAGTGCGGACTGGCCGGTCTTCGTCTACACTTACACTGTTCTCTCTCTTTTTTTTTGGTTTTTTTTTATTTCCTCTAATTAAGTGTCATACAGTAGTATCCAGCATCAGCTGGGACGGGATGGAATCTGTTCCATCAGTCTCCATCGTCCATCCGTTTCTACCTATCGCAATGCGAGATGGAAGCATCCTTTCAGCTGGGATTAATTATGGGGGCGCGGCGCAACAATGGCGTAACTATCTACGGACTCGACGGCTCAAGTAAGGTTCATTCTGGTTAACTAATGTGTCTACTCTGAAGGAGTAAGCATGTCTCGGTTTCCTAAGACCACTAATTCCACTCTTACTCTCCATACTGACCTATGAAAGAACTCGGTATGTAGGCGACCTGCTTGAGTAGGCAGGTAGATGCCTGTACTACCTACACATGTCAGTGGATTCTCAACAACCGCCATTCCCTTCCTGTTTTCGTGGCAAAGCTGACCCTTCATCCATATTTTGATACGGTGCACCAATGGTCAGCGCACACACGCACACACACACATAGCACACTTATACACATACACATACACATAAATCAGTAGAAGGAAATAAGATCCCGGATCGAAAAAAAGGAGTAACTTTCAGGAAGGACTTTCGTCTCCAACGGAATTGCGGATCCGGTCCCGCGGCGACGGATAACAATCGAAGGACCATGGGTCTGATCTCCAATCACACTCGGCTAGTCTCTCGACTCTCGCATGATTGATCGATTCCGCCTTTCTGTTTCCCGCCTTTTGGCTTTTTAGACGGCGCACTATTTGCATTCCGCCCCATTTTGGAGCCATCATAGCCATCCTCTTTTGATCATGTGAGCTGCAGGGGAATCCCATCCTCCCCCTTCCGGCGGTACCAGGAACCCCATCCCATTCGCTCAGATCCCTGCACTGCTAAGATCCACTGCGGAGCCTCAGGCCAAGTCGAACGGCTGTATATCAAGGCCGAAGGGGACTAGTCCCTGTAAGTGACTCGCCGACTGTGTACCTGTCGACATGGGTCGGAGGGAACTTGTCCCTCGCCCCAACGTGCGGAATCTAGCCTTTCTGGATCCGTCATCTGGAGGAGCCCCTACGTCTACTTTCGTACTTCGAGACACAGTATGTACGCTATTCCGTAGTATCCGACAGGGATGCCAACAATGGACCATAACTTTAAAACGCAATATGGTCCGGTACTTTATGCATCTCAACTTGTTCATGGACGTCGTGACTAGTTCGTCGATCGCAGGCGCTGATTTGCAGAGGGGCTTGCCTATCCCTGTGACAGCCGAACTACTGCATCCTTGTTCACAATCACAGACCCCAACCCAGGCCAATGGCATTGTCATGCAGGCGGACTGCTGCGAACAGCATCCCACCACGCATGATGGTGCCGAAACAAGATGAGCCAGTGTCATTTCTGGATTTGACCTTGATCTGTCACTTTTGCAGCATCCAAGTTCCGCACATGGGATACACAGAAACTGGATGGTCGAGGCCTAACTAGACGGGTGGAGTCCTGTCAATGATCTGCCGTGTCTCGACCGAGCTTTTGCGATAATGATCCTACTCGCAGATCGTAGGTCGTGGAATGACGGTCCACTGTTGCAGTAATACGCCCGAATGGCCACTTAACTCCACGATGATGCAGCCATGGATATGCCCCCGTTCTATTTCGTCAATCGAGAAGCGGCATAGGCATGCCATTACAGGAAACAAAGTAGTTTGGAAGGCCCACTGTGCAACTCGCCATACCAAGATTATGCTCAGCTACTACTGAGGTAACCGGGCTCACGTCACACAAATCACAAGGTGTGCTACCTACGGGATTGAAGCCGGTGAGCCCACTTTTGCCCGCTGGATTTAGACAACACCTGACCAAGTTCTCGTCGCGAGGCCCTGGTGCGACAGGCACCGATAGTGTAACAACGGTGGGTAATCGCCCTGCGGTACTTTGGACCTTTTGCCTATCAGGGAAATTATAGTCCGCTTCGCAGGCTGGCAGCTAGCAGGTAGCCTACTTTGTAGGTGCCCTGGCGCAGGGAAATACTGCCAATGGTCCATTTGCTGGTCGTAACGTGTGACCAACGGGCGTGTCGTCGCATATTTGCCGAGCTGACAATGTACAGGCCGCCACCGAGGCAACTTAGGTGGGTAGACAGAAAAAAAAAAAAAAGAAGGAAGGAAAAAAAGAATTCGGTATCATTTGTTAATATTTAGCGAATCAACGGCGATAGGAAAACAAAATAAAAACTTGGATATTGATAGAGATCAAGTCAAAAAGTAAATTTGTGCTCCGATAGGGGGAATCGAACCCCCGGCTGCCGTGTGAGAGACGGCGATGTTAGCCACTACACCATATCGGATTAATTGATATTTTGTTCTTGGTTTTTAGCTATATGTCTCACAGCCGTTGCCTGTCAGACTTAGACAACGTTGGGTTACGCCTTCCTCCCTTGCTATTCTGCCAGGGCATCAGACCGACTGTGATAACGTCCACATGCACCTTCAAGTTGCGAGCTGGCTGCCTACATCATAACACTGCGCTGGGCACCCTTTGTTGCCCTGCTTACACTGCGATGATCAGGGAATAAGAGAATGCATTATGTACTCCGTACCGGGTCCGGAATGTGTCCCAAGGCAATGGCATATATCCAGAGCAGCTCGTGCAGGATGGATCGCCGCATATTCCGTGCTTGTCAACTTCCCAACATTAAGTCACCCACATTATTCTGGACCACGGAAACTGGTCCTGATCCGGAGAATGCTACGCTTCTAAACCGGATTAATAACTCAGAACTTGGTTAGCCAGACCCTGGAGACACACCCCTTCATCATGTGATCGATTGAGGTGCTGGAAATATACATTTACGCGCCGGATGCATTGCATCTGCATCATCCAAGATGAGATGAGGCGGCCGATAAGCTAGCGTAAGCTTCGACTGGATAGAAGGATAGGCCGATCCTTCGGGCAGGGGTGTCAAGCACTAACGGACAAAAGTACCCATTTCTCTTTTGCCCCTCTCTCTCCATTCCCCAGAAGCATTGAACAGGAAAAGTCCAAAAAGCAAAGACATACTAATTAACCGGGCACCCGGATCCGATCCGGGACACTAAGACCAGGCTAGACTCACCCTTCAGCTCTCTTTCCCCCAACTTCCGGCATACAGTGGTAAGCCGCGCGCACGCCAAAGGGAATAACAAAATTCTACACAGCTTTAGGTTCTTTGATACATCCACACGGGACGGGAGGACATCTCCGGCTCTCACTATTGGAGCATTGTTCCTTCCCCCCTGAGATGTCATGATAACCCAGATTCTGGATTGAGCCCTTGTTTGTCTGTTTGCTTGATTGATTGGGTTTCATGATGGAGATCTTGTCGTGTGGTCGGCGATAAATGGACATGAAGTGCACTGGATCAGAGGTGCGTCAACATCCCCTGCTGATCTACCACCAAGTAGATACTAGTTAACTAGCAGCATGTACATTTAGTCCGAGAGACAGATGGAGACACACCAATATCCAAGCCTGCCCACTACGTCCACAATAACTGAATATCCACAATATGTAAAGCCATGCATGAGTCTTATCTCCACTCTCTCACAGACACCCTCTCTCAACGAAATGACCCAAGTCAAGTGTCCAGTAACTGCGATAAGTTTAGCGCATCCACTCCACCCATTTTACATTTGACTAAATCCGACAGTCCAAATCAGTCCCCGAAAGGTAAAATAGAAAGTTGACACGTCCGAAGAAGAGCCCACTGACCAGTTACTGACTTGCTTCAATCACGATCCACATTCTACGCAGTCTTATTTATAATTAGCAACTCTCTTTTCAATTGTAGTATTTTTATCTATATTTATTTGCCACTGTGGATCGGTCCAGATCGCAGATACAGGCACACACCACAGACAATGACGAACACAAAGTACTCACAGGATCCGATATGCTCCGCACACATACATAGTAGATACATAGCACACAATAGTAACTACAGTAACCAAGCAACCAACAGTAGTAATCCAACCAAAGACCCATCCACCAATCCATCCATCACCAACTACAATCCCTACTGCATCTGCAGATTTACTCCCCAACCTACTCACCTATAACAATAACAAGAGAGGAATGAAGAGAGGGCCACAGGGATATGTGGCTCAACAGCTATGGTGCCATGCGACTCACCAATACCCGGGTGTGGCGAGTTCGCGCGGCATTAGCCCTGCAGTTGAAACAACCACCACCACCGCTACCGCTATACTGTAACACAACACCTGACTTGCCTGACTACTTCCAGCCCAGCCCAGTTGGGTATTTGCCGGGTGAGCTTTGAGCGGTCTACTCTGTATGCATAGCATTGCATCATTGTGCGATCACCTTCGGGATTTACTTGCTGTATGGGAGAAATATGCATGTCGCATGGTGCGGTTGTGTTGATATTGTTGATATTCAGGTCACTAAGTTGCTGCTGCTGCTGCTGCTGCTGTTGTTGGTGTTGTGGCCCGACTTGATGCCTGCCTGCCTGCCTGCCTGCCTGTTCTGGTTTGTTTGTTTGTTTCTGTACGCCCTTATGTTGGTGAACGTTGGTCGGTTAATGGTAGGCTATTTTTCCATATGAGGAGAAGAAATCCGAATATATTTAGGTGTGTGTGTGTGTGTGTGTGTGTG